>NC_065525.1:21682527-21704367 GCF_006386435.1 Epinephelus moara | reverse complement strand
CAATGGAGTGTAGTGTAGATAAGTGTACAATGTTTAATAATAATGATTTATTCTATTAAGTGTCAATTTCATTCATTTAACATATTCAATGTTGAGTTTCATTACAGTTCCATTAAGGGGGCTGTCCAAGCAATTTGACATATTTGAGCATTTAATAAAAAAATAGTAACGCTATAGTTACTTTTCCAGGTAATTAATTACTTTTACAGTGCAGTAACCCAGTTACTAACTCAGTTACTTTTTGGGGAAAGTAACTAGTAAATATAACTAATTACGTTTTTAAAGTAACGTTCCCAACACTGCTTATTTTCAAGGTCTGGATATGACCGAGGACGAGACACCTCCACCTGGAGTAGTATCCAGCTGGGCTTTATCTAGAGCTCGCGAGATTTCAGGCACGGTATGAGATTGCAGCTTGTTCTCGCGATATTTCAGCCGTGCTTTGGAAAGCAGAGCTAAATGGTAAACAAACATGGCAGCACACCAGTAAGGTAAAACAACACGTTTACATGTCGTTTTCTATATGTTCTCTGACATTTATCCTAATGATATGAGGCGGTCTTTGTGGAAAAAAGCTTGTTTAGTGGACTAACTTTGCAGTTGAAGTATGTCCTTTCACTTACGTTTTAACAGGTCTGATGCTACTATGCGCCCCGTCTGTATCTAGGCTAACGGCTAACATGCTAACTATTATTTTTATGTCACTAGTCACTTGAAACAAATTTAGGACGATAGGAGACAGGTTGAAATAAACCAAAATTTCCCTTTAAAGAGTTTGTTTCTGTCCCCTATGTTGTAAGAAATCTTGCAAAATAGACTGATACATCTTAAGAGTTTAATCCAAATCGTGATAAACTTAAATATGTGGAACTTATTTTAGAAAGAAAAAAGCATGATCAGGATAAATAAAGGATGATAAATAAATAAACACAGGTTGTTGCAATTCTCCAAACCAACTGCAGATATCAGTTTCAGTATACAGTATCAATGGTCTGTCTTCCAGCCAGGCTATCTTGCAGCCTGTCACTGTGGGTGGACGTGGGGAGAGCTATACGTCATCAGCAGTGAAAGAATGGAGCAGTGTAGGACAGATAAGAGCAACAACATGTTTCCCAGCTGTGATAAATCCTTCGGTCAGACAGCGCTGCTATTTCCCCTCTTTCATATATGGGCCATTTTATTGAATTTAGCCACTGATAAATAAATGGACTGCCACAGACCCGTTTAAGCCTGCCCTGAGGAGGATACTTGGCAGGAGTTTATACAGTTGGCCTTCTTTCTCGCTCTTTCTCTCTCTTGTGATAGTGATTTTGTTAGAGATCAGAGAAAGATGGAGGGATATTGAGAAATATGGAGAGGTACAGATAAAATCCTGGATGTATGTGAAAACAATCTCAGAAAGCATTACATTTTTGCAGGAGCAGTAAACCCTACATGAATATATGGACCTGAAAGCAGAGACAATTTCAGAGGGTTACAAGTAAGCGAGTTCGGAAAATGGATTGATGGATGGAAATCTGAATCCGGACTTGAATGAATTTTTTTTGTTACAGCAAAACAGTTAAGGCGTCAGTATGCTCTACCAGAACAGCTTCGAAAAAAACCGTCCTCCCCACACATTTTTTTTTTCTTTTGTTTTCAAATTGCAGGGGCTGCGTCTGACAATTTCTGTAACACACACTTCACACAGTGCAAGGGTGTGAGAAGTTATCAAGGGTTTAACTTCTTCATTTTTAAACTCTTGGTTTTTTTCATCTTTTACACAAGTAGTTTTGTCACTTGTCATGAGTCCAACTGAGTGTAACAAGGTCTTTCAGGAGAGAAAATGTTCTCTGTTACTCACAAATTTAAACAATATCACATCTCCGCTCTCTATATTATGTCCAGCTTTTCAATCTGCTTTCCAGTTTGACCGTTCAGAACAGCTATGCTCACATTCGCCTTCAACGAAGTTTGACAACAAGTCATATAAACTAGCTATTTTCTAGCATAACCCGACATTACTGACACATGGGCCGACGAGTCTGACCCACTATAAGCCACTGATGCAACACTGAGAGATAGCAACAGTGGAAATATGAATGTTAAATTTGCAACATGCAGGGCCAGACTTCCAGGAGTGCCCAATGCTGTTATGTTAATAGAGATGCACCCTTTATTAAAAAATAATAATGATAAACAATATGAGATAACTATTTTATACTGTATGGGGTTGTATAAATCTTACTTTTTAAAAGAGGTTTCATTGTTCTTTGCCCATAAATGACACATCTTAGAAACCTGTTGATCATATACATACTATACATATCTGTGTGTTCAATGGGGCTGCCCCATAATAGTTGACTAAACATTAGTCAACCAGAATATAAGGTCATTAGTTAGCAAGATTTCATTGGTCGCTTAGTCGCAGGAAAAAAATATGAAACTGTGACTTGTTAAAATAAATCAAAACCTATATGACTGGACCATGTAGGAATTTAATTTGAAAGGACAGAAACAGGATGTGACCACGGATCATTTTGAGAAGCTGAAGGACGAACCCAAGGTGATATGTAAACTCATCTTCATTGGTCGACTACAAACATGACGTATCATCTGAAACATGTTAGTAGCTACATGCCCATTAGCCACTTAGCACAATCATTACTGCTTTGCCGACAGCGTCATTAACAGGCGGCTCGCTCAGTGTGTGACGTGCACTTGTAGATAAAATATAGGCCTATATTAATGAAGGTTCATTAGTACGGTTTTGTGTTTCTCTGTAATGTAGTACAGTGTTAACAGTGTTATTGATACTATTCTTTCTCACACCTTCAACTAACAGTGTTATTGATACTATTCTTTCTCACACCTTCAACTCAAACCATTGTGTTGCCCCGCCCAAACTTTATAGTTAAATAATTACATTTATATGGTAAACATGCGGGTGACTAGTCAAGTAATGGCCCTAAATGATGACTATTGGTCGACTAGGAAAATTCTTAGTCGGTTGCAGCCCTAGTTCAATCCGACAGGTGCTGTAATATTTATGTAACATTTATTTATAGAATTTATCGAATATATTTTTATCCCCTAAAGAATAGCTTTCGTAATGGTCATCAGACAACCTTGGCTTCACATACCTGCATATGTGCGCAGAATCTGTAGGCTGTGGGGCAAGATTTTGGTTTCGGAAATGTACTGCTTTGAAGTCTGTTTGTAGTCTGAGTAGTATTGACTAATCTTGTTTGAATGGCAGGTAAACAGTCCGTATGGAAAGGCAGAGTGAATTGCCCGAATTGCACCTTGGAATCCATCGGTTGTCAGCTGACAATAATTCAGCTTTATATTAGCTTTTAATTTTTAATTATCTGCATTTATGTGCAGATATCTGTTTATAGATTAGCCAAAATGTCTGAGTCTTGGCCTGGATATCTGCCAGCTACACCCGACCTTCCGAATTATCGGCCATTGCCTTCAGAGGCTGTATCGTCATCAGACTGATAGCCAATGATCACGAACTTCAGGTGTTGAATTCAGATTATGTGGACTGACTTCTGAGGTTTTGCTCATCATAAAAATGTCTTTTTTTGTCATATTGAAACCCTGAGTCTTCAATCATTTCTGTGGAACAACCAAAATGTACAATAAATAAAAACAATAAAACATAACCAAGGAAAAGACACTTCAAATGTCCATTTGGTTTTATTAAAGGTAAACCGCTTTTATTAGACAACACATGATATCTGAGCCTCACTTTGACATGTCATGACATGTTATATGCTGCAGCTGTCTGTGACAAACTAAGTGCTTGATACACAGCCAAATGTCTGTGTGCTGGTCAGGTCTGATCAAGGTAAAGATCCATTAAGTTAGTATGCAAATGTATGTATATGAGGGTCATTGATTGGGGTGAGCAGGCCGTTTTTAAGGCCTGGTGATGCTGATGAGGAGGGAAGGGTTGGTGTGACCTGTCTGGGTCTAACTCAATACAGTGTCACATTACAGCACAGCTCAATCACTTACAATCCTAGAGTGGACCAGGTAATAATGTCGCTTCCTATTGGACCAGAGAGCATCACAAGATGAATGTGACCTCCACAAACCTATAGAGTGATAGTGATGTTACAGTCCTAGATTCCTGGAATCTACACGTGGTCTACTGATTTCACTTGTGGAGGGACTTAAGGATCCGAGGAACCTTTACTTTCTGTTTTTGTGTACAGACTTCACAGGATCTGAGACCAGAATATGTGAATCTGTACCAGGAAGCAGTTTGGGATTTAATATAACAGCAGCAGGGACAGAGCACAGAAATACTGTTGCTTTCCCAAAACTTGACATAAATCAGAAAATAGAGAAACGATGTTCCATTTTGTGTATTGTGCAGAATCCATTCAACACAGGACTCGGTAAAAGCAGTAGATTGTCACTGCAGCAGTTTCCACAGTGACAGTGCGGCGCTTTGTATGTAAGAGATGAGGGTGCCATTTCAAATTTCAGAGAGAAACAAATAGTCACTAAACGCTCCATGTTTAATTGCTATATTCTAGTGTTAGATTGGAATATGCTTGTATTTTAGTCTAGGTTAATTTTAGTGCTGAGATAAAAAATCGAGTAATTGTGCAGTTTATCTACAGAAAGTAATCAACAATAATTTAGATTATCGTTTAAAGGAAAGCTCCACCTTTTTTCCACATAAATGGTAGTTCAATAATCTTGGCGAATGCTGTGGAAACAGTTGTGTCATGTCTTCTGAGGCTTTGGTGGAGATTTGTCAAGTCTCAGAAATATGTCAGCTCAGGCTAGGAGACAATTTTTTAACAGAAAGCTTGCATTGCTCGCTGGGAATGTGGATTTTGAAAAATGTTGGCTCTTACCAGGCAGGGGGTGTCTAACAAAATGCTACTGGTTGCATCATGTCTTTGTAACCTGAGTACTAGAGACTTAAAATCAGGATATATATATATATATTTTTTTATCTGTCTTTCACACCAGGCAGTATTTATAATATGTACTGGGAGGGACTCATCCCCGCAGTATTGAAATATGCTCAAAATGCCCCCCAGTGTATTGATAAAAATATGATAACAGATAATAATGCTATGCAAAGCAACAACACAACACTGTCTGACATAATTTTTCATAAATAAAACAGCTATTATTATTACATTACATTAAATAGTATTATGTGAACTGCAGTTCTGCGAGTGGTTTGTGTAAGTGGCGTTGCCGTACCCCAGCAGAAGCTGTTGCTTGACTGATGTTGGGAAGGAATTAATGTCAAACTCTGTACTGTCTCCCTGATCTATTACTTTCAAATGTATGAACAATTGGAAAGCTAGAATGTAACGTAATGTGTTATGTAGGCTATATCCTGTTATAGTTTTTGTAAAGTGTTAGTATGGCATAAAAAATGTCATAAAAAGGTCATAAAAAAGTCATAGTATATTGTGTCATAAAAATTTCATCACATAGTATGTCATAAAAAAGTCATTGTGTATGCACTTTTTCTGTGCGGCCCTCAATCATATGCTGGTTCCCTAAAATGGCGCCCAGTCATCAGAACGTCAGGGGCCAGTTGCATAAAAGATGTGTACGCCCAAAAACAATGCGCACGCCTTTTTCCATAAATTAACAAGTATTTATAAAGGAAGGATGTGCGGTGAGAATGTGCGCACCTCACGCACTCTTCAGAGCAGGTGTACACATGGTTTTAGCCGAGGTGGCTGCGGGTGAAATGATAAGGAGGATATTAAATAAACGTTACGGGACGGATAACAGTGTTTTGAAGTTGTGGCCAATTTCACTGATTTTTTTGTTTTGTTATTTTTGCAGTGTACATGGCGTTCTGTAAAATGTCAATCAAAGGAGCATTTATAAAGGTAATCTTGATGTATGAGTGATAAAATTCAGCATTATTTTTATTTACATTCATATCCCTGTTAATAATAGTTTAATTTTATCCTGTGGAGCACTTAGTAAGCATGTCCAACATGAGCCCTGTGATAATAATAATGATGATTGAGATTATACAGTGATGATGGTTTGCAGAAATGCAATGTATTAGTGATGAGGCTGCTACAAATATCCTCAGCTGTGTGTAATGACGGCTGCTTGATTTAGAATTTTGACTTTTATTTGGATCTCTGTAAGTTCATTGACTAACCCTTACAAGAGTCCACATTAGAACAGCTAATCATACAGTAGTTCTTAAACAATTCAGAATGTAATTACACACACACACACACACACACACACACCATATACATGCTTACATACGCACATACAACCTACATGCATTAGCATGTACTAAATATATATTTACATATCCATCTACATGTGCCCACTTACAACACCAATAGAAGAATCTTGCAATGAACAATCCAACTGACTCCCATTTAACAGTTCTATAAAAATAAAAGTCTGTCTTCCCATTTCAGTTGTTATTTTTGGTAGAAAGTAGTGATATTTGTCTCTTATGTTACTTCACATTTACCAGTACCAGTTTATCCTTAATACTTACTGGCTTTTTAAATTTTTACGTTTTTTAAATTAATGCAAAAGAATATTGTCTCACATGCTCCTACTGTGGGCCATCCCATTATAATATGTACTTAACTCACTGCTTTTTCAAACCCACACCTTAAGACCATTCTTGCTGCCTTGCTTTATGTGATCCACAGTCACCTCATATCTCTGAGCTGCATTGCGTATGCATGTTTCTCCCTTTGTGCGTACACACAGTTTTATGCATCTGGCCCCAGATCTAAGATTTTTGTTTTAAAATCCTCTAGAATACTCTGTTTAGCCATTAAGGTTGTAAGGACTTCCTCTGGAGAGGAATCTACCTCGACACCCCTGAAGGGTTGGGTCATAGAAGGTGTCCCCCCAAGTTTTAAATAGATTATAACGGCCCTGCTCCCCCAGATCCCTCAACTTTACGGATGTACAAAGCAATGTTACTACAGTACCCGTTTCAGTCATTTCATTAACTGAGCTGATTCAGCTTCTCAGATCTCAGGATTTGCTGCTTTTCTCCCTTGAAAGACATAGTAATGTCTGTATTTTGGGGTTTTGGACTTTTGATTAGACAAAACACGCACTGGACTTTCACCTCTGTCTAACATTTAACAGACCGAGCAATCAATCAATTAATTGAAAACAGAATTTACAAATAAATCAATAATGTTAATAAGGTAATTGTAGGATAATCATGCAGCATGCTGGATGCTTCACTTTTGTAGGACTATAGTTGTGTTTAATGTGACTGGAGAAAAAAAACACTTTTCAGTCATTTTAAACCAACACAAAATGGAAAAGACAGTAAAGAGCAGGGCAGCACCCCAAGTCAAATTTCATCATGGAGTGTTGTCCATTCCTGGTCTTTATTTTATATCACTTCCATTAGGTATCCAGCTCCAAGTTTTGAAGGTTTAATCGTGAGTTGAGCGCGTTGCCTTATTTTTACAAAATGAATAAGCCCTCATAAATCCTCAGGGTAGTGTGAGTGCGGAGACTGAAAAATGCCACATCACTGTGATATATAATTTCCTAACACATATAGGCTCCACTCATAGCCTCATTTTCTTACCTAATACTGTTAGCAAGACAAATAACCAGGATCCCAAATCTGGGACAGTAACCAGGAGTTACTGATGAGGTAAAAACTCTCTGAGGACAGGAAACCTTATAGGAGCCATACGTACAGTATGTAACCTGCGTCAGAATCTATTGTGGGTGAGGGGTCTGTGCGTATATATGTGTGTGCGTGTGTGTGCGCATGTGTGAAGCTATACCATCTGCAATAACAGGACCTGACAGCTCCCACACCCCTCAGTGCAGTGTGTGTCTATGGGCTCATTCAGAGTGACAGTGTAGATTAGGGGTGTAATCCTCGCAGAGCTACAGGGGATCTATCAGTACCCTGGGCTCCAGACACACACATGCACACACACATACACACACTCATTGCACTGGAAATTAATTGAAATGTTAATGGAGGCGAAGACTCCATTCTTAATTGCTTGGTGCTGGATTAAGACAAGATCGTTTATGAAGAGAAATTAAATCAGGATCCAGGGCGATCTCGGTTGTAAAAAGGTTCCAGGCGTGTGCGGGAAGGTCATAAATGAGCACTGATTGTCACAAGGAACAAACGGCGTCTGACACCCTCTGTTTTTGTTAGCAGGTCATGTTAGCAAACTGAATGGGATAATTAGTTAACAATATGTACTCAAAGAAAGTTCACTGTATTTGTCTTTTTTTTCCCCAAAATGAAATATCTGAGGTGGCAGAAAAATAAAAGCAGTGTTTTGAGTTTTCCCGGATGTGTCGAGGAAAAACACTTAGAGGGAGGCTTTGATCTTAGTTTTAATTAGCTCCTATTCCCCTCTAGTATTCCTCTTTTCTGTATTTGCAAGAAAGCGTATGAACAATGCTAACAACGAAGCCTCTTCTGCCGATATCAGCATTTTACTTAACTTTCCCTCTTAACTTGTTTTTTTTCCCTCTTTACTTCTCAAAGTGTACCCTCTCTCCCTCAAAATGTCACCACATAAGAGAACAGCAAAGAGGAGCTCATAGCTGCGTTCCTCCACGTCCATCTCCTCTCACTCACTGACTCCATGCCTTTGAGATGTATCCAACATACCGAACGCGTGATATATTCATCATGTGTATGTTTTTGAATCAATATTAATTTCAGGCCTTTCATGATGGCAAATCAATAGCAGCAACATTAAGAGGCTCCTTTGCATGTTGAGCACCTTGTCTCTGCCAGTGAATGGAGACGTGATGAGAGGTGAGAGAGCATCCATGGTGGTGCCAGCGGGGAGGCCCAAACTCACTCATTATCTCCCCTCAATTAGACCCTCTCGCTTCGCCACCCTGGGCCTCCACAAAGCATGTGTGTGTATATATGTGTGTGTGTGTGTGTGTGTGTGTGTGTGTGTGTGTGTGTGTGTGTGTGTTTCTATTCGCCTTCACCCCGCTGAGTTCATCATACAGGCAACTGAGGAGTGTTTCCACTGAAAATCTCTCTCACTGATCACTTAGACGTAATTGGACAGGCCATTTCTCTCTCTTTTTTCCTCCCTGTGTGTGTGTTTGTGTGTGTGTGCTCAATGAATAGTGATATGCAGTTCTAAAGGGTTTGTTTGACAAATACACAGAGGACGAAGCTGAGGTGTATGGAGCGTAGAGAAGTCCAAACCAGTTGGATTTAAAGGGTGATTCTGGTCATAACTTGGGTCTTAGTTTTGCAATTTTGCCCATCATTCCAATCCTAATTATGTCACTGTACTGACCATGTTAATGAGACCTGGGAACTCTGTGGCTAAAAAGAAATCAGAGGGGCAAGAAACACAAAGTGTCAGATGACCATACAGGTTTTAAACAAACCCTCTGTTAAACCACCCACAGTAAACATCCATCACAGTTTACAGGCCTGAATTAAAATGATTGAGATAGTAACCACTTTGTTGCGTTCCCTGATATCAGAAATTACTTTAGTGAGTAAACAGGTGTCATAACTGATAGGAATAATGGCCAAAACTGAGGAAATATGACATAATATGTAATAAATGATCTAGAATTGTACTTTAAATAAGGGTATGATTCATTATCTGTCAAAGAAACAAACACAGACGTGTTAACTAGTTAGCTCTCTAACGCTGTCTTGCTCTCTCTCGTTACATTTCCACGTTAATATGCACCGGATACATTGAAACTTTACATTTCAACAACACTGTGATTAATGTGGTTAGGTCTGGGCACAAAATCCACTTGGTTTCTTAAAATACCTTAATTGGGGGACACAGTCCCCACAGGAAAGGCAGTTTTTATGCCTTAAAAGCTGCTGGAAAAACAGCGAGGGGTTGCTACAAAACACCCATGTCAGTGCTTAAACAGCCACTGAAAACAAAGCAATGACTCACTAAATCACAACCAGTTCTTTTGTTTTGTTGGTCTTCAACAGTGGTCTGCAGCTTGCAGGCTTCTCACTAAGGTTTCACTCCATTCATCATCACCTCCTCCTCCAGATAGTCAGCTTATATATAACGTCACTTACAAACATTCATATGACACATGTTAAGCATTAAATGTAATGTGTTTGTGGTTCGCAGAAAAGTACAATGCCAACATTTTCTTCCGGGCCTTTCACAATCTTAACTTCTCCACATCTTTTTATTTTCTGTGCAGTTTTGGTTGCGTTCCCACTCTCCTCTGCCCTGCAGCTGTCCCTCAGACCTGCAGGCCACCAGCTTCAAAAAAAGTCCTCTATTTCCTCCAACTACAGTTAATTGTTTGGTCGTCCTGATTCACATAAAGGAGGTGGTCGTACAAAAACACTGTCTCACAAGTCTCACTGTTACTGTCCTTACCCACAGTTTAACAATATGCTATATGATCTGGTTATTAAACATTAATCCACATCTTTGAGCCAGTCAGACCTGAGAATTTTCAGTGGCCCTAGTATGACTCTGATGTAACTAAATGTCATGTTACCAGTCTGAGAATCTTGAATGTAGAATAAATGTTTTTATCATTAACACGCTTGAATTCAGACAGCTGTGTTGAAAGACATTGTCGGCCACATTCTCCACCTGTGCATGTGTGGTTTGGGGCTGTAATGTATCCCAGCAGCCCTGTGGTTCAATCGTTAGCCTGAGCGAGAGTGTGTGTGGCACAGCAGAGGGACTCCAATCCAACATTTATGAGGCCTGTGTGTCTGTGTGTAAGTCTCTGGCCTCTTGTAGTCCCGAAGCACAGGTTATAACACTGGAGGAGTCTCTCTCTCTCTCTCTCACACACTCACACACACACACACACACACACACACACGCAGCTGTTGGTACTCTACATTACCAGGCATGCATTACAGCATTCACACAAGTAAACAGACAGATACAGACACAATGCCAAGGACAGTGAGCTGAGCTCTAATGAACTATGAAAGTTAAGTCTCTCAGTCTGTTTGTGTGTTTGTGTGTGTGTGTGTGTCCAGAGCCAGACAAATACATGTGGAGGTCAATTTGTGGGGACGGATAGTTTTACAGTTTTACAAAAAGCAGCGAGAGAGCGTCAGGAGATGGAGAGAGAAAGCGATGAATAAAAAGTGAGAAGCAGCAGTGTATATAATATGTGATGAGCAAAGTGAGGAGGAGCTGCAGAAGTTTTGTCTCTCCATCAGTAGCCCAGTCCCTGGTCCCTCGGTGCGCCTTCCTACCCCCCAGAGGGCCTGTTGTTTAGGGTTGCAGAGCCACCTAGGCCTTGATGAATTTCTCCCCGTCAACAAATTAAGAACTGCTATTGTTGCTGTGACAACAAGGCATCCCGGTCGCCGTGGGGAGCACCATGGAGACCAGTGACAGAACTCCAGAATTCTCCTAATCATCCCCAGCTGTCAGGAAGCACCTGGCCTGACACCTCTGCTTAAAACCTGTCTCCCAGGCATAAGATAATTACAAGTGCCAGCAGAGAAAGAGAGAGAAGGCAGGGAGAAGGAGAGCTAGTGAGAGAGGAGAGAAAGAGAGAATTCTTTCTTATAAGTGGCTGTGTGAGGAACGGAGTGCAGGAGCTTTTTTAGACAAGTTGCCATTGAAGTGGAGGAAGTGTTCAAAGGCAGAAGTGGAGTTGAGTGTGGGGAGGTGTCTGGGGTGTCTCCCCTCTTCCCTAAAGAGAAGGCCTGGGAGGGGGTCCCTAGATAGCGCTGTGGGGGACAGGTGAGGGACGGAGCTGTCACTGGGCCCACATTCACACACACATTTAGAAGACAGAGACTGTTTGACTGGTCCAGAACAAATGCTCTATGGATTGCACCACATTTTGGGGGTAACAGTTTGTGGAGGATCTTTTTTTCTCCATTATTATTTTAGAAAAGTTACACTAAAGTTATGAAAGCTCTGGTCTGCCATATGTATAGTTGCAGGGGTAAATAGAGTAATGGCTTGGAGAAAGTGTGTACAGAGCTTACAAAACAAAAAAACCTCACTGCTGACATGCCGAACTGCCTCTCTGTTTCTGACAAAAAGAAAAACACACAGGGCTCATGTCACACCAGCCCTCTCTATAACCAGCCTGATTGCTAAGTGAGAAAATACTTGCCAAATCAAATGTACTGAGCCGCCGAGGAAGAGCAACACACACATCCACCCGCGTACACACACTCACACAGAGACACACTTACGTTTCATTACATCCTCTCATTTCTCTAGCAGCGGGGCCTTCCTTCAGAATAACACTCCTGTCATCCCAGCCACAGGGGGCTAAATTATTCAAATACTCTAATTCTTCCCTTCTTCCTCCCACCCGCCCTCTCTTACTCTCCAGCACTCTGCCACTCATAATTTGTCTTTTCATTGTTGCCAATTTAGAGGCAATCCCTCCCATTAATGATGCCAACTGTTCTAAATGGTGTGGCTGAGAGAACGGAGGAGGAGGAGGGGGAGATGTCAGCAAGAGGGAAGCAGTGCACGTGTGGCAAAGACAATGCTCCGGATTTTACAAGCTGCTGTGCAGATATAAATGGATGATATACTGACTTTCACCCATCTCCCTCTGCTGCCCTCCCACACGCTCTGATTGTTAAACAGGCTTTGTTTTATTAACTGTTTAAATGTACATATGTGGCTTTATTTGCCTGTCACTAGTAAGCATATTTTGGGAGATTAAGAAATATATCTACATCTGTTTCCTGTGCAGGGTCTACTCGGGTGCATAAAACTCTGGAATATATTTTCACTACGAATCAATTAAATCATATACTTTTATGGTCCTGCCTTTGTATTGGCAAGTGGCGAGCTATCTAAAAACCACTTTCTTTTGGTATTGACTGAATGAAAAGTACAATAAAGCTGAACACATCAGCGGGGACAGTGATGATACAGCAAAATGGCACTTAGAATATTGTTTTTGTCCTTTTATGTGTTCTCCTGAGAGCAGCTATACCTAAAGAAATGTACAGGAAATTGCATTCAAATCATGAATATTTGAAGTTGAGAAATAATTTATTCACATGCATCAGTGTGGTGTTATGAGCAGGAGAAATAATGTCAATATTTCATCTCTGAGAAATTATGCAAAGACACAGCAAAGACACACTTGTATTGAAGCTGAATCTGCATGTTTGTAATCTGGATATTGTTCTTTGACTGATTTTTTAAAAATTCAAAGTGAGCTGCATTGTCTCCTTTGTGTTTGGAGGAGAAACACAGGACTGCAATACTTATTTTATATTTTTACCTCTAAGCAGGTGTAGTGTGAGTTACTTAAAAATACTGGACCCTCTGACCTTGCCTAAATAAATAAAAAATAACAGTAAATAAATAACTTGTTGGCTGAAGGATGCTGGATCAATGGGGGCCTCAGTAATGATTTTTTCCTGGAAATACCTGTGTTTCAGATGAATCTGTAACATATTTTCTTATGATCTTTTTTATTGCAGACACCTCATACTAATTTTAAGTTTGCCTCACACACATAAAAGATGCCATTTCCGAATTTACTGCCTCCATTTCCGAGTTATAGATTGTGTTTAATGTCATAGAACCGTTTAAATAGCTCAGTTAATTATTTCCAGACCTTATCAGAGGTGATCACAATCACAGGTAAATGGGGAGTGAAGACGCAGACACAGGGAGACACATGGGGAAGGAGAGACAGAGCAAAATAAATATTGATTGGTACGAGAAAGACGAAGAGAGACAGAGAGAGTGAGTGAGAGAGGCTCGGTTAAGCTGTGTGATGGAACTGCGCTGCTATCTTAAATGAGGAATCCCATATGAAGGTCTGGATTAACCAAATTTAATCCCTCATCAAACAGACAATAACAGTGCAGCCTAATCCCCCCAATTCTCAGATTAGCAGCGCTCCTGCTCTCGTCTTGGCAGCGCAGTAGGGGCCGGTGCCGGCCCATTGAGCTCTCCTCCACAATGACCTCTGGATGAGAACGGGCTTACAAGCCGCAAGCCTGAGCTTCATCACAGCAGCTGCTAGTCAACAAAGTTTGGCGGGATGAACAGTTATATGAGACAGGACGTGGGAGGGTGGGAGAGAGGACATTTGGGAGTCCTGGGTTGACCTGAAAGTTTGTTAAATTTAATTTGTAAAGTGAAAAATAAATGTCAAGTGTCTCTGGGGTATTTAACAAAATGTCCAGTTATATAAATACAGTATATGATTAGCAGGAAATTAAAGAAAGGAAGCTCAAAGAAAGGTGTTTTGGTGCACTCGACTTTGAAGACCTTGATTGTACTACAAAACCTGTAATTAGAGGTTGAGATAGGGGGATGTAATTACCTCTAAGAGTGAGTACCCTGGAGTAAACAAATATGTTCATCAAGCAAATAAAGGATTAACGTGTATATGCTCACTTCACTCCTTAACCCGTCTGATTCATCTGGGAAATGCAAAGCACAACATAAGGCGAGAGGGTGAGAGAGACGGGGAGAAACAGAGAAAACAAGAACAGAGAGAACGGGCCAAAACTGCTGACGCCCGCTCTTCTGAGCCGGCTGGATGAGTCGTTTCCGTAGATAAAACATAAATAGGCGAATGCTCGTTGGGAATACGTGTTTAACTGAGAAACATTTATTCATGTTTTTTACTTTGAAATTTGTGAAATATTACTCCAGAACAATTTGATCCCAACCTCTTTGAATTCCCAAATATTTCCAGATGATTTAGTTCCTGCGATACGTCCACATTTAAAGCTTCATGAGGAAACGTACTCACAGAGGCAGCACTCAAGTCAAGGTCTTGTTAACTAGTTTGTTTTTGCTGATGGAATCATGTGCCGCAAGTTTGGGCACATAGCTGAAATTTTGATTTAAACCTCTGTTGACTATCTCCTGCTTTGTGTGTGTCGCTTGTGCGAATGCTGAGCTTTAGTTTCCCTCTTAATTAAGGTAATTGTGATTGAAGAGTGGCCTGTTTTAGTGTTTAGCCTCCAGGCGGAAAAAGGTTGTGTTTTTGCAGAGCTAGTTGGGCTGTACTCAAACCTGAGACCCTCCAGGCACCAGGAGACAGCGTATGTGATGTCTGCTGACCTGTGGAGACCCCGCATATTTAGGTAAAGATGTACAAAGACACGCCGAGACATCTGTGTAGACAAAGCAGTGCACCTGAATGTTAGGGGTGATGATGGGACATGACAGAGCGCCTGAGAGCTTTTTTAGAGACTTGCATGTAAAAACACAGACATGAAGGACTGCAGGGACGAGGCCAAGCATTATGCAACCTGAAGCAAGTATTCTGCATGTTTTCTTTTCTCCTTCACTTCTCAAAGCACTTCACTGTTAAAATGTATCACTATGGCAACATTGTAAATCATATTTTACTAAGATGCTCCCTTGTTTGTGTTACGTCGACAGAAAAAGAAATCCTAGAAAAAACTAAGGCCCTATTTGTATTTTTTATTTCGGGCTCAGGAAAAAGAATCACACTTTTTCCTATAGAACTCCCTCTTATATAAAGTGCATGTATATCTGTACTGTATGCCATTACCCTAGCTAATTTTATTTACCTTGCCAGCCCTGTCTCTGATAAATTATTTATATACAACTAATTTGAAACAGCACATGCCAAGCAAATTACTTCCTCTATTAACATAATGAGGAAATGTTGGTAATTATGTGTCCGGCAAGTCGCAAAAATGTTGATATGAACATACTGAGCAAAATGTTCACTCAGATTATTTCAGTTTTCCGCCAAAATACGCAATCTTGTAGAACAGTGTCCACTCAGAGTCACTACAGCATAAATTTTAATGCCATTTTTTAAATTAACATTTAACCTAAATCACAACATTTCCCTAATCTTAACCAAAGTGCTTCAGTTGCCTAAACCTAAGCCACGAGCCTAGATGTGAACCCAGCGTTCTGGTGTCAGGGTCCTGCACTTTGTACACTCGCCATCCTCACCGACCACCCACTTGTGAAGCCTATGCGGTACATAAATGTCACGTTTGGATACATAAAAGAAACGTATCTAATCAGGATCCAGGCAGGGATTATTTTGCCACAACAACATAATCAAGAAAGCAGTTTAGTAACATACAAATTAAATTTCTAGAAGACAGGGTTGCATACTTTCCTGTGTGTTTTAAGCATTTTCTGCCAGTAATATTCATTTTATTATTAGAAGCATTTGTGCTAGCNGTGTGTGTGTGTGTGTGTGTGTGTGTGTGTGTGTGTGTGTGTGTGTGTGTGTGTGTGTGTGTGTGTGTGTGCATTCTTTGGAGCAGGACCAGCGCAGTAGTTATGGAGCTCAGGCGGGCTAATGTTGTACTGCTGCCAAAACAGTAAAGCAGCCCCCACTGATATCAGTTATTAATATTTAACTGTCCACTATTAAAGTTTAAGGCGGTTGAGATGGAGCTGGGGGGAAAAGAGGCTACTTCATGTTCACTGGCCGTACAGCACTGTAAACACGTTCACTAAAGCCCCTGACAGTGTTACAGTGTGGATTTAGGGAGCAGGAGGCAACAGTGCATGAGGCTACACTTGTTCTGTGTGTAGACATGCAGTATGTGAGAAGAAGACACTGGATCTGTTAACTGCATTTATTCTGCATGAATATGACTCTTTTATTGTCTTTGCGTGATATTTAAATGAATTTTAGTATTGTTGGGAGCCGGTGGCCGACATGAACGATATGCATATGTCTTATGATAGAAATGAAAAGATGTGGTGTGCAAAGGTTATGTTATGAGGCTGCATTTCTTGGCTGCTGATTGTCACATTTACTGTCCTCAGTCATCAGGGTGCTGTGAAAAGTCTTGTGTAATTTCCTTTGTCATAAAACTCCTATACATTTACTTTTATTTGTTGCAGTAAACCTGCACTAGAAAACAAATAAAACCGCCATATGGTTTATTGTGTTTTACATTCAATACGCAGTTATAAATGCACGGCTTAATATGGAAACATATATGAAAATGTAACAAGGGTTTTGCGTCACGTGTGCCCCCACATTCTTAATTACACTCGGCAGAGATGTATCTTTAAAAAAAAAAGTGCTTTAAGTACTTTAAAAAGCTCTTATTTCTCCTTTAAATTCAATTTGGAGAATCAATTTAGTACACTGTACTGCAGGGCAGTGAGAAAACAGTCTTGTAAAACTTGTTACCCCCATCACTACACGCTGTTTTCACTGTTTCTTTTCCTCCAAAGAGCCTGGAGCGCGACCTCCCCCTGACGTTTTGAGGTAAACAAGTCAAACCAAGGTTAAAACAGGAAGAAATGCAGTGTGAGATTCAGCGATGTTCCAACTCGCTCATGAAGAGGTTCTATAAAAGAATAGGCTGGCTGGCTAAAAGTGAGCATGAAAAATACCCCACCTCCACGTTGACCCATATCATCCATTATGTGTGGTGATTATGAGAATAGAACTGCCTTATGGGTAGCCACAGTTCCAGGAAACAATAGCTCACTGTCAGGCTGTGTTTTAACCGTAGGATGACCAGCTTTATTACGGTCTGATTATTGAAGCCTCACTGAAGTCTCACCAGCCGTCGTTATTCTGGTTGCTCCACTGAACTGCTGGATCAGTCAATGACCTGCTTCAATTTATATTCAGATAAATGAACCAACAATTGTACCACACACAGGCGTTTTCAAAGAGGTCACGACCACAAAGAGAGCACAGCTGACAAGGTTTGTAATAGATGTGGCCTGCACATGATACTGGATCATACACCGACTCCTTCCGCTCTCATATAAATAAAAAAGGGCTTGAAATAAAAGGTGTGTCTTTTCCTAAACTGCTTTATGTCACAGTGCTTCTCATACATAATGCATTCATGCAAATGACAATGTTCTGCCTTCAGAAATAACAAGAGAACCTAAATCTTTGCCAAAATTAGTCTTTTAATGAAATTTCCATGACTGCAAATGCAGGCCAGGTCTGAGCGTAATTCTGCCCAGGAATTAAACTAAGTTGGCCTGGTTTATCTTAATAGCTGATCTCAGCCCAGTGGGGCCGGTATTAAGTCTGTCGGTCGCAGCACAGCGCTCAACGCAATCACAGCTTTGCCTTCTCTAGCGTAGCTTACTCCAGTGACCAGCACAGAATTAACATGTGCATGGACGTGCACTCACACATACACACACTCACATTTACACCTGCACATACACAATCCCACACACACACGCCTCAGTGCATTCCAATATGATGTTTCTCCATTGATATTATGGATGTAATTATACCGAGTTGATTATTAAGGCCGATTCGTCTGTGGAATCCCTCCTAAATGTCTAAATATACAGAATTGTTTAGCATGTGACATTCAATGCAAGCCACATTTCAAACCAGTATTTTTGTAGAATAAGTCGAAAATGTGTTAATAAATGATTTAGGGTATACTATATTATTTTGTGTATTTATGTCTTTATTTTATATTGTGAAAACCTGAGTGAAGAATTACCAGACTATGCCAGACAGGTGATAGATTTAATATTTAACATGTAGCTTTATTTATACTGTATAGTAATGCTGTAGTAATGAGGTGTGTGTGTGTGTGTGTGTGTGTGTGTGTGTATGCAAAGCACTCTCTCCATTACCTGACATATCACCTGACAGACGCGGGGTCTTTGCAGGCAGACGGCACTTCATTATGAAGCCATTTGGATTAGAACAGATTAGGACATTATATAGATATGTAGAAGAGACTAATGCTTCACTAATTAACGCATCATTATATTGAGATCGCGGCTGGTGGTCTATAATGGTGTGCATATGTGAGCGTACTGTATGTGCATGCGTACATTATGTCTCATGTATTCAGCATCTTAACAGTTTCCCTGTCCTTGTCTGTTGTTCACAAATATCATCCGTCACTGTGTCTCACCCTCTGGTCAAATGGAGAGGATCCGTGTGCTGCACTGAAGTGTCACAATTGTTCCACTCACAGGACCATTGTGTGTTTGGTATATAGCTTCCAGTGTTGAAGAGAAATCACTGGTGCCCTCACTCTATCCCAGCACAAAGTGACTTGGAGTAACTGCCAGTGATAACTAGTAATTACATCCATTTAAAATGTGCATTATTTTACCCCTGCATTGAATAAACTAGTGAGGCAGAAAATTGTCCAGTTTTATCCTCTCCCTTATAAACACACATTTTCGAAAGGAAGCACTTATTTTTGACAGGTTTTATCCTTGAGTGAGGCTAAACATTCCCGAGGAGTTTCCATGTTAATTGTCACACAGGCAGACGGACACAGGGAGCCAGACGGACAGCAGGACAGACGCACGCTCAGTCACAGTGAAGTAACCCAGGCCAAAATTAATCTCTCCAGTTCACTGCAGTGACTCTTACCCTGAGCCATTGAACTTTGATAGAGGATTCATCTTTTGAAACTAGACTAAGGCATTTCAACAAAAAAAAAATATTATTTTCACTATTCCACAAAGAGGACATGATTTCCTGGGTGGAAATACATTTGAATGGACATGTGCTGTCTATTCACCAAGGGAACTTTCTCTTAATACCAGTCTGGCTCCGTCCCTGTATGTGTGGACTCATTGTATGCATGTGGCACAAAGAGTGATAGGAGTCTTTAGAAAAGAGCGAAGCTCTCCACAGATTAGACTCCATTAGCATTTAAGGTACTGTCATAAATTCCTCCGAAAGTGGAGAGAAGAGGCAGGACAAATGAAGTAGGATTAATAGGGGCCCGAGCCTGACCGATAGTGGGGATTGGGAGGCAGGGTCACCTTGGGATAGAGGGGCAGGGTGGCAAATGTGAAGACTAGTAGAGGTAACGGTAAGATGGACTTAGACATACAAGACAGACATATGAAATACAGTATTGTACAGTTGAATGTTGATAAAAGAAGAATGAGCATGAAAGGTAAAAGGTGAGAGAAAAAGATATGAGCTTAGAGTGTACAGGAACAGAAACAGAGTTGGTTAGGTCTGTGACCTTCCCTCCAGCTGACCTCCAGTCAGGTAATGAGGTCAACGTACAGAGACAGATAGCCACGGTGTGTGTGGAGGGTAGGGGTACACGTGTGTAAATGTACACCTGGTCAGTACTTCCTTATATAATACATCATACACACTCATATATTTTCAAACACCTGCAAAAAATCAAAATATAGTTAATCTGTGAGGCTGGAACCAGACTTTTTCCCATACAAATATTTATGAGATGACAGTAACTCGCTAACAATGATAAAAAGCTGAATTTTTCTCCTGTTATCCTATTCTTGCTTAATAGATGTAGGTAAGAGAGAGAAAAATATTTCATAACTTTAATGTGGTTTCTGATTTTTATGCGTCTGTGCCGGCAGGAGCTGTGGCCAGACGCATTATGTTTTTGGATTGTCTGTCACAAAGTCAAAGGTCAGCTTCACTGTGACATCATAATGTCCTGCAGAAACACTTTTCTGGCCATTATTCATAACTCAGAAATAGAAGGGGATACATTTAGTTAGATACTGAATTGGTGACACTAATCGTGAGTGTCCACCATGAACCTGTGCTGATTGTATAGATCATCTGTGTTGCCGGGTTAAAGATATGTGTGAAGCATCCATGTTTTAGAATATGTAGCATCTTTAAAGCAACATCCATTTTTGAAGCACTGTCAACTGTCAGGGATACACGAGTCTGGACAGACATGGATGTAAACTGTAACTACAACTTGACTGGTTCACAGGGGCGTACAACCGCGAGGCAGTAATTCTAGTTTTATACTAAATAAGGTATTAATTGTACTGCCAATATGCATGCATAACAAAAAAGACAGTTGTCTCATGAAAAGCATATGGGCAGGGCTAAGGAAAGATCCAGATGTTGACAGTCCAACTCTTCATCATTCTCTGAGTCAGATCAAAGGGAATGGATGTGGCTACTGCAGCATGTTTACTGATGATTATTGAATTTACTTATTTATTTTGCCTTTATTTAGCCTGGAAGGTCTCATTTTTTTGTCTCACTGAAATATAAGTGTCACCTGTTGTGTTTACAGACACACATGCACTTGATATTGACTTTGATACTGTAGACTGTCTCTGACGCTGTGTTCTCTCGACATTTGGTGTTTTTGAGAATAAGACTAAGACTGTGAATAGTATGTAGACACTGCAGAAAGAATGAATAGGAAAGAAGAGTATAACAGGTAGAGTGGATCCAGTATGCTAAGCCATGTTTGTGATCAAAGTTTGCTTAGCTGCTGCTAAGTGAAGTTGTCAGAAGTCAGGCTGTTCTCATGCACTGTTTGTATGTGTTATGCACCAGAATTTATGTATAACTCACACAATAATGAGCCAGTGTAGTTCTTACATAACCTACAATATCATGAAGGCTGCATGACAAATACACTGACAAGAGTAAAGAAGGAAACAGTATAAAGAGAGAAAGTCCGCTCTAAGGAGGCAGGTTGGGGTAGTGGATGGGTCAAAAAAGCACAAGACTTTCCCCCGGTAGACGTGTGCGTGTCCCATGTGAAACCAAGAGAACTTTGAGTTATTTTAAGGTATGTCATCATGTTTTCATCCATTTTCAACTACTTATCCGAAGCCAGGTTACAAGGGCAGCAGGCTGATCAGACAGTAACAGCACTACATTGCCCACATAACTTTACGTTAAGTATCTAACATGACGTTGCATCTCATTGGGAGCTAATTTGATAGATATCATACGAACCGCTGTATGAGGATAAGTTGCAACAGTTTGCTTCTCTCTTGTGCTTCACTCACCAACATAACACTCAAACACAAACAAGTGGTCATATCATCCATTGTTAATATTGAAATGAAATGAAATTCATGAAATTTTCATTTCAAATGAAATGAAAATCAAAATATTGATTATTGCTGCTTTAAAGCAGGCTGCGAAAGAACATGTTTTTTT
>NC_065525.1:21630484-21682423 GCF_006386435.1 Epinephelus moara | reverse complement strand
TGTCGGGGGGGGGGGGGGGGGGGGGCGGGGGCTGTACCTGAAAGCACAGTTTGACTGGATGCTGAATCACTGACTTGCAGCAGACTTGTAACAAAGTTTCTCCCTCCTCTGATCTGCAGTTTGAATTGACTTTCAGCCAGCCAAGGAGGTGAGGGTGAATGTCTGCCTTTATGCAGCTTAACTCCCAACCCTTACAGTAGCAGGGACAAGGTGACTTACAGGTAATCTATAAGAATAAGGAGCCAGGCAGGCGCCCTGGGCTTTTATTAGATCTCCGATACTCCCCGGCCCCAACCCCAGTCCCAGCCTCGGCCCCAGATTGGCACTTGCCGGCTCCACCTAGAGAAGGGCTACGTCGCAAATTACTCCAGACAGCCACTATGACATCCACCTAAAAACCACCTTTCCTTTAACAGGGCGGCCGGGGTGGCGGAGGATAGAAGATGTCAGTGTCTCCTCGCATTCACCCGTGGAGGAAGTGAGAGAGAGTGAGAGAGGTAGAGAAGGAGCACAAGGATCTATCCGTCAGAGCTTAAGGAGTTTTCTAACAGTACATTGACCTTGAGTGCTTGCCATTGATTTCCAGTAACGCCTCCCAAACAGCGTTGCGAACCCCGCCGAGCACTGCGGGACCCTGATTGGGAACAGATTTCCCAAATTCCGATAGCGTGCCACCTGCCCAGGATGATGGATAGTCCTCCTGTATCCCATCAATCCTCACCTGCTGCCGAGGAGGTGACACCTGGGCCAGATTTATCATCATATACGACAACAAGCTGGGCAGCCAATCAGAGAGTGGCATACTAAACTGAGGCCCCTCCCCCCTGGAGGGCTCCATTATGTTTGGAAACAGATTTATTCCTGCGATGTGACAAGAGGAGGGGAGATGAGGAGGGAGAGGAAGAAGATAGAAGGAGAGGGCAGAGGGAGATGACTTCCTGTGATACACAGAGGGTTAAACTGAATGAAGCTTTAAAGGGGCACTACAGAGATTAAGAATTACACTTCAAAAAAAGTTGATAGGCATATTAAAAAAAGACTGGTCACAACCAAAGCAACAGCGGCCAAGATATCCTGACGATTTGCAAATAAATTCAGAGCAACATTTTGTAACTTACTATTCTATTTACTGCTTTAATCAACACTTCCTAAGTATGGTGTTGACAGCTGTTATGTGGACAGCATTACCTTCCTTTTAAATGTATTTGCTGTTGCAAATTAGTAGTGTAACTCTAGTTACTGTACACATTATATTTTTGGGTTATTTATTATTAGGTCTCCATGATTATTAGGTTGTTACAGAATACTGTGATTAAGATTGATATAGCAGGAATAATTACACATTGAGATTTTGGAATTACAGAATTAATTTGTATTAGTAGCACTTGAACTATTATTCTATTTATATATTTTCATGTGTACCTTTAAGTTGCTATTTAAGTCTCCTTAGCGCTTTTAACCAACTGAACAAGAGAGTAGGATTACAGTAGTATGTCAACATCATTTCTAGGGAGACAGGGTGGCTGTGACGACATCATCGGGGTTATTTTGTCAAATTTTGAAATAGTTTTCACAAGCTACGTGGTGCTCACAGCCTGGTCTCACTCCCAATTTGTCAAATACCAGCGCTTGGTCAGTGGCCCTTGGTGGCAGGTACTGAGGCACAGAGGGACCCTTTGGTGGCAGCATGAGACACACCAGGTGGCATTGTTTGATGCCATTAGCAGAAGGGGAGATTGATGGGTCAAAAAACTCCCAACTTTCAGATGGGAGACTGCTGTTCCGTTTCCAATGTGAAATCAATAATAAATCGAGTTATTGCAACAACAACTTTGTGTGTTAGTATTTATATGCGAGTGATGTATTAGTAAGAAAAGTACTTACTTTAGGTCCGAGCCATGATGTTTTTTTTTCTTCTAACCATGTGCTTTTGTTGCCTAATAAAGTAAACCTAGAACAAAGGTTTTTTTACCTACTTTCTAAGTTTATTTAAAAAACCAAAACAGACTGCATGTATTTAACAAGCAGGAACTGTACATTTCCTTTGAAAACAGAAGTTAATTTTGAAAAGACACAATGCATGTAGTGTAAATTGACACGCCATCCCTAAACATCCAAAAGTGATGCCGGAGGGGTACCTAGAGCATCATAGTTTGATGCTAAGGCCCTTGATTTAGTGTTGGTATTGGATGAGTTGAGAGTGAACTCTGTTTAAAAGTGGGGAAATATTTTTTTATTTTGGAATGTAAATTGTGTGGCAGCATGGTGGTGCAGTTGTTAGCATTGTCGCCTGGCTTCCTGGTTCAAACCCAAGGGGGCTCGAACCTCAGGGTGGGTGTTAGTATGTATTTTTACATATTCGCTGACCAATGGATATTTGGTCAAAGAACCCCTGAGGATCATGTTCCGCCAGGACAGCTACAAGTGAGACTAATTTTAGTTGGCTGAAGGCCAACTTAAATTTGACACAGTGCCATGCGGGTAACAGCACACGTGATACCATCTTGAGAATATAAGCCATGTTCCACACTGTGTATTTATCAATCACTTGGCCTTGCATGTGGCAAATGTTGATCCGAGCTCGTAATAAATGTGCATTAAGAAAGAACTCCGTGATCGGCCTCATCCTTGCATTCTTCAGATCATCACAGAACAACCTACTCTCAGTGGGGGAGCCCATGTTGCACCCGTGTCAGCAAGCTCTGGGTACTCCTGTTTCCTCCCACAATCCAAAGACTTGCAGGTTGGGGATAAGTTAATTGGTGACTCTAAACTGGCCGTAGATGTGAATGTGGGCGTGAGTGTTTGTCTGTCTCTATGTGTCAGCCCTGCAATAGTCTGGCATCCTGTCCAGGATGTACCCTGCCTCCTGCCCAATGAGCTGGGATAGGTTCCCGCACCCCCGTAGTTACGGAAAAGGAATGAATAGTAGACTGTCTTTGAAAGCATTTATCCATGTTTGCGTAACAGAGGCAAAAAGTTATTTTAAAAAATCCTTTAAAACTTCTAAGAAGTTTTTACTGACATATTTAAAACTAGTCTTTACACACAGTATGTTTATAATGTTTTTGTCAGTATCACTAAGTCAATGTGTTCATATGATTCACATTATACAGCCTATCACATGATGAATTGATCTAATTCCATCTCTCAGAAATGATCATGGAAGCAGAAGAGGTGATCACAGGACCATGAATGCGCTAATCTAATTAATATCCTCCTGTTCCTGCCACTGATTTTACGACTAGTTAAAAACCTTCTGCTGCTTTTATGGCTATTAGAAGCCAAGTGTGAGCTATCTTCTACTTCACTCTATTTTCTCTCTCCACCAGCAGTTGGCCACCCCTAAAAATTAAGAGCCTCTCGGGAGCATAGGGTTCAACACACAGACTCAGAGGCCAACTACCTCTGTATCATTGCAACAAACGTCTACAAAAAAATCCTTGTGATGATGGTGTTGTATTGCTAGATGTTTTTTTTCTGCAATTAACCTACCATATCCCTTCCCCCAAAATGCTTTTCCTTGCCCTCTTCCGCTCTACAAACCCCCTCCTCCTTTCCCTCCCTTTCAGTTGGCGGAGCTACAGCGGTTTCTCCAAGGCTCACCAGGCACAGTGCTTTAGCCCTGTGTAATCCTGCCAACCCTATTTCATTAGCCACGCGGACTAAAGAGCTTAACGACACAGCCCCATCACAGTAGACGGAGAGAGGGAGAGAGAAAAAAGACACAACACAAATTCCTCAGAATACATGGCCGCTCAGCCAGTATTTACGCTTTCTCCCTCCCTCTCTCTCTCTCTCTCTCTCCACGCGCCTTGCCATACCTCTCCCTCTGCCTCTCCATCTCCATCTTGCAAAGGAGCCCAGAATGGATTAGAGATGGCATCAATGGGATGAGACGTATTACCAATCGATTTGGAGGGAGCGTGGCATTGTTCTTCTGAGTGGAAAACTTTGGATCTGGCCAATGTGCCGATTGCCAAATGCAGCTGATTTGGAGATGGAGTTGTGCAGAGGAGAGACTCTCACTCTCCGTCTCTATTGCTCTCTCCTGTCTCATTTCATCCAAAACTACTGCTTGCGTTTAATCACTAAAGTCGTTGAGGACTGTTTTGTGGTTCGTCTGTATTGTCTAGAAGAAACATGTCGGGTTTAAGAGGCTGTAAAGTAGCTTTGTACTGATCTCGGGAGAAAGGAGGATAAACAAGCAGATTGGGGAGAAACCTGATCAGTGTTAATGGTGATGGTTTAGGATTTCGTCTCTCACTGATGCCTTCTGCCTGACAGCCAAAAACACCATTCTACTGATTAGACAGAGCTATTGAAAAAGAAAAACAGAAGCTACAGACTAGCCATGCCCCTAGTTTCCGTTCCTCTTCTATATCCTAATGAATAAAATCACAATTAACTTCTGTGCTGACTGATCCCGCATAAACTTTATAACACATAAATACTTGTATAATCATTATTCTACCTCCAGTCTGGGGTTGATTGTGCTGAATTGGCAGGGTCTGATCCAGACACTGTTGATCATTTACTTGATATTAGTGGAAGAGTGGTGAGAGTGACAGGGGCCTTGGATGAGGAGCCTGAGGATGTAGGGGGGCCTGACCGGGGTCTGGGCTGGTTGTCAGCTAAGGGCACAAGGTGTGGGGGACAGGGGCAGAGACTGCTGCCATATTTCTTCATGAGGGCGACAGTGACAGAGGAGCGACAAAACGAATGGCCTGTCAAAAGAAATGAGAACGAATAGTTCCTGTGTTCCATGGAAAGAGGACCCTTCAAGCATCAAGGGGCGGTTTGTTTGGAGGCAGAAACCAGGACCAAGTCTGCAGCTAGCATGACTGCTAACTACTGTGAATCATGACTCTCTGAAGAGGCCAACACAATATGTTTGTAGAGGAGAAGGTTTTTTCTGCCCATTAATTGTCGCAGGGCTGCATTCAGTGACTCACAAGCACCGTGATTACTGGGTGGCGCCACTGAGCGCTATCTACCCAAGTGATTGATGCGCGGGAGTGCATTTCCTACCTGGCTTCAGTGTTGGCTGCATTTAGAGTGTTCAGTGCTTTGTCTCTTCACAGTTGGGTTTTGCAATGATTGTAAGCAGGGCTGGCAAATTTCTCGCAGTAGATCCGGAGTGGTAGTGTCCGCTTCAAGCCTTCGCTTAATGCAACTTGTCTGTTTGTAGAGTGAGTTAGCCAGAGTCTGCGCCAGTCTGTCTCTCACCCTCCTTGGAAAACTGCACCTCAGCTCTCTGGCACTTGTATGCCAGACTGTGCATCATGGTGGGGGCCTGTTCCATATTCCCAGCCTCTAACTCCCTGGTGTAACTGCTGTTTTGTCTCTATGCATCACGACACCCTCACATGTCTCTACCTAGTTTTGCGTCTGCATTTATGCTCTTTGCTCCAGTCCTTGTCTTCATATTGATTGGTGTTACTTCTATTGTTTTTGGCTTTTCCCCCCCTTTTTTATTGTAACACAACTGGTTCAGTTTGCAGCTTTGTTTGTGCCCACTTCGCTTTTTATTTATATTTTTGTGATCACTTCTCGTGTAAAGTAAATTGCCCAAGGTGGCGTTGTTGACAATAGACCGTTTCAAACTATAAACATTATAAATGAGTCCTTTTGTATTTCCTGTCGAAATATTTTGCAATGTATGTCAATGACATCTGCTGACAGGATGTAAACATGGACCCAATCTGTTGCCAAGCAATGCAATTTCAGCAAACCAGTCTATACCACTACAAAACAAATAATAAAACCCGCTTTTGCCACATGTTGATGACCACAACTAACAAGACAGGTAGTGATAATCTTAAAAAGTTTACCAACATAAAGAGGTTGGTGAATTGTGATCATCATGATGATTTTTTTTAGGTCTGTGTCCCCAAGTGATTAGCATCAGTTTGACAGAGTTCACTAGTGAAAAATAGTTCCATCATAGAAACGTAATTAAAGGATCTACAGGTGTTTTTACTTTTCTTTTGTCTAATTGTACTCCTTATGCTGTCATGAGACTGATGTTTCTCTTTCCAGTCATTTGTATGTGGAACGGGGGGAGACACATTCATTGCCAACCTCAAACTACCCCGTGCAGACAGTTTGGGGGCCTCTCATACAGGAAATGTTTATATTCTTGTGTAATAACTGCACAGAAAAAATAATATAAGCAGCTATTTGTCTGCAGTGAATGCAAGAACAGTGTCAGTGGCTAATGACAGTAAAATGTTTGATGAAATGCTGTATAATTGACTAGCTGTTAGCACTTTAGTAAAACTAGCTCCTGCAGTTGAGTGTTTACATCCCTGCCCATACTGTTACCTGTACCCCCTTCCTTTGCCGACACCACTCTAGTACGTTTTCCAGGCAAATGTTAGTCTGCCTGCAGCTTCAGGATCAGCCCTGACTCTTAGAACTTGTGTTTATATACAACTGATTTGAAACACCAAATATGTTCTGAGGAAAAGGTAATGCAGAGAAAATTATGTTTTCTATTGACATTATGAGCAAGTTGCAAAAATGTTGATACTGCACATACAAGCTTTTTTTTTTTTAACATTAAACTAAAATCACACTGTTTCCTTAACTTTAACCAAAAGGCTTTTGTTGCCTAATGTTAACCAGAAGTTCTGGTGTCAAGGCTCTGCACTTTGAACACCCGCCATCCTCCCCAACCATCTCAATGTGAAGGCTACACAGTACATGAATGTAGTGTTTTGTGACCTGAAGGAAACATCGTCAGGCAGGAATACCGTTGCTACTACAGTGTAATTAAGGAAGCAGTTTAGTAGCATAGCAAGCATAATTTCTAGGAGACAGGGTTGTCAAGATGGTGTGTGCGTGTAAAGAGTGTATTTGGTCGACATCCACCTGACCATACTATTGGTTTTGTTGCACCTGTGGATGGGAGAAGTTACTTGTCATTCTTATTGGTTCATGAAGTTCACCGACCTCATGTAATTTTTAGCATAGCTTCACCTTACTTTGACCTGAGCAGAGGTGTGATTACCCAGGATCCCTGTGTGAGCAGTTTCTATGGGGACTATGAATGAAAACTAAAACTATTTGCATCGCTTGATACCCAGTATACGTGGTAAGCTGCTGTTGTTCTTGTTTTTGTTGGTGTTGGTAATTTGGTGAACCAGCCCTTTAAAGTACCTGCCACATTTAAAGAGATATTTGTGTTTACTGTAAATCAGCTGTTTGATTCAACTCACTGTCTTTTGAATATGGATGTTTTGTATGAGTGCCCCATTTTCTGTCTGTCTCTGTCTCTTTCTCTCCTCATTCAGTGTCTGTCTTTCAATACACTGTAGCTTCTCCCCGCCCATTTTTTTCCTTTAATTTCCCCCCTCTTTCTGCCTCTCTCCACTTCTTTTTCTGTCTCATCATTAGTGGCTGTCCCATGTTGAGGGGAGAGTAATCTGAACTACGTGTCCCAGGGGCCCATTCCTTTACTTCCTGCTGTAGGAATAAGTGGCCTATTGATTAGTTATCAGCCCGTAATTGGGCTGCGATCTCCCTCGCCCTCAGATATCCCCCAGATATATGACACTCCTGACAGCCTGAGAGGTGGGTGAGAAGGCGGGGGGTTGAGTGGTGGCGGGGGGGTTCCTCCTGCCTGCCAACGCTTTACTCAACAAAATGTCTTCCTGACCACATAGATGCCAACTGCTACCCACGTCTCTCTTCCTGCAAAGGGATTTTCAACATCATGCCAGGGAAAGATTATTCAATCTTTCAAATTATACAGCCAGGGAGAGGTCCTGCAGGATTTTATGCTCTGTGTTAACTATGAGCACCCATTTTTGCCATTTTCTCATAGCAATAAACTCTGAAATTGTAATCAGAGTTTTAAAATGAAAATGGTGCGGCTTACCGAGAAAGAAACTTATATAAGCTCAGAGTAAGTACACCATTCGCATATGGATAATTGCCTGTGAGGGATTTCAATACAAATTGAGGCTCAGGAAGCGGATAAGCAACAGGAAGGGTGTCTCTGCTCCTGTGTAAGCATCCAAATCTACTGTGAGTGCGCAAAGAACCATGACTAACTCTTACTAAGTCTGTTTGTGCGTTTTTAGGAAAAGCTTAAAGATACTTTCCTCTCTTCTTCATCTCACTCCCTCTTGCTGTCATAACCTCCTTTTTCCCCAAAAATTACGTGTCGCTCTCGGGACTCTTTAGGTTCGAATCAAAATTTATATATCACTCTCCAAATGCACCCACATTTTCCACTCAGCATCACGAGGTGCTAATTGTGAGCGTTTGCAAGCTTGATCAAAGTGTGCAGGGAGGAGATGAAGAGGAGACGTGTCCCGCTGGGTTCTCCAGACAGACACAACATGTCAAACCCTCCATTTAGCAGCCAGATTAACGCTTATCCCAGCCCTCCCCCTGCTCCCTCGCTCCTCCCGTCTCTCCCTCAAAACCACATTTGATAAACATCTCATTTCCACACTCAATATTGCCATAATCAAAAGTCCACCCATTACATGAAGCCTGTTCATCATCCCGCTTCACTCATCCCTCGGGCCAGCAATGAGCAACCTTTTCCCTCCACTCTCCCCCCTCGCTCTCCCCCAGAGAAGTGAATATCCCAGTGGAAGTGCATTTGTCTCCTGGCATTAATCTAGTGGAGATATAAAGGATTGTTGTATGAGGCTGTGGTGTCCTGTGGGCTGTATTGTCTCTGCATCTTCCTCTGTGACAGAGTGCAGAATAACGCAGAGAGATGTGACTTTAGTTTGCTCGCTCCCTCACACACTCCTCTGCTTACTAAGAGCTATAGGCAAATGATTCTTCCATTGCTAAGGAACAGATGAGGGGATTATCACGGGGAGGTTAAAATTAATATTTACATTCATCTGCAATAATCTTAAATCACACTGCATGCAGAGGTGTTTACATTCTCATCTTTCTTTCGGCTGAATCTCTTAGTGTCTCCAAAGGGATGAAAGCCTGTGTGGGAAGACTTCAGAGGAGGACTGGGGTGGGAGAAGCACCGTGGATCATGTGGACTGCTGTATCTGTAATGTGGCACCACCTCACTATTGTCTGCTAGGGCTGCCCCCTGATCTCCACAGAGCCAGTGGGCTCTTCAGCTCTCTGGTAAAAAACACACAAAGACTCATTGTGCGAGTGAGTGTGTCAGTGTGAGACTGAGTGAACCAGAGCAGCCTGTAGTCATTGTGTTGTTACAAAGCATATGAACTATACAGTTATTGAGTGTGACATTTTACATTTCTATTTTTATCATTATTATTCATTATTTTATGAGTTAAGTTTTTAAGAGTTTCCTTTCTTTTTTGAAGCTATACTAAAAGTTACCTTACCTCTTACTCTAAAGCCCTTACCTTAATATTCTATCCAATTAGAATAATCATAAATATATAATGCATTGTTATTGTACCATATAGTTTGCTTATATATTTTTTTATTCGTAGCATTTTCTAGCCTTTTTGCTGACTTTGCATATTTTTGTCTGACTAAGCGTAACACTTTACATCAGCAATAAACAGTATTAACATGTAGATTATTCCAGTGCAACTGAATTTTAGTTGTTATTTTTTTAAGTTGTTGGAACACAATGAATATTTGGGGCCGCAACTAACAACTATTTTCATTCTTTAAACTTTTTTCAGTTGATCAGGTAATTATTTAGTTTGTAAACTGGTGGGAAAATAGTAAGAATTGTTCCCAGACTGTCAAGTTCACATAAACCAAGACCAGGGGCGCCGCCAGGAATTTTGGGCCCCATGAAAAAAAAATCACATTGGGCCCTCCTGCGCTGGGCCCCATGAAAAAAAAATCACATTGGGCCCTCCTGCGCAGCTGTTGTCACCACATCTCTAGGAACTAACTGACCCATTAAAAGCTTTACATAACCCTAACTTTGAAGGTTTGCAACTGTCTTGCTTCTTGTAGTTCAGTACTACCAAAACCAAGTCAAAACTGAGACAAGACTTGTTCAAGTCCCACCCTGCNACCTAACTGACCCATTAAAAGCTTTACATAACCCTAACTTTGAAGGTTTGCAACTGTCTTGCTTCTTGTAGTTCAGTACTACCAAGACCAAGTCATGACTGAGACCAGAGAGTATCAAAACCAAGTCAAAACTGAGACAAGACTTGTTCAAGTCCCACCCTGCATGAATGTGGAGCATGCACACCTAGGCACTCCTCAAATTGATCTGAAAGATCCACATTTCCATAAAAACAGATGAAGATTCCTCTTTATTCACCTTTTTTATGGCCATACTGCATGTATGTGTGTATGTATTAGGCGTACCACGAGAAATGTCTTGATAAAGTAATCAAAAGGCAATGCAGAGGTGAATTTTATGTGTGGGAATTTTCCTTTTGGTTCTGTTAGCAGACAAATACGAACACCAAGGAGCTAAAATCAACTTAATCATCTGTATTTAACACTTCTTTTTTGCCCAGGCAGTTTAGTGATATGACCAGACTTGAAATAAAATCCGGAGTCCTCTTTGTCTGAGAGCTGAGACAAGACCGAATAAAAATATGTCTGAGTCTGAGACGCGACGGAGACTTTCAAAAAGTGGTCTTGGGACCCATCTTAAGACCAAGACTGATCTCAGTTACTACAGCACTGTTCCCAGAGTCCAAGGTGACATCTTCATATTGCTCATTTTGTCCGACCAACTAAAAAACTCATATTCATACTCATACTCAAAACGCATATTTAATGTGCAGTGATATAAAACAGAACAAATCAGAAAATCCTCATATTTGAGAAGCTGGAACCAGTGAGTGTTTGCCACTTTGGGTTGATAAGTAACTTTTAATTATGATAAAATAACTTGTTAATACATTTTCTGTAAGCTGACAAATTGATTGCTCTGCTCATAGCTTTTGACACAACTTATGTGTATTGAATTTTTGGTTCTAGACTGGGTTGTTGTTACAGTTGCATTAAAATACGTTTTTGTAAGATGTCATAAGAGAATTGAATTAATTAGAGAACTCCTGAGTCACTGAATCACAGAGGGTGTTTCAGTCCTGGTGAATAAATCTGTGGACTCAAAAAGAGTTTATTAAGAGAGGCTGGCTATGTTTGGGTGACGATGTGGAGGAGCTGCAGGAGGATAAAGAAGAAGATTACTCCTTGCTCCTCCTCCCTGTGTGACGGCACAGTTCGACTCTGACTAATGGGGAAACTCTTTATGTATATGATTCACATTAATAACAGCACAGAGTGGACACTGTGGACATTAATAACAGTGTACAGTTGCAGGGAGCATATAGCGCGGTACATATACCAGCCACATCAATAACAACTCATAACCTCCAACTGCAACATGAATCATCGTGCCATGTGTACGCTGGAAGTCACGCATGCAAACACTGTGTTCATGCATACACCTAAAAATAGAAAATCACAGTCATTAGCCATGAAAAGCTAAAATTATCAAGGAACCATCAGCTTTGTGGGAAAAAAAAAAAAAAATAGTGTGTGTACCTTGTATTGTTTTTGTTATTTCGTGTGAGTGTTGACTACCTGCTACTCCACATGCTGGGTGATGCACGGTGGGGATAGCTAATGAAGCCAATAATGTAGCAGTGTGTGTCTAATGAGAGAAGATGAGCTCAGGTTCCATACGATTCACACTTCATTTTAGTGTGTTTGTGTGCAAACATGATTACATTCATGAACCTTGACTGTTGAATCCACAATGAACTACTTCTTCTTCACAGAAAACCTGCAGCGTCCAATTTCACATATTTTTTGTATTCATAAAGCCGTTGAAAATCATTAACTCGCAGACTGCGCTGACATGTGAATGACCCACATCTCTTCATCATGTTACCCGTTCACGCTAGAGATACCGTATTTTAAACTACACATGCAGCTTTGCTGGTTTTTAAAGTATAATAGCTGTACACCCCGTGTTACACAGAGACAGAGAGCAGATGAGACTGCTCAGACGCTGCCTGTGATGTCCACCTGCTGTGAGAGACAATAACCAGATGTGAAGAGGAGAGTTTGACACATGCAAGTCTGCTCATTGTGGCCAATTACCAGGTTGAAGCATCCTTCTGGCAGGCACGGAGCCAGAGAGAGAGTGTCACAGCCCTGTTTTCTAATCAAGAGCATCCAGTCATTTGAATCTGAATCTTACACTGCTCTGGTGTTTTACTCTGCATAATGTTTCCATTTTGAGGCTTTAAGGGCGTGATTGACTGTGGTGACTTGGACATTTCTGCCACTGCCAAGTTAAAAGCAGAGAGGTAGACTGGAGCAAAAACAGCAGAGCAACCTCAGCCCTTTATACTGTCCATACACTAGGGCTGCAACTGACAACTGCCGATTATTTTCTTGATTAATCAATAAAATGTCAGAAAATGGTTAAAAATATCCATCCCAGTTTCTCAAAGTCCAATGAGACGTCTTGTTTTGTCAATCTAAAACCCAAAGATAATGAATTTAATATGATATAAACCAGATAAAAGCAGGAAATCTCCATATTTGAGTTTCTGAAAACAGCATTTTCTGCCATTTTTGCATGAAACTTAGTTTAAAGGTCCAGTGTGTAGGATTTAGTGACATGTTGCGGTGAGGTTGCAAAACTGAAACTCCTCCCATATGCCAAGCGTGTAGGGGAATTACGATGGCTGACTAAAAAACGCAAAAAAACCAACAGCCCTATCAAGTGCCAGTGTTACATTTGTCCACTTTGGGCTACTGTAGAACAGACTCAAGGGGAGAGGTCCAGCTCTATATGTCATTCTTAAGGTAATATATATGAATATTATACACCATTTCTGACAAGAAGCCCCCAAATCCTCCACACTGGACCTTTAACATTTAATCGATTAGCAGAAAGTTGGTGATTATTTTTCTGTTTATCAACTAATTAAATAGTCGACTAATTGTTACAGCTCTAATACACACTGGTAAACCCATGTCCTGTCTTTCTCTAAGCATACTCTTCCACAATCTCTGCTCATGGGCAGACTGCAAGGTAATGATCAAATTCACTTGTTGAGGGCCCGTTTCTCCTCCATTAACCATGCAGACGTTTTTCAAGTCCACACATAAACAGACAGTTCAAACTCGGAGCTTCTACCTGCTTCCTGAGCGAGTAAATGAATCGAAAAGGTTGTAAAAGTCTGATTAATGCGGGATTGGAGAACAGGACGGTGAGATAGTGGGAGAGAGAGGCAGAGCGACTAAGCCTGTTCTCTCAAACGTAGCACTTTGCAAATATGGCACTTTGTTTCCGTGATGTGGAAGCTTATTATCTTAATATGCATTCTTTTATTCCCCCTATAAAACACTGGCAGTGGAAAGCGTGGTACCGTTCTTCATGCTCCTCCTTGTAATAGCTTCTCACACAGCTCCTCATTCTATTACAAAAGATACAACAGTTAGTTAAGACCCCACGAAACATTTCATTTTCTGTCCTGCTAATTAAATGTGTCTCAGATGAGCCCGCTGAGCCCACTCGTCTGGTTGTCCCCCATTTGGGGTGCCACCAGAGTTTAATATATGGCATTAAACAGGGATTGAGAGTGAATATGAAGCCTACCTCCCATTGGGAATGTAATGAATGATTATAAGGCATAATCTTGGTCATGCAGAAATCCTTTAGTTTAGTTTCCGTCGTTTTATTTAAGTTACTGTCTGTTAAATATGGTAATGTCTTTGGCTATTTTTGGCACGCTCGAGATTTTGAATAGTGTGAGTGGGGTTATAAACTGCACATCTTGCAGTTGCATAAAGTGAGCTTTAATGAGTTTTTTTTCCTTCAATGCTCTCGATCCTCTGTTTCCTTTCTCTGTTGAAACACTGTGATAATATTTTACCCAGCTTTAAGATCATATTGTAGAGTTTAAGCTGCCATATTTGTCTTCAGTGAATTACATGCTATTTATTTCACAGACCTCACAAGTAGCGCCTGCTTCCTCACCTGTGAGCAAAACATTTCTACCACAAAGGTGGGTAGAAAGCAAACAACAAGTTATGCACATCCTCAGCAAGTGCGCATCTTCAGGGAACCCCAGAGGCAAACAAAAGGTTAGCATGCTGAAAATAAAAGTGACGTCTATTGCAACACGGTGCATAAGTCACGCTGTAATGAGGATGTTTTTAATAGATGTAACAATTAGTAAAGTCACTGTGTCAGTAAATCACGGGGAACTCCAGGAGCACTGGTTATCCTTTACCCAGGATGCATCAGTGTTCTCCTGGGGTGAACTCTAAAAGGTCAGATGGTGTCTCATTAACACGTACTGTAGCCGGGCTCCACATGTAGAGGCCAGACTATTAACACAAAGCTGGTGTGTGCACGTTAAGGCTGAGGCATCAGTGGGGTTTCAGAAGAGTCAAAGGGTTGGATGTTTTCATTCACAAATCACTTGACTGCATCACTGTGGGGTCACAAACTGATATAAATATTAGTTTTACAAGTATTTAGTCCTATTGAAGACTGGTTTAGGTGTGTTATTCTTACAGAGGGTGAACAAGGCCTCAATTTTTAGTTAAAAGAAGCAATTTAAGACACAAATAAGGGCTGATCTGGTTGGTGTCTGACTTTTAATTAAACATAGGTGTAGATTTGGGGTGGACGCAGGGGACATGCTTCCCTCAATATATTGAACATGTGCATTTGTTCCCCTTAATAAAAACCTAAAGAATGCAGAGGACTTTTATTTTGACAAAATTAAAGACATTTCCACCATAAAATGATGCAGAAAAGACACAAACTAGTGCGCAACTGCCTCATGTTTTCCCTCCTCTCCACCAAATGTGGGAACAAAACCTATAGCCATGTATTTAAATATACGTAGATGTGTTTTAATCATATAAAACTAAATGCTCTTAACTTCCCCCTGTACTAACACTGTATAAGTGGTCCACCTCCTGCTGTATAAGCTTATTTTATGATATATGCCTGAGTGCAACCCCTGTAGAGAGCAGGAAGAAAAAAAAAAATCATCCCCGATAAAATAAAGACAGCAGTAAACTTTGTGGCAGTGAGCTGCCTACGTGAAACTCCAAAGGGAGACAGAATGGGGTGCATACAGGACTATTAGCCCTCAGTAACACAGCTGATGCATTGGCTCTGGACTCTGCTTGTTAACCCTTGAGACTCCCCAGCCGATAAATCCTGGTTTAAGAGATCTGGCAAACTCAAGAGCTCACACAGCAGCTAGTGTCCGCCGCCGCTGCTGCTTTCAAATACGGACCTGTGTGGACACGTGAACAAGTTAAAGTGCTGTCTGTGTCTGTTAGTGGCATGTGTGTCCAACTGTTTTACATATACAATAAAGGAGTTGTGATTTTGGCAGTCATTTTGCAAGTGTTACATGACATGCAGCAGGGTCATTTTTATCACCTCCCTCAGTTGTGACATAGCCTCATTTTCCTGTCACTGAACATGATGTGATGATAGTGGTTAAAAGACATACAAATGACTCTACACAAAGCAATATATATGAATCATGCACGACTATTACTCTGACACTTTTTGTCCTGCTGTGCTTCTTACTACCAGTCTGAATTTCCACTACAACAGCAACAACATATAGTAGCATCAGATGGGACACCTCATCTGTTTAATATTTATTCAAAGGCATCAGAGGGGCCTCTGTTGTGTGTTCTAATGAATAAAACACGATGTTTATCCTTTCCTGTTTAACGTTAAGTCCCCATGAACAGTCACAGGGACCAAGAGAATATTTACTTGCGTCGGGGACACCGGGGAGTTGGATTATCTGCTGGCGGCTTTGTAGTTTTCTGAAGCTTCCCCGTGTGACATGTTCCAGGGAGAGTTCTCTTATTTACTCTCCAGTCCTCTGTGTATAGCCCTCCTTATTGTTTGTTCTTATGTGCCACCACTCCTGAGGAATGTGCTCCAGGAGAGAGACACACAGAGAGAAAGAGAGGGGAACACTGATGCTGTGATCATTACATGGGATTGAGACTGTAGACTCCAGGAGGACACAGATGGAGGTGTTGTCACAACGGAGTATTCAATTAGAAAAATGATTTTGTGTTGACAAGCATTAAATGTGAATGCATTAACATGGGAGACACTTGTAGGAAAATGCGTTTATGGTTTTCTCCTTAAAGAAAACTGACTTCTGTATGGTTAAAGCTCTGTTTTTATATGTAAAAATATGTTTTTATGTTTCAATTTTGTTTTAAAATGCTCTTTTTGTCTTGTTAAATCATCATCATTTTCAGCAGTAAGAGTAGCAGAAAGCAGACAAGCCTCTACAAGAGCAAAGTGACTTAAAAAAATCTTCTTTTTTTTTACATTTAAAGCACAAAACCATGTGCACACAGCCACTGTATGGGACACACAGTCCCTTATAAAGCCACATGAAGTATCCTTTTATACCGAAAGGTGGCGACGTTGGGTTTCCAAACAATGTCATTCAACCACAGCCATGCCATGCTCCTTTCAAGCACTTTAACATTCCTCGCACAGCGATCCGCTTTGTCTGTAGTAATCTATTTCTGCGACTATATGTAGAATAAAACTATTTATCTATCGCTCATTGAGAATCGTTTCAGTGTATTATGGTGCATTTAATTCCAATGTGTGTGTGTAGAGTGACTAAAACAGTTGTCTCAGACGAGTTTTGAGATCCTTAATTATAAATCTGCTTATATAATTTATGAAAAACACCTGTGCAAAGTCTCGCTATATCAACATACTAAATGAGAGCTGGGTTAATGAAGAGACTGATCAGCAGACAGCTCTGAAACAAACAATATTGTTGATGAATATGACTGTAAAATGTGGATATTTTATGTGATTATTATGATGATGTAAAAACATTAAATATGTGTCGAAATTATAACGATCTGCTAATTAAGGAAAGACACATGCATGTTTACCAGCTGATATCTTCTGTTATTCCACGGGATGTTTTTTTATTTCACTTGCGTTTGTTGCTTTCTATGCAAAGTGTTAAAATAATGCATATAAAGTCTCATGTGTCAATCTGCAGATGGGCTCGGACACTTCAGAAAACTTTGGTTTCTATACTATTATGCTAATTACCTCCCCAGGCTGGGCTCCTCATTGGCTGAGTCTCAGTCAATTTCATATTTCCAGTCCTGACGTCAGGGCGCCTATAAAACTAAGCAATGCTTTTTAACTCGTCGGCTGACTGATGCCTTAGAAAAAAAAATCTATCAATCCTAGGGTGGAGTTTTTTTTTTCCTCCACAAAGCAACTATTTGCCCGGGACACGTGCGTGAACCTCCTCAATTTGGCGCACTAATCCTAAAAGGAGCCATGAAGTGTTAAATGGTAGAAACAGAGACAGCGGCGCTCAGACACCCGCACGCTGGGAGAGAGGGAGGAAACAGCGCTGCTCCAATGCGTCTGTGCAACACAGGCTGAAGAGAAAAAAAAACTTATCGACTCACAAAACCAAAAACCTGCGCTGCGCAATTAGTGCGTGAAAATCCACCTTTTCTCCGGTTTTGAAGAAAATAAATAAAGAAATCAAGCTGGCTCAGTGCGTGTCTCAGCAGCCCACTTTGACAGGTGCTCCTCACCCCCTTTGGAGGACTGTCAACAGCAAGAGGATGGCATCAGAGCTGGCAATGAGCAACTCCGACCTGCCCACCAGTCCCCTGGCCATGGAATATGTTAATGACTTCGATCTGATGAAGTTTGAAGTGAAAAAGGAGCCGGTGGAGCCCGATCGCAGCATCAGCCAGTGCAGCCGCCTGGTCGCCGGGGGATCCCTATCTTCCACCCCGATGAGCACGCCTTGCAGCTCGGTTCCCCCCTCGCCAAGCTTCTCGGCGCCCAGTCCGGGATCAGGGAGCGAACAGAAGGCACACTTGGAGGATTTCTACTGGATGACCGGGTACCAACAGCAGTTGAACCCCGAGGCTCTGGGCTTTAGCCCGGAGGACGCCGTAGAGGCGCTGATCAGCAGCAGTCACCAGCTCCAGACCTTCGATGGCTATGCCAGGGGGCAGCAGTTCGGCGGCGCAGCCGGGGCAGGAGGCGCCATGGCCGGGGAGGAGATGGGATCAGCGGCCGCCGTGGTGTCCGCGGTTATCGCTGCAGCCGCAGCTCAGAACGGGACTCCCCACCACCACCACCACCATCACCACCACCACCACGCAGGGGCACACCATCCCTCCTCCGGGTCTCAGTCCGGCGGCGGCGTGGGGGGGAACCACCAGCACCTGCGCTTGGAAGACCGGTTCTCGGACGAGCAGCTGGTGACCATGTCTGTGCGGGAATTGAACCGGCAGCTCCGGGGGGTCAGCAAGGAAGAGGTGATCCGTCTGAAACAGAAGAGGAGAACGCTAAAGAACAGAGGCTATGCCCAGTCCTGCCGGTACAAGCGGGTTCAGCAGCGGCACGTCTTGGAGGGAGAGAAGACGCAACTCATTCAGCAGGTGGACCACCTCAAGCAGGAGATCTCCCGGCTGGCCAGGGAGAGGGACGCCTACAAGGAGAAATACGAGAAGCTCATCAGCACCGGCTTCAGAGAAAACGGAGGATCCAGCAGCGACAACAACCCGTCGTCCCCGGAGTTTTTCATGTGAGTCTCGGCGCTGAAAAGTTTTAATACCCGACCCTCACAACAGACAAAAAAAAAACTTTAAATACGCACGCAGCTAAAAAATAGTTTGTGCGTGCTTGTTGAAGTTGTTTTGTAAAAGCTGCGTTAGTTAAGGACAAAAGAGTTTTACACTTTTTCTGTATTTCAAAAGTATTTTGTTTCAGGGTGAGGATCTTTGTTTGATTTATGTTTAATTACAGGAAAAATGCCTGTTTAAATGGCTGAATAAGAATTCGGTTTCAACAAATATTTTAAAGGATTTCTGTCCAATTCGCGATGTTTGTCTTCAAACACACTGCATTCAATGTCTCAACACTTTGCTGAGCACAGGTCCGCCCTTACAGCCTCATCCTGCGCCTCGTCCATCCTGCTCCCCTCACCCCAAAATTAGTTTTATGGAATTCAGCAGTCCTCAGGCACAGCAGCTTTATTTTGATGTGAATTTATTTTAGATTTCTTTGTTTGAAGTCAGTTTATTTTTTTTGGATATGAAGGATCTCATTTTCATATCATCCATCCTATGTCTTCAAAAACATCCAAACTCAGTCACAGCAGAAGTTTGGACATTTGATGTCAGACTGTAACAGTTATGTGAAGCCATGCATGCTGGTCATGTACGGAGTGTGTTTTTACTTTTTATTTTCTTTTTCCTTGTTTTTGTGAACTTGTGTATAATGATTGTATGATACCATGACTGCATTGTTCAGCCTCATCATCTTTTGGGATTTATTTGTGGGACAAAAAAAGTGTAAACAGGTGCATTCATCCGTCACTTTGCTTTCATAAAAGTTCCCCGCGAACATGGACCCTTCAACATTTTATAGGCTGCTTTTGGAGCCCTGTGAGGAGCCTGACATTGTGGAATAAAGCAACTTTGTACTCGATATTGATTTATACAGACAGACGACAGACTATCAAGGTTTAGTTTGTTTAGCAGGAACAATTATATATATTTTTCCTGACAAATGCAAAGACTAAATAGATTATTGCGATCAACAAGTGGGGCTGAAGATAAAATGCTTAACACACAACACAAGCAGATTATGATGCATGTCCTAAAATAAATGAGAAGCAGGCCACTTTGTCACGCAAAATTGTTGCAACAAATGATCTATTCTTTCTGCAGTTCCTTGTTAATGTGTCTTCTTTTCATTTAAGGAACTTAATTAAGCCTATTCGGTCAAATAAAAACAACTGTGAACTGTTTGGGAATTGAAATTATGTTCTCCCGGTGCTGTAGAATAATTACGCATCATGCAGCCAAACGTCTTTTTGTGATGATTTCTAAACAGTAAAATGTATTGTCTGGACAGTACAGTGAACTGGCAGACACCGTGTTCACTCTTAAAAAATGGAATTTAATAAATATACCATTCATCAATAAACCTTCATGAATGGAAACAAATAAATTCTCCTGAAAATGTTTTTTTTTTGTTCTCTTTAGTTTTGCATGTTGTTTGTCACTGTGTCTCTGAGGCGACACCACACACTCTCAGCCTTGTAATCTCCTCTCGATCTAAACTGTAAAATAAAACAGAAAAAGTCAATTGCAAATGTCATTGAGATAACGCAAACATCTGTTCGCACACATCTGGTTTTGTTTGGAGCGCGGTGCAGATGTTGCGCACAAGGCGCGTAATTATAACACCTCCAAGATCAAATCCAGCTCTAATATATGCACTTAAGTAAATTCAATGTGCGGGTTTCACTTTCTTTTTCCGCCTGTTAAATACACACTGAAAGATTTGAAGTTTTTTTTCTTCTTTTGCTTCTCAAGAAATAAAAGAGACGCTCTGCACCTGTTGCGTAATTAAAGACAGAAAAACTCTTTAATTTCTCTTAAAAAACGCGATGAAAATCACACCACAGTGCTCAGTATTTCTAATATAATTTCATTTTTGCCTCGAGGCCTAATAAATGTGCTGCAGGTATCCTAGAAAAAGCTGAGTTAATGATTGATTTTAGAGTAAACTTGCACTTTTTACTCGGCTGCTGTTCACTTGTTGAATATTGTCTGTGGACAGTTTCATTTCAAATCGACCGGAGACAAAGGTCTAGATGACAAAAACGACCAAATACACGATTATGCAAATATATATATAATTTTTAAAATGTGATTTTTGACTTCCCGCAAATAATTCCGTCTGAAAATGAACTTAACGCAAACACTTTATAATAAAACCGCGGTGGTTTGATTAAAACTGTCGAATTTCTACTTATATTAAATTATGCTTACAGTAATATTTATCCTGGAAAATGTTTTGCTGCTGTTTTGACACGCAATATTTAGGCACTCCACCACTTTGGTCCAATGTAAAGATCCTTTATTTGACTCAGACATAAAATGCTGATAAGAGTAAAAAGAAAAAAGCCACGAGGCACTCGGAGTAATTTGGTTTTAGCGACTGACAGCTCCAGTAGCTTAAAACCTGAATCTGGCCTGCAGAGTGTTTCTCCTCCTGAAAGCAGCCTGATGAACTCAGTGCGTCCTAAAGAGCAGCATGGCTGAGATAAAGGCTGCACGGGGTTAGGCTGCCATACAAGGTCACTGCCACCACAATGCATGCTGCTGGAAATCTGTGTGTGTGTCTGTGTGTCTGTGTGTGTGTGTGTGTCTGTGTGTCTGTGTGTGTGTGTGGAGGAAGGAGGAGGAGTAGGGGGGATATTATCTTTTCCCACTGCAGGACCTTTACCAGTCGTGCTTGCATGTGCTGTGTGTATGGACATAAGGAGGTGTTTTTTCTTTCTTTCAAATGTGTGTGTAGCTTGTGAAAACTTTAAAATGCACCACACTGATGACATGTCTGAACACAGAGTTGAAGACAAAGACACCTGTACCTGTACACACACACACAAACACACACACAGAGTTACCTGGCCGTTACTAGCCCCCATGAAAGCCCAGAGTGAGGGACAAGATGGGAGAGCACGATCCCCTCATGCCTGGAGGAATGATTTTCTCTGTGATTAAAAGTGAGTGAGAGACAGAGATAGAGCAAGAGGGACAGAGAGAGCCGTACACAGGGAAAGAGGAAGAGGGAGATGCTGGCTGCCTTCCTGCTCCTTTCAGATGATAAACGATCAGAGATGCGTCCTAGCTGAGAGGAGAGGGCCTTTTAGTGAGCATGTGTCCACTAATTTATGGCCTTCCTATCTGATTAGGTCAATATAGTGTGCTATTTAATTACATTTGTGTTATAACCTAGAACTGGAGATGCTATACTTCTTTCACGGCCCCTCTTTCTCCTGTGAGGCAGATAGGGTTAGCTGAGTTTTCTGTGGAGTCTCAGGGTTTCGCTCAGGACAGCCTCACCTGGAATGTTAAGTGAGCGGACAGGAGAGGAGGTCTGCTTTGTGTAACCCTTCACAGGTTTCCAGTGTCTGAGCTCCGTTATTTAATATGTAAGAATGATAAAGTGGAAACGTGCTCATCAGTGCAGGGGTGGAAATTGCGTGGGACGCTTTCTGCTCGTGTGTGTGTGTGTTTTGACTTCTAGACACACCGAGGGGCAAGAGGATTCTGTAGCACTGGTTCACTTCCTGTGTTGAAGGATGACAGAGGGCACAGGAAACAATATCTCAGCGCTTCCTCCTCACTTCTCAGCACTCGACCAGATTCACTTCTTCTTCCTCCGCCTTGTGCTTCCTCACTTTCATTCGCACACCATGAGAAACTGTGTACACGCAGCACACAGACACGCCACATTATTAATCTTATCAGTGTGAACTGTAATTCTATTCTCCGGCCCGCCATATTGACTTCTGCACTGTGATCATTTGCAGTCTGTCCAATGATTAGGTTATTAAAGATAATGTAGTTGTCTGCTGTCACAATATTGGACTCTCTCTTTCAGGTCAACTATGGGAAATCACTTTGAAATTTATCAGTATTGACATTTGAATCATCCTCATGTACTTCGCTTTAATGCCTCAGAATTAATAGGACAAAGGATGTGTGCACTTTTTAGTGTCTATTTGTGTGAGTGCTCAATAACCAGCCGGCATTGTCTTTTATTTGACCTTGTGGAGGAAGGATGTATGTGTGGTTTAAGTGAGTGCATTAAATCTATGGGAATGAGTCATTTTAACGTGACATTGTCAGGCTTTTTAGCCAATCAAAAGGAAATTTAAATAAAAGTGAGTAAAATGTCTCAACTTAAAGTCAAAAGGCCAAAAGTGCAAAATAAAAATCAGGCTGCAGTAATTTTTTCTTTATAAGAACACACAAATTTATTAAAGAGATGCTCCGATCGTCCCTCTATTTTGACGTATAACCATTATAATTGAAAGTATTAGCTTTATATAATCATTTGGGCAGTAAATAAACAGTTTATATCTTAAAACGCTACTTGAAAAAGCATTATTATGTCAAGTTGTCAGTAAAATAATATATGCACTCCAGGCTACCAACCACCGCTGAATAAAAAACAATTTCTTTTGTATTACTCTAAATTATTCTGCAACAATTGGAGGCACATATGTCACTTTGTAACACAACAGTTTTTGTGTACGTCCATTTTTTTTCCTTCCCTGTGAGCGCTCCCTTCCCCATGACAGCCACCCCACCCCCCCCCCTTCCCAAAGGGTTAAAAACATATTCGCATTCAAAAGAGGAAACAATCTCAATCTCTCCCACTCAATCCGCATCTGCATCACTCCACCCGATAAACATTTACATTTAAATTGATTTAAATCAGCTGCATTTATGTTCCTCTGTGGTCCGTCCATCATCTAGACCTGCAACGCCACAGCTTCTCTCCCTCTCCCTCTCTGTCTTGCAGTGTCCTGAGTTATGTGTCATTTATTTGAAACCCTAATAATTTAACTTGTCCCCTCCTGTCGCGGCTTGTGCATGTGGTAAGAATGCAGCAGCTGTAAAGAAGGCTTGTGCCGCTGCCTCTGTGTGTATCTTATTGGCTTTACACGGTGATTTTTCCCAGCAAATAGAAGCATGGGCAGAGAGGAAGTAATGTGATTGTCTGAATCCAATCCCATAGTCTTGTGTTGAATCGAGATTACTGTAAATGCTCGGCTGTGAGAGAATGTGCATGCGGGCACATGCAGTGTGGCTCGTGTTTTGTGTATGTTGCAGTGGAATTCAAACACTAGATTTGCATTTGCTCGTATAAGGAGCTCTCCTCAGAATGCATCACTAAAGGGCAATAGATGAAAGCTAATTATGATTTAATTATATGTGATCACAATATTCTGACTCACAGATAAACATAGCTCAGGCTGTGTTGATGTTTTCAACAGTGAGTTGAGTTGCAGGGCACAGAGTCAGTGGAGTGGTGTGTTTTGGACCGCAGCGGACGTGGTGAAGGGGGGTGTTTGAAAACTGAGTGCATTATGCGACTGTGTGTGTGTGAATGTTTGTCTATGTGTGCGTGTTTAAGTCTGCGCGTGCATGAGTTTGTGTTATGCAGGGTGGAGCTGGAGCCGAGCCCGACCCCTGTGTGTTTTACCTGCATCTCAATGAAGCGAGAGAGGTGATTTACCCTTCTACTGCAGTCAGCCTCTCTCTCTCAGCCAGTCAAACAGACATTGATCTCTTTGCCAGGCAAGGTGACCCACAGTGTTGTTCAGCTCTTCCAAAGTCTCTCCTCTCCCTTTCATTTGTACCTGGGAAAGGCCTTGACCCCACACACTGCTGCCATGTAGCAGCCCTTTGCACGTGGACCTCACTTCCCCTGTATCAAGCCTAGTGTGTGTGTGTGTGTGTGTGTGTGTCTGCTTGTTTGAGTTAGCAAGAGTGCACACAGACTAGACATGTATGTGCAAGTATGCGTGCACAGTGTGTGTATGTGTGGAAGTGTGTACATGCCTGTGTGTGTTTGTGGATGTTCCTCTGTGTCTGGCTCTGTGTGTTTATCAGGCTCTTTGTTTGTCTTCACCTATATGTGCATATAATTATGTGCAGACTGACTTCTACTGGGCTGAAACTGAATCGTCACAGCCACACCTGAGAGTCTGCTCTGTCCATGTTGATGTTTCGGAGCATTTTTCAGGTGACGGCAGGCTTGTCTCTGCTGTAGGTCTGTCACTGGGAGCTCCTATGGAGCTGAATGGGTCAGAGTCCATTTGCCCCCAGTGTGAATCGGATTACAGGGAAATGAATGGCTCGCATTGTTGCTTAAAGATGGATTGGGGGGCATTAATATACTTTGTCGCTCCTTCGCCTCATTTCGCTTTACTGAAGCCCAGCGAAAAAAGTTTTTCAGGATGATTAGTCACTCGGTTTTTAAAGCAGGTTTTCTTTATCCGCGGTCGTCCCTGACATGTGTTCATATACAGTAACATTCACGTGTGTGCATAAGTTATGTTGACACAGAGATGTGTGAATACCCCTCTGTCAGACGTGCAATGATCCTCATGAACTGACTGACCTGAAAATGTAATGCCAGCCATTTATGAACTGATAAATTTAATCTGCATTTTTGTTTAATTATTCTAAATAATGCATGCAAAATTAGATTTTTTTTTAAAATGAAAGCTGGGGCAGTTTTAATATCAAACATAATCATCAACATAATGTTACAACCTTAAAATTTATTTCAGTTATACTTTGCTTGTGAAGTACTGTGCAGTGTGTGTGTGTGTGTGTGTGTGTGTGTGTGTGTGTGTGTGTGTGTGTGTGTGTGTGTGTGTGTATGTGTGTGAGCGTGCATGTGCATCTGTGCCCAAGTCTTGGAAAATGCTTGTGAGTTTTATCCAAACTATGAAACAAATCTAAACCTTTTATTCAGATCTAATAACCGATGCCGGCTTGAATCTTTGATTTTTATTTGACTAAGCTTTTAAACTAAGTTTTATTTGTGTTGTTTGTTTGTGTTTGTGTTTGCTTTATGTAAATGTTTATATATGATTCTGAATTGTTTTAAACTTTTACTACAAATAGTTTGCCTCAACTTTAAATATTTGATAATTATACTTTGATAACATTTTATGAATTCAACTTATAGGTCAGTTTAAGAAAAAATATAAATGCCAAAGTGTGTTGTTTAGATTAAGTTGTACTGGTTTTCTCAAATTACTCTTTGCCTGTCCACAGTAATTTGTGACTTTATCTTTGCTCTCTCCATCATGTCACTTTCCTGTAAATTTATGGTTCGATTTGGAAGCAAACAACCAAACACCTAATATTCAAAGTGTGTTATGTCTGCAGCACAGTTTTCTGTGCTGTGGAATCAGAGTGTTGGTTTTATAATACATTTCTGTTTCCTGTTTTCACAGGACGTCGAGAAAATTCCTCCATCTGTGATAGAGAGCTGTGACTTCTCCGTCCCACCACCCTGGAGTCTGAGGTAACTTCTCCTGCTCTGTTTTTTAGTCTTTGACACTCCTTTGCTTTACAACGCAAATTCATTTAACACATTAAAAATGACATTTAACATTTAAAACTAATGTCAAATTAAAGTAGAATATAAACTTCATCAACAAGTTTAGTGTTGCAGATATGTGACGATCTAGATTTAATGTCTGCTGCATATTTATCAAAATACAGCATATAATGTTCACACCAAGCTTTCAATAATATTGTGTGTAGTAACTGATCCATTGCAATGAATTCAGGTACTTAATATTAGTCATTTTATATACATTTTCAAAATTCAGGATTGTACACAAAAGAAGTCAGTGTCGATTTCTTCCGCTGTGAATCAGGTTTATACCTGAGACAATTCACTTTATATTTAAAAACAAAAAGTTAGGTCGCATCGAAGCAAAATAACTGAGATGTACTACACTATAAATAAACAGCATACTGTACATTTTGAACAGAGTTGCTGCACAATTCTTAATTTTTAAAACCATTGTGTATATTTGGTTTCATAGGTGTGAGTGAAGTTGATATATGAAAATTTACATTTTCTGTTTCTTGCTTTCGGCATCCAAACAATTTGAAAACAACTAGTCAAGCAGAAGCCTTAAATCTGTAGCTCTATAACATCTTAATATTTTCAGTATTAGTATAAATCTGACACAAGTTTGTGTAATGCCTCAGACAGGAAGAAAGTCCTCTGAGTGAAATCAAAACCACAATCACTTGTTTTATATTGATTTCATTTAATAAGGAAGCACCCATCTGGGACTGCAGACACCTGGGAGGGTTTCATTATTAGATGCATTTTTTTCTCGATTCATATTTAGGCATATGAGGATCAAACGCTTCTTCAACCTTTGTTGTGTGCGATGTTATGCAGTTCTCTGTTTTGGTCTTGATTGACAGGAGGGTGACATGCACAGGGCTCATGGGATTAGGCCAAAAGTTTTGTCTTGACCCTTTGACCTCCTTCACTCTCTCAGCTCTCTCTGTGGAGACAAACACTGTACAGTATTTTTTGTTTCTGGCTGACACGCAGATGGACGGATGGTGGGATAGCAGAGGATGGCGGATGATGAAGGAGTGAGCGAGGGAAAGCGAGGGCTAGTTTATACGCTATCATGTTGCCAGTTGGAAAATAGCTGGAGAGGAGGGCTGGAAGGAAGGAAGGAAGGAAGGAGTCGAGGTAAAGTTAGGGAAGAAGTTGAGGGATTGAGGACAGGAAGGCACCTGGATTTGAATGCAGACATGCACGCCAGGGTGTGAGAGCAGGAGGAGGCGAGGGAAGGGAGGAAGGGATGGCAGGAGGGCTCCTGGCCGTGGATGCAGACAGACAGGCAGGGTAACCAGAGGCAGGCGGTGACCTTCTCTGCTGCTGGAGGATCGAAGGCTTTATTTAAAGGCCTGGTCAATGCTGGGTGCTGCTGAGGTATCAGCCTCGCAGCCAGGCGACTCATCACCACTGTAATACAACTCTCTAACCCTAACCCCCCTCCTACACACACACACACACACACACACACACACACACAGGACAGGACACTCTCTGGACACCTCAGGTTTTACACTGTACAGTCGAGAGGCTGGACAGAGGAAACTACAGCATCAGCATCAGCTAATTTTACGGTGCAGCAGACAGTATACTCCACTTTCCTCATGTGCTCAGCATTGTGAAGCACATGCTTGTTTTGCCTTTGATACACACTCCATCACTGACCGATTATAAATAGACTGCATAATGCACAGTTTTAGATGTGATGTATTGATATACAACGAGGACGGGGGTGATGAAAGAGTTAAAAAATGACAGAATGCAGGCTGCTAAGGTAGGACACCTGCGTCTGTGTGTGTGTGTGTGTGTGTGTGTGTGTGTGTGAGTGGAGCACGTGTTTGTGCGCTCGCATGTGTGTGGCTGCAGCGTTAGGACACCTGCATGCTTCAGCACTTTCTGGCTGTCAGGAGCTCTGAGGTCACAGGCAGGGGAGTGGAGAGGGCACATTAGAGGAAGCTTCAGAGCCCCCACCCACCCACCACGCCTCCTCGATCCTTCCCCCCCGCTGCACCTCCTCCCACCGCCCCAACCCCCCACTTTCCCCCTCTTCCTCCCCCGTTATCCCCCGTCATCCCTCCACCTCCTACTCGTCTTCCCCTCGTGGTGACGGGGTGAGTCGGCCACTCGCGGGGGGAGGGGGCGCAGGGACGCAAGGTGCCTCTGTGGCTGACAGCAGGCAGGTCAGGTTTTTGTAGACACGGCAAAGGAGGAAGGACACATGCGCACATGCACGCAGACACATCAAGGTGTGTGAGGGAGGAAGAAAGAGAGCATGTATTTAAGTGCTTGTGTAATTACATGAGTTGTGTATGTACACACCTTAAAAGCTTTTGCCGTTAGATGGTTGTTCATGAGAATAGGCAGAACATAGATATTAATATAGATAAAGATATCTGTTCAGGCTTGTTAATGTTCATCACATTGGACTACACGGTAATGGGAATCAAACTGGAGCACTTCTCGCAAAATACTCGAGGGAGAAAATCTGACTGATGTGTGTGTAGTCAGGAAAACTGTATTCTCATTGACACTGAAGCAAAATTCCACGATATGATTTCAGATGATAAACAATAAATCTGGATGTATATATTGAATTGTCACTTACAAAACACTGCAGCTGTGTTGGCTTCCTTTGTATTCTGCAGCGACAAGGATTTGCACCCTTCCACAGTTTGACACACTTCGCTATCCATTTACTGCCTGGGATATATATAACTACTAGCTGCTCAGTGTGAGACTCGTTACACTGATAGTGACACAGACGTCATCCCTCAATCCAGAAAATCCAAATGACAGGGCGGGTATGAACAGGATGTATGCTCATTATTAGGCCTGGTCTGAAAAGAGAGAAGCAAGTAAAATTGGGGTTTGGATTAGAAATAACAAAATAAAAGGGGGGAAGATTTTACTTGCTGCACTTGTAAAGGTACACAAAGTGAACGCAGAACAACTGAGTTTAGATTCGGAGTGTTTTTAAAAATGTGTTGTGTGTTTTCACTTTGTTCTAAACCACAGAGTCAATGATACTGGAGGAGAAAGCTGCACCCTCGAGCCAAACCTTTAAACATCAGCATGCTCCTCTTTTCAACTTGTGTTTATACACAATTTTCTCTGTGATATTTCAGTTGTTTAAGCCAAGATTGTGTTGTTTTATTCAAACATAATTAGTTGTACAGCTGTGTGTGTGTGTGTGTGTGTGTGTGTGTGTGTGTGTGTGTGTGTGTGTGTGAGCCTCAGAGCCACTGTTGTCCTCAGGTTGCGACTGTGTGTTCACAGCATGATTGAGAGAGGAACTTGTGATCAGCCGGAGGTTAGTGTGATATAATGTATTCCCCTGAATCACCGCAGCCAGCAGCCCAGGGCCTTCCTCTCGCCCGCAGCCTCCTTCCCCTTACACACTCACAAACACACACACCTTCCTCGACCCCCCTCGCGTCACCGTCCCCTCCTCTCTCCTCCCTGCGGTGACTGCCCAATGCTAGCTGCTTAGCGTTGCACCCAGTGTCTAATTGAATTCCAACACTCGGGCGTTAGCTCCTGATGCTACAGAGATGTTAACACGGCACAATACTAACAGTCCTCGGGACGTGTTTCAACACCCGGCTCCTAAAGAGAAAATTAGTGCTAAGCTCACTCTGGCAGCACATGATTTATTCAAAGCTCCAAACTATGTCTTCTGTATCCCCTAAAGGATCGTCTTTTATAGCCATGAGCGAATCAGCACTTCATATACACACATGCAGCACATGCAGAATAGGTATTGTGGCTGCGCCGTTGGTAGACAGAATGTGTGTTTCCTCTCGCTTCTCGTGCTTCTACTCGAGTATATCCATTGTCCCTTATATAAATGTGTCTGCTGGTCTCTCTGCATCCATATTGCTGGCGATGCCGTCCATCCCCTCTCCCTGACACCCTCACTTTTATTCCCTGGCCCTCAAACACTAGCTCTGGGCTTTAATGGCACATATTTCCTGGGCCCGGCTGAAACGGGATGCATCTTCTCCTTGTTAGCTTGATAAATAACCGGGCTGCTGGGAAAGTGCTGAATTTGAGCTTTCAGCCTCTATTTTCTGCTGGATGACATTAATTTTAAGTGCTGAGAAGGAGCTAACTAATACAGACAAATAAATAAGGAGGAGGAAGGGAAGGTGCAGAGGTGCTGGAGTCACTCTGCTGCCCCCCCCCACCGTTACCTGTTTATACACACGCACTCATATATGCAATATGCAAAGCTGCAGAAAATACACAATACACACAAGCTGCACACACTAAGTTTCTCAATAGATGCTTCTGTTGTTGTCCAAACTGTGAAATCATCTTGCCCCATTGTTAGTGCGACTCCTGCAGAGGTTAAATGTTGAACATGTTGCAGGTAGACAGACAGTCTCTCAGGTCGACGGTGAGATTGGCTCCATGCTTCTCTATCTACTGTCTGCCTCCGTCCCTGCTCCCTGTCTGCCCCTCTCATTCTGTCTCCTGAATTCTGTGTTTCATCAGAAAAGGAGATTAGTGTGGCAGCAAAATGGTGGCGGATCACAGAGCACAACACTATGGATGAATTGTATTTATATGAGCTTATAGAGACAACAAAACACAGATCAGGTTTGAGTCTAAGTGGCTCATTAATGGATTGCAATTTAAATATTGAGAGTAATGGAGGGAAAGTTAATTAGTGTTGTACAGAAAAGGCAAGAAAAAAGTTGTTTTCTGGCTCCAACACTGGTATTAAAGTGTGTTTAAAGTGGATGAATAAAGCGCAGTTATATTATTTTTGCATTTCTGTTTGGGTGTGCGCAGCGACAGCCTGAGAACAGGTTAATCTCCATCGTGGTTTTTATAACCGCTTCTCTTTGTGTCATCAAAATCTGACTCTAAGCTTCATCAACTGCACTAAAATTTGTCTTAGAAGAGAATAAAATATATTAAAATACAGGATAAAAGTCAAATTAAATATCTTAAATATTAATTATCTTTTCTTTTTCTTTTAATTTGGATTTTAATTTGACTTTTTTCCTGTTTCACAATTTCAAACCAAGAAAACCAAGCAGACTTTACACTGAGAAAAAGCATTTGTCACATGACAGCAGAAAAAGCACGGCAGTAAATGTGTTTTACAGCCAGACTATAAACAAGGAACACAAGGATGTCGCCAGAACATGCACAGCACTGATGATGTGAATCTACTTTCATCAGTCCCAACATGCAAAATTATACTTAAATGTTCAACTATCAGCTCCATGTCACTACACACACACACACAATTTTAAATGCTTTTATTCAGTCTGAAACATCAAACATGTATTTGGTCCGCTGCATTTACAGTGTTTTTTGTACAACCATGTAAGCTGCACACACACACTCACACACACACACACACACACACCGTACCTCAGTTGTGTATAACACAACACAATGAAGGGGCTTTGGCTTAGACACCTCATACATTATTTTAACAATGTATAGCGCGGTGAATAAAAAGGTCAGTGGTTGAGAACTGGCTCCATGTAACAATAAGATGCATGAACTGAGCACTGCAGGCCCTTCAGTCAGCATCCTGCTGCTGAACGCTGTGAGGAGGAAACACATGTGAGCTACAGTGATAGATTCCACTGTAGGCTGTGTGTGTGTGTGTGTATGTGCGTGTGTGTGTGTGTGTGTGTGTCCATTCAGTGTTTATGGGGCACCGTTGTGAAACACCTTATAACAATAGATTTACTTGGTCTATCATTATTGATTGTACATTTTTCCCTTTTGCCCTTTGCCTCACTTTGATAAATGTCTTTTATTAGGACAACATTTCGCTTTTAAAGCACATCGTGAGCTGAGACTTTGTTTTTAAAGCGACGCTTTTATTAGACCAATTCTATTTTTGTCAGCATCCGAACGCACTCCGGCTCTGCAGATGCGATGCAAGCAATGCGCGTTTCTGTTTGCAAAGCAGGGTTTAATTTCCAGGGTGTATTTATCACATGCTGTCATGTTGCGGTCACATGACCACATGAACCACTGCCAGCAATTAAGGCTGATAAATCACTCATTTACAGGAAGAGAAGGAGGGACAGAGTCGGGCAAAGAGGAAACCAGAGAGTGATAAGAGAGAGGGAGAGGAATGAATAGCCTGTACCCCTTCACAGATATTTTATTCTTTCATTTTTTTTTTAAACCACAATGTTGAATGTTATTGTGTTTGGGCAGTGTAGTATGAACTGTTGCCAGTGAGGCTCATTGACTCCTACAGGCAGAGACAAAGAGACAGATGGTAGTCGTTTGTGTGGTTTACTGTGATTGTGACCTGACTGCACTGCTTTATTTACTGTTGGAAGTGTGTGTGTGTGTTCATGTGTCCATGTGTGCAGCTGAGTGCACGCCTGCACAAGCAAATGCATTTGTGTCATGACAAAGAAAGAGATGCAGAGACTGAACGTACACAACCGTCACTTCACTCTCTCTCTGTTGGATTCCTGCTGATGGATTTCCTCTCCGTCTAAGCAGGAGCGCACACACACACCGATGGCTCTGTGTGCAGCTATTCCACATACCAAACAATGCTGGAATTTAATTAACAGCATCCTTTATTTTTGTCACAATGTAGATGGAAATATTGTTATAATGCAGAGTTTAAATTCCACCAGACTTATGTTTTTTTTTCTTCTTGCCTTTTTGACCTGCTGTCATAGAAATTCAGACACATAACTGTGAGCCTTAGTTGCTGATAAGACACAAGTCTAAGCGAGGTCCTGGGATGTGAGCGGGGTCTAACCTGTGCAGCGTCTGTATAAGTTACATCAGAATGTGTGTTTCAGCAGCGCGGGTCAGCGCTCTGCAGAGTCTCAGCCTGCCCACTCACTTGAAAAGGGCTGATTAAAGATTCATGACAAAAAAAGGAAAAAAGGAACGCTTTTAATGGGCTGGAAGAAGACGAGGAGAGAAGAAGAGAAGAGCAGTGGGAAGGGAGACAAGCTGTGGTTTCAGTCGACAGTCTGAACTCTCATTCACTAAAGACAGCGGTCACTAACTGACTAAGGTGTCTTCACAATGAGACCATTGAGAGAAGTTGAGTCAGTCAGGCTTTCTGCTGCAGAGGGAGTATGATAACAAAAGATCAGGGATCAGCAGTTGCTCTGTTTGAGGGGGTCTTCGCTGCTTATAGTTACTCTATTTTAAATTAATATCTGAGTGTGTGTGTGTGTGTGTGTGTGTGTGTGTGTATTAATGCTATATTCAACAGAGGCAGGACCCTGCTGTCCGCGGTCTTACCACTACTATAATTATGAAAGCGACTGGAGTAGCTATTCTGGGGAGAGAAATAAATTGTGTACACTTTAACTGCACCAGAATACAAAGTCAACACTGTGAGTGTGTGTTTTGTGTGGTATGTGAAGTATTGCCAAAGACTAACTAGCATGGGAAACTCTTTCATTTTGTCAGCGGAGAGGACAGACAGTGTGAGTCTCTACATTCTCTCTGATCTTTGCTGCCTACTTGCTTTCTAGTAATGTAAACTGTATGCTTTGTAACATGTTTTTTATTCTCTATGAAGAATGTTTATGGTGTTTTAGGTTTTAATTCTTGTCATGCATTATGCTAATTATTATATTTCTGCCTTTTTTTTATAGTGTTTTTAATCTTCTTACTATATGATCAGTAAGGTCTTCTATTCAAGATTGTAGTTTTATTATTGATTATTTCTATTAATGAAATGTAACAGATGGGAGCAGTAGTGCCTGAGGCCTTGTGCAGTGAATTTCTTTTGATTTACCCCCCATGCAGAAGTTACCACCACCCTCTGAATCTTTTTTTTTTTCAATACACACATGTGACGTAGGAAGGGTGCTATACCGTCCTCATCTCCCTCTTTCTCTCTGTCTCATGTGCTATGGTTAAAGGTTGATACACGTATGGGGGCAGAGAGGGAGGAGACACCAGGGAAGGAGGAGCAAACAGGCGAGCATGCTCACTTTTGTCATGTGTGCACATGCCTGTACAAATCGAGGGGGGAAAGGGGGCCACATCGGCTCCATGTACACCCTCTCTCTGTGTCTCTTTCTTCCATTCAAACACGTATGTACACATGTACAACTTTTAAAAAGTGGTGGTGAACGCATCCTGGAAAATGTATTTTTACAACAGGCCTAAGGCGTCAGACTGTAACACGTCATGTTTTTGAAGTAGCATAATTGTCACAAAATGCAACCTGCCTGTTTTTGCTCCGAGTAATAAATCAAAAGAGTTCATCACACACGAGGATGCTTGTATACATTATCGATAATCCATGTTTAATGTCGCACACGGGGTGATTGTGTGAATACGGAATTTGGCCACAAGCTTCGTCGGGTCTGTTGTATAATACTCATACGACACATACATTAAAGAGATCGTGGAGCATCACAGAAGTCACACAGCAGGTGTGAGCAATGGACTATGCAGTAGTCTTTAACTACATGTCTATGTCAGTTCTTCAGTGTGAAAAATGCAAATATGTGTGCTATTTTCTGCATATTTTCTATCAGTTTCAGTTTTAGTTTAGTTTATTTAAGAAGGAGCAGTGCAAATTAATAAATACTCATGGGTATAAAAATGCCAGAATTAGCCAAGAGGCTATTTATCATCTGTAGTCCCTTGGCCAAGATACACAAGGCTACCTAAAATACAACAAAGCACAGAAAACAGGGCATAAATTGATACTTGTTACATCAAAAATTATCAATTGGAAAATGTTTTTAAATACAATATGTCAAAATTTCAATTAACAGAAAGCATGTTTAAAAATTTCTGTTTCGTTTTGGTGGTGCTGGTGGGTGCATCGCACTGTTCCATACTGTAGATTTTATGTGACTTTATCTTGAGTGAATTAAAGGGCCTGTAAAAAGTGGAACGTTATTAGCGTCAGACCACCTGGGGTGAACATCTGCAGACTCAGTATGCAGGACCAACATACATCACTGTTTCTCTTCTCCCTGTTTACTGTCTAACACACACACACACACACACACACGGCTCGGCTGCATCCATCTTTTACATGCCTCTTGTCTTATTGACATATGCGCAGTTGTGCCTTCCTGCAGAGAGGGGGGCGACCTGCTTATTAAAGATGCCACAAGGTCACAGGTCAAGTACAGGTTCTGCTCTTCTGGTCAGCCCGGGTCAAAGGTCAGCAGGTCAGCGTCAGAGGCCAGGATGATCACAGCTGATTGGTTCATCACAGTGCAGCTCACCAGTGATTCAGAATCAAAGTGTAGGATGATTTTTGTTTTAGCTTTGAATGATTCCTCCGCATTATTCTGCTGACTGCACGAAACCTTTTTATTTGTTTATCTTATTTCTTATTCCTACAGTAACTATTCTCCTTTGAATAATTAGATGTTCTTTTCATGTTCTATTAGGACTGCTTTTCCCTCACTATTTTTTCATCTTCAAAGTGAAAGCTAAAATAGGGCGATCATTGCAATTTAATTACTACAAATCCCTTTGTGAATTTGTTCTTGTGTTTGTTTACATGGATAGATTTGCCGCCTTCTGCAGTTTTTTTTTTTTTTGTGTGTGTGATTCAGTGAATGTCTTTACTTTCTTGTGTCGTTCTGTATATGCTTTCTTATTTATAGTGAGTGTGTAAGTGTGTGTGTGTGTGTGTGTGTGTGTGTGTGTGTTGATGAAGTTGCAGTGGGGTTTATTTAAATAGATAAGATGGTGTTTTATTCCCAATCAGAGGAATCTCCTGTCGCATCTCAGTCTCTTCATAATAACCCCCGGCATTGCTCCACATCCCCCTGACACACACACACACACACACACACACACACACACACACACACACACACACACACACATACACACAGAGTATTGCAGACACTGCAATTTTTCTCTCTCTCAGGGGTAAAAGGCTTTGATAAATGAAAATAAATACTTTTTCTTCATACAAGGAACAGAAGAGGGAGAGGGGGAAATGGCAGAGAAGACAGGAGGTCTGTGACAGTTTGATGCTTCAATACAACCAAATATATGACAACTAAACACCTTCTATATCTGTGTGTGTGTCTGTGTGTGTGCACTGCAACTTAGTGCTAAACACAGATATGTCCTCAGTCATTGAGGGGAATAAGAGTGAGGAAGACAGTGATTCAGAGATGTGAGCTGGGGAAAAGGGAGATATAGCAAGTGGCCTGTAGGCTGACATGTTAACTGAGTTACAGTGAGAGGAAAAAAAAGCAGCACAGCACATGATTTAGAGGAAACAGGTTCTCCTCCCTCATCTGTCTGTTTCTGTGACTGCAAGGTCACGTAGACGCCTCCCTCTCTTTCCCTCTCCACCTTTGTTTCCCTCTGCTCCTCCGGACCTCATTTCATTCAACACTCCCAAACCTCCGACAGCTCCATAACTATAACTCTCCCCTCCCTGTCCTCTCCTCCTCTCTTCTCTTCATCCACAGCTAAATGACTCTGTCAGAAATAAAGAGCACTTATCTTATCTACTGCCTCCACTCTGCTGTCTCGATCCCTGTCGACGTCACACACACAAATACACACACGGGAAAAAAAACCCCAACAACTTAGGGACAAATCCCTAACAGACACATTACACCAACAGACGTGTATCTTTTATTATAACTATTATTGCAGTCATAATGACTTTCCTAACCCATACTCAAAACCTTTTTTATTTTCTCTGCCTGTGTCTTAATTATTCCCCTCAGATGGAAGACTCAGTCTCGTTCAACAACATTTCAGCTTGTTGTACTGACTCAAAGTCCTCAGCCACCTGCCAGAAAGAAAGACATGTCAGCCCACAGTGTAGCAGACAGACAGGTAGATGGAGGCTTGACAGAGGACAGGTGTCCACTCATTCTGTTCTGTCACCCCCCCCCCCCCCGTCTCTCCTCTTTCTCCTCTTCCTCTCCTGTCATCCCCTCTCTCTCTCCTCCCTGTGGTGGAGAGGCATCTACAGCTATCTGCAGCCCGTGGAGGGCTTACTGTGTGTTTGTCTTTGTGTGTGTGTGTGTGTGTGTGTGTGTGTGTGTGTGTGAGTACGAGCCACCTACCAGGCACTCAGCAGGGGGCCACATAGGGATGAGAGGAAAGAAGGAAGGATGAGGGGGTGGGGAGGAGGAGTGTGATAGGGATAAAACTCTCGGCAGGAACACACACAGTAACCAACTACACACACGCACACACCAACCCAATCGCCAGAATAAATGTTGGCATTGTACGTTTCTGCAAACCACAGCTACGTTACGTTTGTACATTTCAGATGTAGCGGATATGTTAAAACTTTTTAATTTTGTGTTGTGACAATGCTGTGGTTAATGTGTGTTTAGGTTTAGGCTTTAAACACCCAAGCTAGGAGTGCCCCGGTAGCTTACTGGGTAGAGATGCCCTGGTTTGAGTCCGGCACGAGGCCTTTTGCTGCATGTCATCCCCTTTCTCTCCCATACCCTCCTTGTCTTAAGCAGAAAATGCTTAATTTGACAGAGAAATGAAAAGAAAAAGAAATAAAACAATATCTGATTTAGTCGCTACAAACACGACTGGAAATGTCCCGGCCTCTTGTTAAAAAATACCTGCTTTTGTTATGCTATTGCGGTCTATTGCTTGGCAGCTGTCTCGTCCAGGTGTCTGGCTCCTGGTGACAAAACTTTGCTCATATACATGTAATCTGAACTACGTCATATGAATTAAATGTACAGTTATAACACATCTGTGGTTTGCAAAAATGTCCAATGCCAACATTTTATTCTGGGCAACTAGGGTGCACACACACACACACACACACACACACACACACACTCAGTTCAGCCCAGCACATGCTCCAACAATCGGTCTTCCTGAACACTCACTAACAGTCACGTTACAGAGTGCAACATAGATGCACATTTTGATCAGCATGTATTGTGATGACTTGGCCTTTCTGTTACCTAAAAGTGCACACACACACACAAAGTTGTCCTGCCAGTGAAGTTCAGAGGGATCAAAGGTCACGAGTAAATTCCATCGACTGATCCATCTGCACGTGGAGGTTATGCATATGTTTATTGAACCTAGTCCAATTTGGCCACCTCACCTGAGTAAATTAACCTGAAGTATTTGCATACTGTAATGTTCAGGATCGCCCTTTGTTGGCTGTGCCTGCGTAGCCAGAAAAGCAGAGAGGGAAAGGAGGGAAAGAAAGGGAATGCGCTCGCTCCGAGCAGATAGTGGATATGTGTATGCAAGGATGCTTAAGAGACGGAGAGATGAAAAGAGTGATAATTCTCCTGCTACCCTGAGGCCTCTCACAGCCTTGCGGGCTCCCTATAGGTCCCCTGACGCATGCCTTAGCAGAAAGCCGGGGCCCGCTAATTGGCCCCTGTGATAACACCAGAGAGAAAGGCAATGTGTGTGTGGGAGAGTGTGTGTGTTTATGTTTTGGTATTACAGCGCCGCTGAAAGCTTATATTTTCTACAAGTAATAATTTATTGGTTTGTAATTCTGCTTTGAAGGGTGTTTGATTTGTAAGCTGTGAGGACATTTATTATGATCTGCTAGCTCATTGAAGTCGGAAGCCACTGAAAGACAATTAAAGCATATACACTAGTTCAAAGCGCTGCTTCAATCTTTAAACAGCTTGTTTCTCTCTAATTGTTTCATTATCTCAGTGTGCTTATTAAATGTACGATAATTGTTAATTACCACATGAGGATTTGTAAAGGATTTGTCTTGAGTATCAAAACAAATTAATTAAACTGAACACATTTAAAACAACAGCAATGATAACAGCAGGTGCAGTGTGTGTGTGTGTGTGTGTGTGTGTGTGCACATCCACATTTCCAGTGCTATGCTTGTTTGTTTGAATCTCTTTGTTTAATTGAGATTCATAGGAGGAATTTAAATGAGATTCAAATGAGATTCATAGCTAATTGTAGCAGCACAGGTAATATGCAGATAGATTTAATGATGATTCAGTGTATCTTGCAGTCTAACGAGAGTTTGATTAGACCATTGGAAGACATTGGCTGAAATCATTACAGTGGCCTGAGAGAAAAGCAGCAGACGGAGGAACTATTGTTTAAAGGCCTTTAAAGGGAAATAAAATGTTTGTTTTTTTCTTCTTAAATTACAGTTTTCCAAAATGCACTTTTAAATGAAATTTGTAGACATCCATACTTTGTCCTACAATATGGTGCGTTCAAACCAGGAGACAATAGAAGCGTCTGCAAAATGGATGTTAAAAAGTAGACTGGATCATGTGACATGTCAGGTCTTGGGAAAGTGTAACCAAAGATTATGTTCAAGATAAACTCCTCCGCTGAATTATCTCAAAGTGAGCACACTGTAACTGTACATGTGATCCCATACACTCACCAGTTTAATCTGTGTAAAATCCAGCTGCTCACGACAGCTGGGACATTATAAGTAAATAAAACGCAGCTCCTGAGCTTGCACATACACGCATGCACACACGTCAACACTTATTCTTCTGTTGCCTTCTGTACATGAGCAACGAGTCGTTTCCTTCCCTCTCTCCTGCTGTACATACGCCAGGACAGATGTGCACTGCTGGATACTGTATATTTATCTATAGTATGTTTACCATAATTAAATTGATGGGAAAAGGCGTTATGCACTAATCAGTGTGTGTGAGCGTGTGTGTATGTGCGTGTTGGGAGGTAAAGGGCGTTACATTTAAGACCAGAAATTCATGGTTGCAAAGGCATCTGGATTCTTAATACCTACTATAAAGAAAGGTACTCAAATACCCATAATTCCTCTCTGTGGGGTGCACCCATTTGTAATCCCAACTGTTAATCTTAAATAATCCCAATACTGTAAGGTTTCTGATATTACACCGTGAGGGAGGGAAATATTTCAGTTTATTACCAAACACTACTTGCACGGTCCTGACTGCAGACGACGCAACAAAGATACACACACATGTAGGCACAATCACATGCATATACACACACACACAGTGCATACACACATAAGCCATACGTTGTGCCTTATTTTGCTTACATATAGTCATTATAAGCGGACTTACATACAGCAGGTTGCACAAACACATAAAGCATAGGCATTGTGATGAGGCACACAATGAAACAAATATTCTGTGGGACTGGTTAAGGCGCAGCAGTAGGCACAAGGCTCTCCCTACTGTACAACTGCAGTATTGATAGATGCTGCAGAGCCCGAGTCTACCGTCCCACTTTATTTCAATTAGCTCACAGGAAGCAGGAAATAACCTGCAAATCAATTGTCATTTCTACGGGGCCGAGGCTGGAGGCTGAGATTCACTTTGTCCACCAATAAAAGATGATGTAGCCATGAAGAAGATTAAAGGGAAATTTCCTCCTCACGTTCTCTCACGCTGCTGTACAGTATATCATTAGTGTGTGATGTTCAATGCGTTCAAGGCCGTTATGATTATTTTATTTTTTTAAGTTTGTTTTAATGGTGTACACACTTGCTTTATCCACTGCTTAAGCAAGTGATTTCCTAGGTATCCCAGAATCCTGCTCTAATAATTCTGTGACACGTTGCTTCTGCATTGTTGTATGTCAATGTAAAATGGTGGGTAGTTCACTTATTCTTACTCCCAAGTTGTCAAATGTTGATGCTTGGTCAATAGAGTTGGGTCAATGTCCAGTTTTGCTGATCCAGACCGATGTACAAGCTTAAACCAGTTAGATTTTATGCAAACCGGTTGAATCTGCAGCATTTGTCATTATGACATGTTCTGGCAAATCAAAAAGTAGGCTACATCAGCAATCTGTACTGACGGCATCACAGCACTAAATCCAACTGTATTGCATTAGTAATAAGGAATATGACAATGTGATGAACATAAAAATAATATGTTTGTTTGTAAACAAATACAACAGTGTCTGACAGGCAATGAGCCAAGCACAGCAGTATGAAGGAGGTCAAATTTCAGCAAAGGTGCGAGGGGGAAGAGTGGTGCATGTTGTGTTCGTTTACTTGAAAGTCCCTGTGTTTTTTGGGGTGACCAAAGGAGACATGGAAGACTTAGTCTCTTAATAAAACTGCACCAATATGGCAACATTTTGGATTTGAAGCCAAAGAAAGAGGTGATCCGCGGTGCGGACGTTTAGAGCCGAACTTTTGTCAGATGCTCTGTTTCTGTTGATTCCTGAGCTCTGATGTTACGCTATACAATGTGATGAATATAATGTAAGATGCTTCTTTGCTGCTAGGACATGGTGTCATTATGTGCCACTCGGGAGCAGCCGCTGAGTCAAGTGCGTAAAATTTGGTATACCGGTCCAGCTCTTGCCGAATCCCATAAGTCAGTGGCCCTTTATATCAAACTACAGTATGACGCTCTAGGTGCCCCTCTAACGTCTTTTTTGGACGTGTCAGGGATGAGATGAAAGTTTCCGCTCATCACATGCATGTACTCATATTTCATAATAAACTTCCAACATAGGTTTAATTCAGTAGATATACTGTATGTAGATAAAGCATTTGGTGAGGTTTAGAAAAACATGGTTTGGGTTAAAATTTGTACATTTGATACTAATGTATCAAGAAGCTATGTGACATGACATAAGTAGCATACATCATGTGATATGACATACTACGTTACATAACTCAACTTTAACTCTTGCTTCATACGTGACACTAACAGTGGTCTCCTGGGTGAAAGTCCTGTGTTTGTATTATCTGTATTCCCAAGACAGACTGTCTCGCTCTTTATACTCGGTTGCTTGGAGACTCTAAAAATGACACAGCCTGGTGCATCTCATATAGATGCTAAAGAGGGCAACCGTGCATTGGTATCAGACCCCAAGGACCACTGACCCAGCTTCAGTATTTGACAAGTTGGTAGTGAACCCGTATAAGATACATTCTTTTATAATATTTAACGCCACAATAGCTGCTCTGATCTGAAGTCCTATCCATGTTTTCTCGATGTTTGCTAGGTTAGGATACACACACCACAGACTCACATTAAAATACACTCTGTCTTCATGGTGGACCCCAGTGCTTGCATGAAATCAGCCTTGAGATCACACAACAAAAATAAATATGGTGAATGCTGAACCCTTTTAATGAGCACAAAACTGTGCAGAAGAGCAGAACACCGTACATGCGCCATGAAAAGCCTTTAGTGAGGGAGGCTGAGAAAGGGAGGTCAATATGGATTGCAACCAAGCAAGATATAGTAGGTTATATGGTGTATGATCATATCAGAAAACACAGTCATGTATGCACCCCCACTTTACAGCATATCACACACACAAACACACACTCACCTGAAAACACCGGGGCGCACCGCGGTGTGATTTGTTTGTGTTGTTGGTGCAGTGGACTGAAGCGATGGAGGTAGTAACTGTTTGATGGTAGGCTTTATGGAGACACTATATAACGCCTGTGACAGTTTATTCAGTGCATGTCAGGAAGGGGGGATTTGTGACACTACAATGGCTGGGACACTCCTGCAGCCCCATGCACTTATGCACCCACCATTCACAGCTCCAGGGGGAAAAATGAATGAGGGAGATGTGAATCTGTTTGCATGTTAAATGTCATAGAGCTGTGCGCAGTATAACCCCGAAACAAGGCTGTAATTCTATAATACAACAAGTGCTAAACTCGGATACAGCGGGGATTGACAAAAATCTCACTCTTTTTAATTTTAGCTGCTGATTTGATTGTAACATCACACTCATGCCTTTGACATGCTCGAGTAGACACAAATGTCTGAAACGGTTTAATGAGAGATTTTTCCTCTGCTTCACAGCTACAGTGGCAGGCGATCGGACAGCAGACTGAGATCGTTAGACAGCACATTTTCTTTACAGAAAAAGAAATTCTGCCTTCTTTTTGCACTAACTTTTTGTCCAGCTAGTTATTCCCCAAGGTCCATTAGCTGAGTTCTCATTGGCTCTCCTCTTGGCTGGATGCTATTAGACCTGGGATTGGGTATCGAATTAGCCTGCTGATTGGGTATTGAAGGAGTGAAGACTGATGAGAGGATTTGGCTAAGCTTTCTTCTCCAAACCTCATTACTCACACTCACACTCAAAGAGAGCAGAGCTGGAAGACACATACACACACACATATGTACACACAGACGTTTCATTCCTGCTTAAATTCACACTTTTCCAAGGAAGATTGAACAACTTAAACATCATCCCACTCAACCAATCGCCTGCAGGTAGAAGACAATTCATTCCTCACAAATACACCGCTCTCTTAGCTCACCTCTCACACCTGCTGCAGACAGAGAGCATGATCAAAACCGCTAAACAAATATCTGATATGATGCATGAGCAGGTGCTGCAGAGACTGGAGACGCTGGGAGACAACCTCTCTGCACTGAAAAGAAAGCGTTGTCGGCCCAGGAGAGTGCTGCATGCAATTGGAGGCTGCTAAAGAGAGGGATGTGTGAAAGGCTTTGTGCTGATTTATGCTGTGTTTCATCCCACAATAAAGATTATGGATGATGATATTGATTTAGCCGGGGCTGTGGCCATGACTGGACTCAGGCTCTCAGGTTGGGAGAAAAGAGAATTTAGCTCATTATCATTCTCAGACACAGTGAGGAAGCCTTTCTCTCAGTGTGTGTGTGTGTGTGTGTGTGTGTGTGTGTGTGTGTGTGTGTCTCTATATTTGTGTGCCAGAGTCTTAGATCATCCTCTGTATTAGCAGCACGACTCTCCCCTCCTTTAGTGTTTGTGAAAGTGTTGAACCCCATCCTGTCCTCCTCTTTCACGAGCCAGAGAGCGAGCAGCAGGCGTTCCCAGCAGCACAGCAGAGCAGACCGGGAGGGAGGGATGAAGTTATTGACTCCACTTTGATTTAACCTCTCCTGCCTGATCCTCAGAAGCGCACAGACACATGCAGATTGGGGAATTCTCAAAATAACAGCTGCCTTCTCAGGGATGTGCACGTTAAGGATAAAAAGTCTGAATGTATTTCAGGCCAGCAATTTTGGATATATTTGTGTATATCAGTGGTGAAAGTACCGTAGTTGTATTCTGCCCCACTCCTTCAAATGTACCCTTAAACAACTCCAAAGCCTCCACACCTACATGTCACATCTTCCATATTTAACACATGCAGACAGAAAACAAAACACTGGTTTAACAAGCAGCCAGCTTATGTTTTTAAAAGTATTTACTGAACATCTACAGCTGGCTTTGCTGTAGTGACTGCATGCAGTACTCCACAGGGTTCACACACTCTCAAACTCTGAAGAAAACACATCTCATTTCTGAATCTAAATTTACCTGTGCCTAATAGCAAGCCAGCTAAGACACATAAGACAAATCTGAAGTTATGAGGAGGCACATTTCATCTCTTTTGGCATTGTGTTCTCCACACCTGCATCCGCTGCACCATACCAACACTTCCAGGACCAGTCTGTCCACTGAACCCACAGAAACTAAACCGTAACTTAAACTAAACTAAACTTATGCCTAACGTACACTGTCAGACTTTGAAAAGACTTTTAAAGACTAAAGCCTGACAAGTAAAGTAAATCTGAGAATTAGTCACAGACTATAAGATTTTGCGAAGACTACAGATCTTGGAGGATCACGATTTGCAAGACTACAACTAGATTCCCTTTGAAATCATTAATCACCCTGTTCCAGGTGGAAAATAATACACCAAACTCCCTTTAAAAAATCTCCAGAAATACAAACTCTAGAAATATAAGATAAAAGGTGTCATACGTCAAGAGTAGTCTTGTCAGTAGTGTTGTCACAATACTTCGATACAATACCTTGAAAATCCTAAATACAATTTGAATTCTTTTTTATAAAAGATAAGTAAAAGAAGGTTAAAACATGAGAGCAGTGACCTTTCTTTTTTTGGTGAGTAGCAGAACACAGCAGCATGTAGTATGTAGGCTACAGAACTCTACTGCTTCAAGATTCTACCCACCATCTACAAGGCCCTTAACAACCTGGCTCCTCCATGTGTCTCTGACCTCCTCCATCAGCACTTCCCCGTCATTGTCTCTGCTCTACTGACATTACCTTCAAATCCCCAGGAACGAGTGCCGAACCTGGGGTGACAGGGCGTTTTCAATCACTGCCCCCTCTCTGTGGAACTCACTACCAAACCACACAAAAAAATGAATTTACTGTTGTTTTTTTTATCCTACTCAATGAAAAGCATCTTTGAGGATTCTGAAAAGCATTATATATGTCTGGTGTATTATTATTATTATTAGTGTGTAGTAAACATGAACGACAGGACAAAGTGAGAAACCACAGCTGACACTGGTGCAGTGATACTGTGGAAAATGAGTACTGAAAACATTTCAAATATTCATGATTGATATGTATTGATAAATTACTATTTTTAACAAAACTAATGCATGCGTTTTTTGTCTCCTTAACTTGCTACCAGCCTCTGTTAGTTAAATGTGCTAATTTAGACAGTGGGAATAAGAGGCAAACTGTCTGAAAAATTAAGAATTCTCACTAAAATGGTTGGTGAATCAGATACACACTGGATTAATCACCGACCCTTATTCACTCCACAGCTCCACTCATTTCCCCTCCTTTTCCACACTCCAACAGAACGGAGACGTTCACGTTTTTTTGGGCCTCACCGGAGTCCCTCTATTCTACTGTCTACCCAGTTTGCTGCTTCCTGTGTGGTGCAGGAGAGACTATTGGTTAGTTATTGGTTTTTGACAATGTTCACATCATTGAACATCACTATTTGCATGAGCCAAGACTAAATATATATGATAATATTGAACATGGTTGACTTAATCAGAACATCAGGACAAGAAAAAGACTGAGCTCACCTTACATCAAAAGATCAAGATCACAGGAGCACGCCACACCTCTCGTAAAACTCTCGGGATTTTATTTCAACATTGGAAATTTGTCTGTGATGGTGAAATTGCTAGAAAAGTAATTTTTTTTTTTTAAAGATATTTTTTGGGGCATTTTTAGCCTTTAATGTATAGGACAGACAAGTGTGAAGGGGAGAGAGAGAGGGAGTGACATACAGCAAAGGGCCACAGGCTGGAGTCGAACCTGAGCCGCTGCAGCAACAGCCTTGTATATGGGGCGCCTGCTCTACCACTAAGCCACCGACGCCCTGCTAGAAAAGTAATTTGGTGTAAGGCTGGCTTAAGTAATATGTCATTGTCCCAAACTTTCTGCTGAGTTGTAGTGTACACCACATTTTAATCTTGTAGCTAAACAAAATGAAGCTAATTTCAACTACTTTTAATATTATTGGGTAGTTTAATCTGTAACAATGAATCATACTTTATAGACTGATCATTTCCTTTGTATGTAAAACCCCAACCCATCTGAAGTAATTATAAAATGGTGTAAAATGTAAAATATTTTCCCCCTTACTGTACTGAAGCAGGAGCAGACAGTATGTACAGAAGCATGAATGGTGCTACTCAAGTGAAGACAAAAACATTGTATTCATACCACAGTACTACAGTACAGCATGTTCTTGTTTGACTCGTAAATAGTCAGTAAACATGTCTCTGCACATTGTGTCGGTTTAGCTAAATACATCTACACAATGTTTAGCTAATACGCCCCTAATTTGGGACCATTTCAGATTGAAACAACAGCTATTATTACGAGTAATATCACTGAATGCTGTTTTGCTGAACGCTGTTAGAGTTGTTGAACAGGACAATAGCGCCAAAGTGCACTTCTCTTTAATTAATTACCCGCTTTTGTTTCTGGAGGCAACACACAAACACACGCGGATAATCACACACTCACAAACGCACAAGAGTTTGGTTTTTTAGAGGAAAAAGGAGGAAGTGAGGGAGAGAGAGAGAGGAAGAGGGTAATATCAGCAGGCTATCTATCCTCTCTTCCACTGGTGCATCCCAATCCTCTTTGGAAATAACAAATGCATAAAGGAGCCACAACACAAATATATCTGCCTGGCTCAGATAGATAGGGCTATGCGAGAGTTTAATACCCTTATGTAAACCAGTAACAATCAAGCCCTAACACACACCCCCACATCACCACTAAGGGGACAATAAGGAACACGCTCTATTCTCTCTCTCCAGATATGAACAGTGAGGAGTGATTGTGTGTGAGTGTGTGTGAGTGTGTGTGTGTGTGTAAGAAAGAGGAGAGGGAGGAAGCCCGAGCTGTTTTCTTCAGCAGATAGTGAACAATGCAGTAGCCCAGATTGGTTGGCTCCCTGGTGCTCGTTGTGGTGGTTGTTGTTTCAGAAGCAGAGAGTGATATAGACCCTGACCTCAGAGACCGCAGCACGTCTGATACTCTATTTCATTCATCCCTCACCATCCAGTCTTTTGATATCTCACTCTCATCCCTCTGCGCCAATTTGTTTTCATACTTTGCCTCCTCTCTCATCCTCCCTCTGCTCTTCTTTTTTTTCCTCCTTTGCTAAAACTGACGATTCAGTCGACAAAGAGAGGAGCGACACTTAAACCGAAGAGGCCATTTGTCTAAAAAATGACACTGACAAGCAATCCGAACTGAGGAAAACACTCCAAGACTGGCACATTTATCAAATTAATTTGCCTAAAATATACTGCACATATGGCAGGTTTACTTATTTTGAGATGCTCAGGAAAAGTTATTACACGCTTATGATATATCTCGACTCTCAAAAAATAAAATATAAGATGATTTTGCATCATTCCCTAACTACACACGCACACACATTTGGACCAGGAGGGAGAGAAAAAACGACAAGGCTGTCTTTTTAAAGGTGGATCAATATGATTAGTATGCCGTGCATGTGTGTGTGTGTGTAAGTGTGTGAGAGTGGGGGTAGTATAGACAGGAGTTAGGATAGCAAAGGTTAATATCATACATCAGCTGCCATCTGCATACGTCTCTGAAGGAGAAAAACACTCTTTGTCTCTGTGCTCTCAGTAGGGTTGATCGCTGTAAGATTATACACCGGCTGACATTTCACACTTGCTAGATGGAGAAAAATTTGGACACTTTCTTTTAGAGGTGTAGAGGGGGCAGCCATAACAGCTCAGCGATTTAACACAGTCTCCCTGGCAGCGTTAATCTCTCTCCTAACTAGAGGAAATATATATTGTGATATTTGAGACAGTTGTTAACAGTGTTGTTAATAAGTGATTTTAGCATGAGCTGAAACAAAAATGCTTTTCTGGTCTTCCAGGGAGCACTACTGTACATTAACACAATTTTACAGCGGCCTTCTAACGTCAGCAGCTTCTGCAGATATTCGGAGCTTTTCTACAGTTTCTATCAAAGCATAACAAGTTGCTGCAGCGGTCTCAAAGATGTAAAGAATCTGTCTTTTCACTGCAAGCTCAGCGAGACATGATCAACATCTGTAAACCAAGCACACACAGAAAGTGAAACCCAATGCAGTGCAGGGAGAGACAGACAGACAAATCAGTCTGTGCTGCATATGTGTGTGTGAAAATTGTGCCTTGTCGTTAGTGTGTACGTTGGCCGTACTTGATTGCTGTTTGTGTGTGTGCATGTGTCTTTGTGATTGCGTGTGTGAAAGCATGCCTTGAAGTTCTCCTTGATCATCAAGCTTAATGCTGCACTCTCTCGGCCATATAAGACCCTGCTAGGAAACCATCAAATATTTATACAACATTATCCCTGATCCTATAGCCTGTAAGTAAAGAAAACACTCTGCTGACTTCCATTGCATTATAGAGGTTCAGGATTCAAGCTCTGGTTTTGTTTTGGAGTTGTTACAGATTTTTTTTTTTTTTTTTGCCTTTCATCCAACGCTAGGTTTTGTTGAGGAGCACTCGAGTGGTTGTGCCGACAAGCCGCTGGGTAAATTATATAGTAAAGAAGACGCTCCGTCACAAGTGCTGTTTACAGCTCTCACCGCAGGATTTGTGACAGTTTTTGATATAGTGATTGAGAAGGAGGATGGTGGAAAAATACAGAAAGAGAAAGCGAGAGAGTATTAATTCTACATCCCAGACACTGAATGGCTGCTGTTGTTCTGAAGGCTGTTTTATGGAGCAGAAACAGCCTGATCTCTGTGTTGTTTTCTCCCTGATTGATTGCCCTGGCCTGAGGCTCCTCGGAGTGCGCTGCGTTTTGTCTGAGTATTTACTGGAATGTTGGGAGGATAAAAATCACAGCCTCAGCCATCACACTACACAGGCAGAGTGGCAAATACAAACAAACCCAAAGGCAGGGGAGGCCCACACAGACGGACAAATGGGGACACGGACGGGGAGACGCAGGAGGACATACAGCACAGAGAGACAGACATACAGTATCCTAGGCAAATGCATTTTCTGTACATGTGTCACCGCAATAACCCAGTTGAGAGATCGATACAATTTAGTGCAACTTTTTTCAAACCAGTGGCTCCTAAATGTTTTCTATCCTTCCCCCTTTTAGACACCTAAAAACATTTGACTCTCTGAATCCTAATAGCCTCGCTAGCATCTGAGCTCTCTTGTGTCTTCACTGTTCCCAACTGACTTGTATTCACACACCTTTTTTCACAGCAGACATTTTTGACTTGTCATAGCAGGAAAATCACAGGTGCAACTAGTACCATTATCAAGATTCCATTTCACCTCGTTTGAGATGAACTGCACCTAACCTGGAAAGCAGACGAGATCTAACGGCAGGCAGCAGGGGGTGGTGACGTAAGCTGCAGACAGTTTTAGCAAAGATGCTCTGTTTCCAGCAGCCTTTAAAGAATACACAGGAAGTCACAGAAATACTAACATCCTGTTACATCCATTTGTAGGCCACCTGTAGTTTGCAGACCACGTTATACCCTTTATTATTAGTAGTAGTAGATATGTTTGTTAACAGATTAAACCTTCATTGCACAACTCGAGACCAATCTAACATTAAATACTACAATAATTCAGAAAATTTGTATTTTCTGCAAAACATGCAGTTTGTGTTCAAAACTAAGACCAATCAGCTCAGGCGACAACATCCTCTGGGTCTTGCAGTTGGTGGACAGCAACCATGGCACCTAGCTCTAAAAACTGCAGCCACCTTGACTGTGTGAGTTTGCTGTTGCCCACGTGTGCATGACGTCAGAGCAAATCTGGATCAAGTCGGACACAAATACTGTATAATTGGCATACATTGTGCTGCGATTGCTGGTGAACAATTCTGCGCAGGCCCAACTTATCTTGAACGAACCGAATGATTAAAATTCAAAGCAGTCATTATTAGTGATGGTGTTGGTAACACCTGTGTTTGACAAGTTATATGCTGTGAGGTCTATTCAACTTTACTTCACATTCTTACCTTGGTCATTGAGCTCTCTCTACCGTGGTTCAAACAGAGATCAAGATCAGTTCATTATGGTAAAATAATAACAATAAAAATAATGCCCTGCCTCTCATCAGCTCTGCCTTTGTCACCCTCTCTGATGTCTCCACATTTGAGAAAGTGAAACTTATTAATGATTAATGAAAACAGTCTGTCTTCAGCATCTTTAAGGTGAAAACCCCACAATCACCGCACATCTTCCTGCCACAAAATCAGACTCTGAAACCTTTACAAACACTACAAGGGGACAGAAAAACAATGTAAACCAGTTTATTAGGTACACTTGTACAAGCTGATGCAATCCTGTATTTGTGAAGCTTTAAATGCACATTTTTGACGTCATGTTTGGAACACCGCGACTGGAAACATTATACAACGATGAAGAACTCTACAGAGCTGTTACAGTGGATTGTGTTAGATTGGACAGGTGTTCCTAATAAAATGGTAACTCAGTGACAATATCATTGGTAGGCTTCAAAAATAAATAAAAGCCTTCACAGGTTAAATTTATAACTTAGCCTCTTGCACATTTCCAGAGGGACAGCTGTAGTAAAGGTGTATGAGCCCCTCCTTTCACCGTGATATTGGACAACACACTGGACAATTTGTTTCGCCTTCCTGCATTGATTTCACTGCACACCTCTGGCGCATTCATGTTTCAAAAATGAGGAATCAGTCAGTTACAGACGTACAGAATTCTCTGGTGTCCCGCTCGGCAGTCGGGAAAGAAAAAGAAAATTTAAACAGCTCAGCCTCTGATTTCTCAAAATGACTACAAGCTTTCATTTTCAGATTTTTCAGAACTGTTGCAGGCCGTCATATCGGCGCTTATTCTGTATCAAAATATTTCCTGTGTACACGTAGGTGATGAAAACAGGAGGGTGGGCTGTTGTCAGACTGTAGGGCTTCGCTGCAGACTGTGATATGCTGTGGACAGGACAGCCCTTGGCTCTGTCTGTCAGCGTGTGAAGCCCCAGTGTGCAGCAGTGTGGGCCGAGCCGTTCAGGGTTTCCCACTGTTGCAGACCTGTCATGGTGACAGAGACAGACTGACACACTGTAGCTCTGAGAGGTCGCAGCCTTCAATCTGTCTCTTTTTTTCCATCCGGCCATTCATGTTTCTCAGTTTCTCTCATTGAACCGTTTATAGTCTCTCACCTTCCGGCCTTGGGTTTGCTTATCTTCTCCGGGGGTGTCGTGGAAACAGACTGTGGGTGTTTTGAAATTAATAATGTGTTTTATTTCTCTGTTTTCAATCCAATGTTTGAATTAATCAGCAAAAAGCATCACAATATATGCTTTAATTTGAAGGCTTGACACAATTACATAAAGTATATCATCCCCTTACTGTGATAGGCATGTTATCATTCAGCGCATATATGTGTATCTGTGTGTGTGTTTGTGAGAGTGTGTGTGTTTCCATTGTACCGTCAGCCCTGTGATGTACCGTAGGAGGGAAGTTGATTGCGTAATCCTACAAACCTCAAAATGGTGCTTGTCAGATGATAATCTGCCCACTCTGCAGATTACTGCTCAGATTAACACACAATGAACACTGGGGAGGTGTGGGAGATAACACCCCCAATTTGTGCGGCTGTGTGTGTGTATGCAATTGTGTGCACATGTGTATGTGGGCCTGTGTATATGTGCTTAAATATTTGTGTCAATTCATGTGTGCAGGTGTATTCTGTGGGCATAGTGTGTGTGTGTGTGTGTGTGTGTGTGTGTGTGTGTGTGTGTGTGTGTGTTTGT
>NC_065525.1:21357792-21630377 GCF_006386435.1 Epinephelus moara | reverse complement strand
ACACACACACACACACACACACACACACACACACACACACACACACACACACACACACACACACACCTCCTTCTATAGCCTGGGGGGTCTAGCAGCTTATTATGAGTCCTTAGTGGGAGAGGGAGGAGAGAACAAGAGGCCGACTACACTTAAGTGGCAGCAGACAGTAGAGACAGAGAGATTTACTTCTCTTATTCCCGCACACAGAGATTTAAAGGAGCTCAGTCTGTGATTAAGAGAAACTACTTCTATAATACTATAATGCTTGAATGTCTGCTGGCAAATGTAACGATTAAGAGTGTGTGTGAGGTAACACTTCCTCCAGGAGGACTCGCCGTTGCAGAGCACATTAGAGGGAATCTGCACACAGTTGTAGAAATGTAGCTGTGGTTGTTTCCATTTGATGAATGCCAAATCTCTCTCCGCTCGTGTCTTTGCTCCAGTCTGCGTCCTGGCGGCTCCCTTTTCTCACCATCCTCAATCTGTCGGCAACCATGCTGAGAGTGTGAGGATGCCTCTGTGTGTGCATGTGTGTGTGTGCATGTCCATTCCCACTCTGTCAGGTTTATTTCTGTTATGTTTCTTAATTAGCTAATAAAGGTCATGGCATCTCTCAGTCAGGGGGGGGCTGGCGCATGCAAATGAGCCAGAAGGTCAGATGGATTAGTGACCGCCTCACACCGCCCAAATATGGACACGACCGTGCTGCCATACAAATACCTGCAGCCATGAAAGAGTACCAGCACACACACACACACACACACTGTTATAAACATGACTGGTTTACTCAACTGTAATGTTGTTTATAGATAAACAGTGTTCCTGTAGTGCTGGGCCAATGAGGTTACTGAGGATTTGCTCTGGCAAAATCTCAAGCTGTATTTTTAGGACTGTCCTCGCCAGAAAAAACGAAAACATTGGTCTTTGGCTGCAAAACCTCTGAGACAGAGATGTGGTGGAAATGCAGCTTCTGACTGTAATATTGAAGACCGCTGTTTCCTGGTCAACATTCTTTGTTTTTATAACCATAACCATGATCTTTCCCTAACCTTAAAGGGCTGTTCAGTTGTCATGAGTAGTAGTACTCAGTCTATAGAGACAGCTTCATAACGTTCTGTGGCTCTGAAGAGCTTTCTAGTCTGACGTCTGGGGCATGGCGTTTGGAAGACTGTTAACCAGGCAGAAAGGCTCTAATAAAAGACACTGCTGAACTAGTCTCGCTCACTGGATATAGGCTTAACACAAAACCTCTCATAGGCTGCCCATTTCAGATGGAATTCTCCTCCACTTCTGCTACCTGCGTGTCACCGATGTCAAAACCCCTATGTGAAACAGCAACAACAGTCTCCCAGCTAGCAATCTACACTCTGAAAATGGCAAGTTTTGACAAAGAGTTTGGATCATGCAGTGAAGCAGGCCGACTTGGTTTTATCAGTGAATAGTTGTGAAGACATACAAAGAAAAGAGACATCTCTGCATGTTTGTAGGGATTTAGCCATTTTATTGACAGAGCTCGCCTGCTGACATGCAAATATAACACTGTTTTGCAAGGCCACTGTCACTGCATCCTGGGCTTAGCCCTGCTCAAGATCATTGTGACTGGTTTAAAGAAATACAAATAAGCCAGAGCATTTTTCTCCCTTGGTGCAAAATTATGATGGATTCAGCCAGACCTTTCTCCAGTGCCAGCACAGTGCTAAACAAGGTGTGGGTATGTGCGATAACTATTGAACTGCATTATAAAAATAGTTGAATCCAGGGTTTCTGAAGCTTGACTTGTGCTAAGGATATTTTAGCTTGTGCCACTTCAATTTCTTTTTATTCTGTCTCCCAGCTTTGCAGTGCAGAACAAAAATCACCGGTGTTCCGATTTAACCATCATGACAACAATCATTTCCTTAGCGCAGAGCGATACATTGCAGATTTTCAACCAGCTTTGTATCATAACAATGTAGGTAGGATGTGTAAATGCACTGTGGTAAACTTCCCTCCATCTTACCAGCGCCCAGATCTCCCAGCTCAAATTTGCGGTTGTATGCCCACTACCACAGACATGAAAGCTTGAGAGAGAAAAACCCGCCCCTATCTCTCAAAGTCAGACCAAACAGTAAAACTAGGCAGTGCTGATCAAATACAAACCAAAATGCTGTTTCTGTATTGCCTATTTCTCACCTAAAATGTCTTCAGAAACATATTTTAGTGCACTGTTTAGCTGTAATACAAGAGCTTGTGTACAAAAATTGGGTGCCATACTGTTTCCTGTACTGTCAAAACAGTGGCTGAAAAAACTCAGATCCATATTTCAACTCACCGTTTAACTGCAATTCGAGGTTGTTTGTTACAAGCATGGCCACCTCTTTTTTCACATGGAAAAGCAGCCAAGCTTGCATTACGTCACCCACCATCTTGAGTGTTTATTGGTCCGGTGTGGCGCAGCACATCCTGGCAGTTGTAGGTTTTCAAGCTCTAGAGCAAAAGCAAATGCCACAGCCCTTTTTCTGTTCACTCAGGTCATGTAGCACTAATTTCAAAAGTATTTGTGTCTTTCTACTGCATAGACAGTCCAGTTTTATGAAAAGACCATGTTTCCAGCAGTGAAATAATTCTTCAGCCCTGCAGTTTTTGTGTGTGAACCTATCCAAACTTTAACCTTTAAGTTCAACTTCTGTAATGGTCATATGCATTTAAACAATGTCATTAGCAAATCCGATCAGAAAACACTCACAGGTAATTTTGGAGGACAAATGGCCTATTTAGTTGTTTAGTTTGAAGGACTTGTTGGTATTTTTAGTGGCAATCAGGCTGTTTCATTCCATTTAATATTTTTTTTATTCTCTGTATGTGTATGTTATCATTTCATCCTGATAAACAAGATAAACATGTGCTTACTGCTCTCATCTGAAAGCGTCTCTTTCGAGCGGCGGAGTGCTCTCGTGACGCTTAAGTCTTCATAACATGTGGTGCATGAATGCTTGCGTAGATAAGATAAGAGAGAAGGCACAGATGCTCCGGTGCTGACACGGCCGACGCTGTAGTGTTGCAGTGGATCTGTTACTACTCTTTAGGTCTATCACCTTTCGCAGCAGAGCTTGTCTCAGTGTCCTTTAGCCCTAAATCACCAGGCTGTCTCCATGTGTGAAAGCTCTCTCTCCCTCTCCGGGTCTATAACTCATCCTGTCTGTCTCGCTGCTCTCTCTCCCTCCACCATCTCACTCACTCTGCCTCTCCCATAACTCACTGGGTCTCTCTCCATCTCTAACCTGCTCACTCACTCCTCTCTCATAGCCATTCATGATTATATCTTTGTAACACTTCGCTCCTCTTTCGCTCTTCCTGTCTTTACCCCTCCCCTCCTCTCGTTCACCTTCTGTCCCTCTTCCCTTCTCCAAACAATTTTCGTATCCACTTTTTGACGTAGCACCGATGCTCTGAGTCATAGCAGCGCCCTCCCCTTCCTGTTGTGCATCTCCTCCAAATCCCACCATTCATCTATTTCTCTCTGGTGGGAGGTTGTCTGGCTGCCTGCCTGACTTACAGCAGGCAGAGTGATGGACAAGGGGTGAGACCCAGTGCATTACACTCCTCTGCAACACAGCACAACAGAGACCAGACAACACTGTATATAACACTGCACTGAATACCAAATGATGCACAGAGGAGGATGATAGACAAAATAAAAACTCCAGTGGAGAAGGAATGATAAACAACGCATCACTCTCGGGGAGCATCTCCGGTCTTTGAGCTCATTATGTTCATGAGCGAAGATAAACGCAGCCGCATATCAGCGTGAGTGGAAACTCTAATAGCGGAGATGTGAATTAATGCCAAACTTTCTCACACATGATGAAAACAGACGTGAGTAAGTACACCTACTATCTAGAGTCGCAGGCTGTTTGGCCCGCAGCATTAAAAGTGCAGCTGAGAGCGAGTCAAACTCTGTCAGTGCCATATCTTCAGTTCAGCAGACCTTTATAGGAGATGATAGAGAGAATGGGACTTACTTTGTTTAGATCCTTTCCTCCACCTCCTCCTCCTCCTCGGCTTCTCTTTCACTCAGTAAAGTATTTCCCCAGAATCTGGCTGTTGTTTCGAACACACGCTCCAAGCTTTAGCTGCCCTAAACTAAAAAAAAAATTCTGCAATACCTTCTCAGGAGCAAATACTCATACACAGAATAAAAAATACAAACACTGCTCGAGGAGTACAGACACAGAACAGCACATAGGACCTTTCTCTCTCTTCAGTAGTCCAGTATTTTTGCTTCTCGTCTTGACATTAGATCTGTCTGAATATTTAAATGACCCATCTCTTCCCTCATGTAATTTCTCACCCTTTCATCTTTGAATATTTCACACCCGTGACCCCGTCTGCCTTCCCTAAAGCCTTCTCTGACTTTGTCTCTCCTCTCTTTTTACCCACTCTCGCGATTTTCCAAATGCAAACATGTCTCGTGTCTTCTAAACGTCTCTGTACGCCCCCGGGGCCGCAAGATTTAGAGCCGTTTTCAGAGGAGTTTAAAAAGGTCCGATCCATAATCACCAAAAGTGCCTCTGCCATCTGTGGAATTACAATAACATGCATTTAAATGACTGAGCTCAATATCTGTTTCTGCTGTATATCACTGCCAGTCATGACTCATACTGCAGGCCCCGGCCGCGTCGCGCGCTTAGTTTCAGTTTCATGTTAATATCCTGCAGATTAAGTGGTGGGGTGACCATTGTATCACTGCGGAGCATGTTTGCTTCGTGTTTTTCCACGCAGACACAATGGAATATAATTAGTCGATAGCTGTTTTGCACTCAGGCCTCCGTTCGCCGCTAATAAATGCTAACAACAAAGAGTGAGGCCGTATGTCATTCGCTGCATTAGCCACCGTACAGTTTTGTCAGGCAGACTGCTCGCGAGTACATTACATACATTAGCAGTGCTTCCATTCTCAGTCCTCTGATTACAATAAATGCTCCCTCGCATTGTAACGATGGGCTTTACAATAATGGGCCATAAATTAATACAGTGCTCAGCAGCAAATACTATTATGCTGTTAGTGTTTACAGTATAGCCATGTATATATGGCTGAATTGGTGGATAATTACCATTCACAAAGGCAGTCACTTCAACACAACAGCCATTTACTGTCCATTTGTCACCATGTCGGGGGCGACGGAGGGGGAAGGACTGCATTCTGATCAAAGATATCAATGCCCCAAATCCTCATTGATTCGAACAAGGGATCAATAAGCGTATCACTAGCTGTGTCTTCCCGCTATTGAAACACACCAGCATTGGGCTGGATCTCTTTTCTTTAATCTTACAGAAAAGGAGGGCAGGTGTGAAAAGCTTATTAAGGTATAATTCACTGCTCTGTCTGTGTCATTTGGGCTTTGTGTTATCACTGAGATCATTCCCACACACATGGGTGTGTAGAAACCCTGAGTGAGTGGCAAGCAAGCATGTGTGTGTGTGTGTGTAAAAGGAGTATGTGTGTGTGTGTGTGTGTGTGTGTTGGGGGGGGTGCTTCCATATGAAATGTACACGAGGGTGAATCTCAGTGGTGTTAATGGCTTTTTAAATGTCAGGGAAAGTCAGGGAATGATAAAAGAGAGATCTGTTATCCACTGTCCTCATGATCACCGTGGAGCACGCCGCTGCTCTCACCTCACCGAGGAGCCTCGGTCTGTGTGTGTGTGTGTGTGTGTGTGTGTGTATGTGTAGGAGCAGGCCAACTTCCACACGTGCTGATGTCAGCATGATTTATGCACCAATCAGATTAGCTCTGAGAGAGAGAGAATGAGAGAAAGAGAGTGGGGAGGGGGCGTCAGACATTACTTGCTGGTTTATTGTCGTGTTTTTCATCTTGTATTTGAAAGAATCAGAATCGAAGGATGAATAAATATCACTTCAATTGATGCAGTTTTGTACTTGACCCAATACATGTACTATTTATGTGTTAGTATGTGTTCACTCCATACAGATGAACACAGTGAGGAGAATATTCACATGTTCACACAAAATGAGTTTGTATGTGCAGGTATTTTAAAATGCAGGAACACTAAAAATATATGATAGACTTCCTTCCTATTGCCAGTAGACTAGAGCTGTGAGCACGCTTTGCAGTAGACAAGATTTTTTTTTGTTTGTTTGTTGTGTTTTGTTCTTTCTGGTATGTCATGTTCAACATTATGGACGGGCCAGAAAACAGGTTAGTGAACAGTAGGAAGCAGCATGGTGGCCAGTGAGAATGCAGTCTCTCTTTTTAAATCTAAGTGCTGACTAAATTTGAACGGTGTTTGAGCACTGCTTGGATGGAGACAGACGATATTTTGTGGCAGCCGGTCATTTCATCTTCCCAGTAAACTAAGTGCGTCAACCCTGGTGTCATACTTCTATCACTGCCAATCAGAGCCAACCAGAGCTGGAGCCCATCAATACCCATAAATACTGCAAAGTCATTTGTCCTGGATGTGAGTGCTGACTGTAACATTTCCCATTAAATTCACAAAAGCCAGTTGTTAGTGGGCGTTGGTGGATTCTTAGTGTAGTGGAAAAGGGGCGATACTGTCGGCTACACTTCCTGCCAAACAACACTTTAAGGCTGTGCGACAAAGAATTGTCAATCACAAAATTACAAATATTTTTTCTCCTATATTGATATATATTAGGATATGGTAAAGGTAGCTTCACCCTATTTCCCTTCACCTGATTTCAAATATTATATAAAGATAAAATACCATTAGTAATAATAGTTTAATTAGACAAATATTATGTTTTTACTCTGGTGTTTATTACTGTTTTTACGACGAAATTTTCATCACCTTCTGATGGACAGTCCAGTGTTTTTCTGATGATGATTTACTTAAAAAAGATAAAGTAAAATTATAGATTAAATAGAAGGAACAGTAATAATCTGTCCTTAATAATTATGTAAATATATGTAAAATAACCAAAAGTGCAAAATCACTTCTACCTATCTATCTTACAAGATAATCAAATTGATGCTCAGTATTAGGAACTGTGTCCCACTGCTATGCATTACATCTGAAACATTTCTGCAGATGTAAAACAGAAACTTCAATCACTCACTTTGTTAGTTTCTAATTATTACACACAGTTTTTAATTTGTAAACATAATTTTGTGAAACAATAACATGATATGATTTCATTGCCACAGTACAATTTCCCTGAATGCTAATAAACATTGACTTTGATTGAGGCCAACAACACACACATAACACACGAGTCTGTCTAGATGTAGCTACAGCTCAGTCAGTGTTCCTGCTTCCAATGACAAACACACACACTCATACACACACTAACACAGAGGCAGGAAGACCTCAGATGTGAAAGACGTCACACCACAGGTTTACTCTGACTCAGATTCACCTTTTAAAGAGACAAAATCTCCTGCTTCCTCTCAGCGTCCCAAATCTCCGGTAAAATCCACATGAGCCGTGTTCTATAAAATTAACTATGTGTATGTACATGTACCTGTAAGGGTGTGTGAGTGTGTGTGTGTGTGTATGTGTGTGTGTGGTTTGCCCGGTGCCCTGGCCTGTTCTAACAGAGGGTTGAGTGATGTCACAGCAGACTGCATTTTAATAGAGAGGGAAGCAATTAGAGAGGGGACAGGGCGAGAGGTGGAGAGATGGAGGGGCTGTCTGTATGACACACAGTACGCACAGTTCACACACACATACACACACACACACACACTCATTACTAAGGATGAGTTAATTAATTGCACAGTGATTCACGGTACTTGTAATTAATCTCGTAGGTATGTGAGTGTGTTTTTGAGAGGTGACTCTTCTCCCTTCCATTTATAACACACGCACACACACACACACACACACACACACACACTGTTGCTCTCCACATGAACACACACATTTCTGCTCTTCCAGAGTTACTAACCACTCTTTCTCAAAGGTGCCTCACAAAAATACAGCATCTTCTTATTAGCCAGGTTGTTGGTGTTGTTGTTGTTGTTAATATCAGCCTAAGGTTAATTAGGCTATTACCCCATTTGTTGTACTTAAAATAATTTATTGCTGTTTGCTATAACTTCATTTATTAAAACTTACCTTACATTTCAGGTTTGTATGTTTTACTGTTTGACCTCTTTTTTTGCCTTGTGTCACCTGTCCTCTGAGCACAGGGTGCCCGTGCCAAACAGACTAAAGAACTCTACAATAACTGATGGTGGAGAGAATAATGTAACATGAGATTTTAAAAGACATTTAAAAGACGCGATGTGTGTGTATGTGTGTGTGTGTGTGAGCTTCAGTGCCCACAGGGGAGTTGTATCTCACAGAATAGACAGTAAAACAGTGGGAACTCACATTATGCAGGTAAATAAATGACAGAAATGAAGCTATGAGGTCATCAGGCTCTTTCAGTGTATTTTGGCTTTGTTTTTGTATTCGCTTAAAAGGCATTTCACCCAAACAGCCCCAATTAGGGAGAGAGACAGAGAGAAAATGCATTTATTTACCTTATAGTACGCAGTTACATCATGTCCCAGCAGAAATGGCTTTTATTCCTCCTCAGAGCTCTTAGCACATTCCTTTCTTTTTTTTTTTTTTTTTTTGGATTGGTCCAGTTGAAAAATTATGCGTATTAATCTTGGCCTCCTCTACCCATGATCCTTTGCATTTATCAGCATGAGCAGGAGTGGCGTAGCAATCACATTTGGAAATTAAACAAATAAAAAAGTTGAAGATAGCTGAGTGAGTGATGAGGCCGGCCAATTGGTCGCAGCATAAATCTCCGCCTGTCGCCACCCCACCTCTGCCTACACACATTTGGATATTGTTATGATTTTACCGTGTTTGCATATATGAGCCTAATTTATTAGAATCAAACACCATCAGGCTTATTTACAAGCAAGTTCTGGTCCGCTGCCAATAAGCCCATTAAGTGCATTGTTGGAGAGTGGTTATATGATCAAATACACAATAGTAATTGTGAGTGGAGAGAGGCCGGAGCGTTTCTCAATGAGGTGATTATCTGCGCGCAGGTTATTGTGCTATTTCAGCATGACATGTAAATCTGCATCACGCCGTCAATCACGGTCGCCGCCGTCAAAGTGAGGTGTGAAAATGACAACATTAAAGACTGATGAGGAGAAAAGAACAGAATAAGAAACTGCTGCAAGAAAAACATGAGACATGCTCCATATTTGTGTTTGGGTGAGAGAAATACAAAGATTATGTTTGTGTTTGGTTCTTTTGCTGAGAGAATACAACCTTAACAGCTCCAGATGACCCCGGTTAGAGACAGAAGAGGACATGAAACACTCTCACTTCTCTTTCCCTCCATCTTTCTTCCTATTACTCCTTCCATCGACATTCTTCTCCATCTCTCTCCTTGTGCTCTCTGTCAAGGTAGAGGCCCACATTTTTCATACAGCTGTGCATTTTAATGCTCCACATGAACAACCCCAATTCCAAAAAAGTTAGGACACTGTGTAAAAACAGAAAGCAATAATTTGTAAATCCTTATCAACATACAGTGGGGAAAAAAAGATGTACTCAGGACATCTTTTTTTTTTTTTCATCACAGGTATTTCCAACGCACCAATTTACACGAAATTCAGACCAGACATTGGTATTAACTCAATAAAAAAGCACTAATAAAGAAATCTCAACATTTCAATTCATAAAATCATGTGCAATAAAGTGGAATGACACAGGAAAATATATTGAACATCCTTACTCAGATTTATTTAATACTTGGACAAGCCCTAATGTCTCACAGTGTTCAGATAGGATTTTAGTCCATTCTTCCACACAGACAGTCTTTAAATCTTGGAGGTTTTGGGGGTCCAGCTTGTGAATCTTGAGAAGAAATTTCACTTTTAAAAATTAACAGTTGGGGTGTCAGTGGTTTAGTGGTTAGAGCAGGCATCCATGTTCCAAGTTCCATCCTTGCTGCAGCAGCCCGGGTTTGATTCCCGCTTGCATCCCCCAGCTGCATGTCATTACCCCTCTCTCTCTCCCCCCTTCACACTTTGCTGTCCTATCCATTAAAGGCAAAAGGCCCCAAATAAAAATCTTAAAAGATAAATGAATAAATTAACTGTTAGTGTCCTCAGTTTCCAAACACTTACTGAGTACTGCTAAAAGAAAAGGTGATGTAACACAGCAGTAGATATGCCTCCGTCCCAAATTTTTTGGAACGTGGTGTGGGCATCAAATTCAGAACAAGTTTATATTCACAAAAAAGTATAAGATTTATCAGTTTGAACATTAAATATCTTGTCTTTGTGCTGTATTCAATTGAATATACTTTAAAACTTCAATTTAAAGGCTTTAGTCCCAATAAAACGCCTAGTCCCTTTACTAGCCCGTTTTTAAAAAATAAATGCCTGTCTTTAGACAGTTTATTTAGACGCCTGGTCTGGTTGCCAAGCAGTTCATTTTTTTAATAGAAGTTCTACGGATGTATAAAACCGCATTGTTGTATCAAAGGAATTAAAGTTGAGAGTATTGTTTTAACAGGATGAAGTGGTGTTGTGTCGGTATGCCAGATGCCGTGATCCTCGAGTGCTGTAACTCACTCTGTCTGATGCGCTCTGTCGAAGCTAGATCAAATAAATGATTCATAATTTATATATTATCTGAAGCCTAATTTTTATATAAGTAATATTCATAAAACAACTTGATTGAGTTTCCTGATCTTTGCTGAGCAGTAGTTTTGTGTGAAAGGATTTAAAGGCCTGTCCCATGATTTAAGCAAATAATAGCCCGGGCTATTAATTGGAGTTTTACCGTATGTCAAAGAATTTGCAAATAATTACTTTCTGTTTTTATTTACGTTTTACACAGTGTCCCAACTTAGAATCAGGGTTGTATTTGAGCTGCATGGAGTGTGTGTATTCTGAGTAGGGCTGGCTCTATTCTATTTATGTACTGACCAAAAAGATTGTGTGACTCTGACTATTGAAAACTGTCAAGCACTGAAAGCACTTGCTCAGATTGGTGATGTTGTTTACTATCAGATTGTTCCTGATTTTAGCCAGTTTTACTCTGTTCAATATAGACGCTTTTGTGAGACATTTAACATTTGATAAGTTTTGGCTTCTTTTTCTAAAAGGGTTTAGTAGAGAAACATCTTTATCTTTTACCACGTTGGCACTAAAACTCTGGTAATACATCGGTACAAGTATTGTAAACATTCAAACGATACCATAGCCCACATTTTAAGGACTACTAAGTAGCTCCCAGTCATGTAAACACACCTACAGTACGGCTGCATACAGCCAGGAGCCTCTCTTGTGCATCCACTATATTTTACCACTTACCATGCACTCACTTTAGACCTGCAGCCTTCAAGAAATCATACAGACATGCCCATGACTACACACACACACACACACACACACACACACACACACACACACACACACACACACACACACACACACACATACATACACCGACTGACAAAAAGGAGACAGAGAGAACAGGGGTCCGGGGCTAAGTAAGCGGTGCACCAGGTTATGCGTCATTTACCGCAGCTCAATAACAACCTTTCTCTCCGCCCGACACACCTGGTCACACAAAATGACACTCGCTGTCCTCTGAGAACACACACACACACACACACACACACACACAACATATCTCCTTTCACCCTATGGTGGCCTTAACCAGACACATTACATCCCCACTCTACTATCTGCTTGTGACAGATGTATTTATGTAATGGTTTTGATAGGTATTGATTCACACGGCGGAGCCAGTTAAGAAACAGAGAAAAATGAGATTTCAAAATCAACATGGCTGAGGGTGTGGATGCGCGTGTGTGTGTGTGTGTGTGTGTGTGTATGTGGTGGAGATGACGCCAAACAAGAAAACGAGAGACGCAGAGAGAAAAGGTGAGAGAGAAAAAGAAGTGTGTGAGAGACGTTTAGAATAAGCTCAGGTGGAAACACATTTGATTTACAAAAGGGTGATGGGACAGGCTGAGAACATGCATGAACTGTGTGTGTGTGAGAGAGAGAGAGTGTGTGTGTGTTTGGACTGGCATGATCACATGTGTGTGACCTTGGCTTGGCCCGGTGGTAAAGTGGGGCGTCAAGAGAGTCAGTGTGAGAGCAGCCAAGCGTTCTCCCTCAGATTAGCGGGCTTTATTACTGCCACCAACCACTGGCCTGACAAATCCTCTTATTTCATTTTACCTTCCTTTACCTCTGCCTTGCTCTTTCTCTTTTCCTCACTCTTTTATTCCCCTTAAACCTCCCTCCCCCTCTCTTCTCCCGACTCTGCGGTAGCTTTGCATGCTCCACCTTACACCCCACCTGGCTCACTCTCAGTTTTCCCTCACAGCGTAACAGCCCTATTTTCTGTTTCCTCAGTTTTTTCTCCTCATCGTCTTTCCATCTTCCGTACCTATACAGCTCTTTTTTCCTACCTTCCTCGACTCCACCTCTTGCTCCACTCCTCTCTATCTCCCCCCCTCCTCTCCCTCCCTCTCTATAGTGTGATGAATCTGTAGACAGGGGCTAATAATTGTACTTCAGCCCAAGTGCTCATTTTTCTTTGTGTTTGAAAGCTGTGACAGGCAGGAGCTCTTTTTTCTCTACCCCCCCCTCGTCCCTCCTCTTTCTCCCTCTCACTCTCTCTCTCTCTTTTCTTTCTATCCTCACACAATGGGTGAGTAAAATAACTCAGGGTTTACAAGGTCATGCTGTCTAGCGGTGAGGACACGCTGGGGATTTGGGGCTGGAAGGATTTCCTCAAAGGTGCCGTGTTGAGACTTCAATAAAAACAGAGAAAGTTATAGATTGCACAAGCAGATCTGCAGGGGGAAATAAGTGCATTTGATAGTGAACAGGCTCACTGAATCACTAGCTATCTGGATCCAAATGTTATCAATGCTGCCTCAAAGAATCTTTATAAATGCAAGACTGAAGCGGAGAGGAACGTCTGCTTTGTTGCATGTGCCAACAACTCCAGCATCTTCGTGTTATACAACTTTAATCATTTGCAAAGAGAGGACTACTTAAAATGCGATACTTCCTGTCATATAAAACATACACATATTATTTGCAGTCTGTTTCTGAGCAGTGTGTCTTCTTCTATTTTAGTGCTACTGGTTCGTTACATCTCAGCGAGAAATGCATGCGGCACAGCGAGACGGGGCAGCCCTGCAGCACTGTTTACCTCCAAAGCCTCATGCACACACACTATAGTGGTTTTGTTGTTGTAAAAGTGAATTAAAATTGCATTTTCAAAAATCTGCAAAACAAGACATAAAATAAAGAGATTTTACTTTGACCAGCAGACGTTTCCTTTTTATTAAAATGTACTAATTAAGTACAAAGGGAGTCTGGGGGAATCATCAGCTAATTTTTCTTTCTGCAATTACTAAAAAATAGATAATCTCAGGCTCCATCCTAAAAAAGCTGTGTGCAAGCAAAGCACATGTGCAAGATATTGCAGGGAAATAATGTTTCCATCGACTCCACAGTAATACTTTATGAAAATTGATCAACAGTTTTAATCACAATATCATCCTCAAAAGAGAGAGGTGGAACGAGAGCGCTGGGGAGGGAGGAGGACAGAGAGCAAGACTTTATTGCCTGCTGTAGTTAGATGGTAAATTTCCTCCTGGCAGATATTTATTGAGTTAGTTGAGTCTAGAGAGAGCTTTAACATTGATTGTGATCATTAAATATATCCGCTTGAAATGGCAACATGGCATTCCCTCAGTCAATGGAGCCAATAGGAGTAGAACAAAGGCATAATCAAATCAATCCTCTCATAATTATTCTTTGAGAGGTGAAATTAATCACAAGAAGAAATAAAAACAATAATGGAAAATGAAATGGTCAGTCGTAAACAATTACGGCCCAAATTGAAATAAACTCAGTGAAGGGGAAAAAAAATCAACTGTAAATCCAACTAATTAAAATAACATTCTAATGTATATTGGTTATTTGGTTTGCACAGGCTTTCGGTTATTATATTGTCTTGTACTGTTATTATAAGAGAGAGATAAAGTGACAGAAATAAAGAGAGAGGATGAAAAAGTGTGTGTGTGTGTGTGTGTGCGGGGCCTTGAGTGTGGGGTCAAGGGATCAAGGTCCTACTCTTGTGAGAGCCGTGCTTCTTTCTCCTCCCTGCTCGCTGAGAGGAAGTGTAGCTTATTGATTAGCTATCAGATGATTCCGATAGGGCCTGATCGATAGGACTTTGTATGAAAGCCAGGCAGGGCCCTCCCTCTTCACTCAGGCACACACCCATGGATCGGCCACTGCAGTGCACAGCAGCACGGACATCTGGTTGTTTGTTTGTTCGCCTGGAGATCCTCCTTTGTGTCTTCGAGTCCGCCCCTCCAATCGAAGGCTTCCTCAAACGCTCTGTCTGTTTTTTCGGTTTTCTATAGCTCCAGTTTCATAGAGCTGTCATTGATAAGCTAAACCTGTGAGCTTGGCTAAGCATGATGCCTTCATCATTAGCAGCTTCCTTAAGCAGGGAGGTGCAAGAGAGGGGGCAAACATTACAGATGCATCAGGTGTGGAGTTACCCTCTTTAGGATCATCACAGACTCTGCAATCAAATAACTATCTCAAGAAGTTATTTCTTCAAGTATTTCTTTGAATAAAATGATATTTCAACAGCAGTAAAGTGCAACACAACCCAGGAGTCAGACCCAACGAGCAGAGGCGTTGTAGTGGGGGTAAAAGTGGGACTGATTACCCAGGGCTCCAATGGGAGGGGGTGCTCCAAAAGCCTGGGATGAAAAGTTTGGTTTTGTTTGAATTTTTTTGTTTCTAAGTAATTAGTGCCATAACTATATTAAAACTGGCTGAATAAATGAGTTGAGAGGCTGAACTTTGTATAAAAAATGGTGGAAGCTCTCTGAGGCCCCTCTCACCCCTGAAAGGTGCAAAATGGTTTAGTCCACCCCTGCTCCAGGATTCATCTGTAAATGCAGCAAAAGCCAAGTGAGTGAGTGCTTCAGCTGCTGGAGCTTCAACATACACTGTCATGTCTTTCCCCATAGAAGGGAAATTTGGGCTTCAAAAGGGGAAAGAAAGAGAGAAAGAAAGAAAGACAGAGAGAAAGAAAGAAAACTGATTCTGTTAAAAAAAAAAAAAAAAAAAAATTAAAAGTTGCGTGAGACATTGATCAAGGGAGGAAAGGCATGGGGCCCACAGACTGCTTATGCATAGGGCCCAGAATTTGGTGCTACACCCCTGCCAACAAAACAGACCAGGGGTCTCACTTATAAACACTCTGTACACACAAAACAAGGCCTGAAAGAGGCGTACGCCATTTCCCACGCAAAATTTGTGACCCGAAAATATTTTTTTGGCATTTTTGGCTTTTGTTCGTACGTACATTTTATGTACACATATGTACACATTGTTTTATATATCAGACCCTAGATGAGGCAGGAATTGTCTTTTAGTCTGTCCAGTGGTGGCACTACCAAAAAGGAAGTCTGCAATTGGAAACAATAAACCCAGCAAGCGGACTAACTAAAACAAGTCACTGGGGTCAGAGAACAAGCAGAGGGAAACTAGACAGCTGACACGCTAAACACTTAATAACTGGGAAATATGTCTGTTCAAAGCTGGACCAGGCTGACACTGTGGAAGGGAACAGTGTTGTCTCGCACAGAGGCTCGTGTCAGGAAGAAAAAAAAAATGCTTTGACTATAACTGATAAACAAAAAGGCAAACTCCCACGAGAGCCAATTTTTTTCTTGGGATTGAAGTATGAATGATCAGCACCACGGACAGCGGCCGGAAGAAACCTTGGTATTAACATTTTTAACACTGTAGCAGTGGTGTAGCAAACATTGCTGTTTGCTCCTATTTAGCATGACTGTGGCAAAATCACTCTGGGGTCACAGCACCGCACTGCACTTTTATAAAATCTGCTTGTTTTCTCACTCCTCACTGGGTACATACCAGACACTGACTGCTCTTGCAGAGGGTGTGTATGAGTGTGTGTTGTATCTCTGTTCCAGGTGTGTTCTGTGCTGTGAAAGGACAGCGATAAGACACCTGTACTCTGGGTGCAGTTACAGATTATAACAGGGCAGGACATCGGTATCAGTTTCTGGGTAGGCCATGGCCGTGTAAAAGCACAGCGTGTTTCTGACTGAAGTGTGAGTGTGTGTTCTGTAACTGTGTCGGCATAAAAGGGACAGAAAGAGACTGTATAGGGAGGAAAAGAGATGGAAAAAGCAGCCGTGGTGTAACTCTGTATGTTTGAGTTTGTGTGTGGGCCGAGAAGAGTTTTCTGCTTTTCTGATTGGAGTAGTGATGTATGAGGCAGCTGGTGATCCACAGCTGGTTGATCTGTCCTTTGCACCCGGGTCAGCATATGAACAAAGCAGAAAAATTGAATTAAATGTATCATCAAACACACTGTGTAACATTAATGCTTTCTTAATACACACTGAATACATTTTCTCCTCAGGAACAGTTGTGCTTAGACTTCAGTGTTGCTCACTTGTCAGCTCCCTACACAAATATCTCCCCCTAATGGCCTCCAAATGAATGGACCTCCACTTTTGTGTCTGAAAGGATTTCACACACGTGTTACTGTAAAACAGACTTTTATTAAATGTTCTCTCTCATTTGTTTTTCTTACAGATATCATGACACTGGAATGCTGATGTTTCAAGAGCGACCTACGGCACCCAGACTGCCATAAAGCACAATGTCTCAAAAGCGTCCCAACAGCGGCTTCAGGGCACCCAATCCACAGCAAACCCAAAGCCAGAGTTCAATAATAAAACAATGATGATAAAACAAACAAACAAACAAAAAACAGGGGACTGAAATCGCTCACATTCTTCTACTCCAACAACAAGGGAAGATACAGAAATTAAAGGTCCTGGACTCTGGAAATAAGATTCACCACCATCTGTATTTGCTATTCAAATGGACACAGATCACCCAACAAATACCTCCAAATTGTAATTTAGATTTACCAGAGTATAGATTATCAATACGTAGCTTGAGTCAAATAGCAAACAGAAAAAAATATGATGTCCATACCCCTTTAGCACATACCCAGAAATCAGGATATTGTAAATACTGTACAGAAAACTAATAGGGACATTGATAAGAAATAAAATTATTGCAGAATAATGTATATAGCCATAAGAATCATACCTCTAGTGTGTTTATATACCCATGAGTGTCACATGCCCATTACTCCTTATTTCTTCTATGCCCAAAAAGATTTAGCACAACGATTAACCAACTCTGTATCTCAATAGGAAACATCCACATCTATGTAGAACTAGACAAGAGGACACTGAATTAAATTGGGAAGACACAATATTTGCCATATAGTACACTATTGCTGGGAACAGATGCATATGCCATAGAGTGTATGCTTAATAGGTAACCCTGTACTGTTAGCAACACAGGTCATCTGCTTCTTTGAACTTTGCTCTTTTAAATAGACAGTCGTGAAATGGAGAAGACTTCAGAGAGTTATAAAAACAGACAAACTTCCCTGAATTCCTCCCAAATCTTCTCCCGTCCCCTCCCTCCCATTGTAAACTACCACAGTGGAGCTGAACACAACTCAAACTTTAATTTATTCAATAGAGTGTATATGAACCCCTCCTGTACTGTATATGTAGTGTGTTTTAGCCCCCGTAGTGACGTGACATATCCAGATGGACTTCCGTGGTTTGGCAGCTCTCTTGTAATGTGCAGTCAGAGGACAGTTACCTTTTATTCCAGTCATACCTACATGGACATCTCTGTGACACACCATCCTTCCTCTTTACTTCCTGTTTGGCTAGTCCACCTCCTCCTCTGTTCATCAGAGGGCCTGTATGCCTGCTGACCTCTCTGCGACCAGGCGCTCGCTCAGCTCCCACAGGCTGGCAGCGCTGCTCTGGTCCAGGGCCTGGCTGGACGGCTGGCAGCGGAAGCAGTTGTTGAAGTACATACCGCCTAACCCCTCCAGCTCCGGAGCTACAGCACAGTACACCGTGGTGGCCGCCCCCTGTTGCTGTGGACAGAGAAACACAGAGAGAACGAGATACGAGTTCAGTGGGCGAGTCGTGAGACTGAGACAACGAGAAGGCATCAGCCTGCAGGAGGAGACAAAATGCAGAGAGCCCATTTACTGACTCAGACAGTAGGACGTGTCCTGGTTGGAGAAAAAGAGAGGACGAACAGCGGACACCNACACACACACACACACACACACACACACACACACACACACACACACACACAGAAAAGAGACAGCAGGACAGAGTGTCAACAGGAAAAAAAAAAAAAGACTCCACACGCTGTCTCTCCCCTCTCCCTGCAGCCCATGATGACTGGGTCATATTACCATGGGAACGGCATAACCCCTTACTGTACATATATTTATATACATATATTTATTTATTTATTTCTCTACCCGGTGTGTACAGGACCTCTGGCTATATGGGACCATGAGAATGCTACAGATGTACAGACTCACAGTGGAGAATGTGAGAACATGAAAATGACACCAGCTCCTGTCTGGATGGGAATCACCAGGGAAACTACAGTTTTTATGTATAGTGTAAAAGAGCAGGTTTTAATGTCGTGGTTATGAATATGTATATTTTCACATGATGTGTATATGGGTTCAGCCAGGCTTTCAAAAGTGAGAATAAGTATTGGGAATCATGCAAGAAACAAATATGTACCTACGTGTTTGAATCAGAAGTTGGTTTGTTATAGATGTACAATACACACACACACACACACACACACACACACACCACAAGGCTTTCCCTCCGACTCTTTCTCAGTAAGTCCGCTCTCATTTTTTAGTTTAAATCTGAAGATCACTCAAGTCTCAACCCCGAAATTGACTCATGTTTCATGTCGTCTCAAGCCAAGACGCACTGTGAAAGTAAAACAGTATTTGGATGCAACCTGCTAAGTTCTCTAATACACCCTGTCCCATCAGTCAGTAATTAGTAGGGATATTCTTGGAGGAGGGAGATTTCTGTGACATTTGAAAATGAAAGTTGAAATTGCAGCAGAATAAACACGTCAGAGAGAATTACACACATAACCCAACTGCTCAAAGAGGGATCTTTCATGTTGCAGCTCCGGCTAAAAGCTGCTGTGACAGCTTCCCCGCAAACTCCGGGGCTGGAGACGACTTCTATACGGCCACATGAAATGGCTCGCCTCTTTATCTCCCAATGAGAGGCGGCGAGAGCGAGATGGGGGGCAGAGAGAGTGAGAGGGAACACTGATGTGGAGGCTGAGGACTAATGTTTAGCACAGAGCACTGGCACACAGTGAGACAACCCTGTATACGCTGTAGTCAAACATGGGCAAGACACACAAACATACACGCATGCATAATGGAGCCACATTACATGCCAACTGTTTGAACAGCTTCCTAAAGCAGCTGTGAGACAAACACACATGAAGTGGAAAGATCCATTGAGGTCTAAAGCATTTATACTTTCACATGCAAGTACAAAAATATGCACATAAATGCAAATGCTACGAATGAAATACACACACCAACCGGAATCCAAGAAACATTTTTTTTCTCATCAACACACACACACACACGCACACACACAACCCCCTCTAAGCTCTAAGTAAACTTCCGCCAGGAGGAGCCCTGGTGTGTAACGTCGCAGCAGCAGATTGAGTGTGTTTGAAGTGCAGTGTGATGAGAGAGCTGGTAAACAGCAGATGAAAAGGCAGCATCTCTCTGTGTGCCGCTGTCTGTCTCACCTGCCAGTGGGGCGATAACTTCATCCACATCACATGTCGCTATATCAAAGACAGACAAATGCCAAGCAGTGTCTCTGAGTTGCAGGTTCACACACGCTCAGTTTAACTCATCTCCCTCGCTTAGGGCATCTGATTTAGCTCGTCTGAAAGCTAAATGCCTTTTAAACTCCACTGAAGATTTCACTGCTGCATGCTCTGACTCGCTGACGCCCCCTTGAACTTGGCTGACTTTCAAAGCAGTTTGTTTGTGACCAGTTACCAAACACTGGTCCTGCTGCAAGTAGAAATATTGATAAAAAAACTTTCACTCTCATAATCCAGATTTACACGGCTGACTTCTTAATGATGTCTCCAGTTTTTTTTTTTTCCTAGAAAAGTCTGTACTACTGTTTCTATGCTTGCTGCTACAGTCCAGTTAGCAGAGCATGGAGCAGCAGTGCATTGACTGTTTGTGCTGTGTGTCCAGCAATGTGCTATCTTATTGGTGTTTAGCTCATCCCCCTTACCACTTGACCCTGTGACCTCTGTAGAAGATAAGGCTGATGAGATTAGGCATTAACATGCTCAACCACCCACCACAGCCATCTATCATTGTGTGTGTGTGTGTGTGTGTGTTTGCAGATAGGAGGAAAGGGGTGTGTAAGGTAGCGAGAAAGAGACCAAGAGGGGGTGTGCAGCAACCTCGATACACTCACATTACACAATTACGCATACGGTATTCATACGTGCATGCCTGGACACAAGCATGCGCCTGCACACGAGCACGAACAGATACGCAAATAAACATTTGGGACAATCTACACAAAGGTGACATCACTGAACCAGTGTGCATCATACACATCTGTGGTGTTGACAGCCATTTCTAACCCATGTGAAACTGTAGATTATGCCTGTAAATTTAGCTGTCTACAAGCTGATGGATTTTGCTGTGTGTCTTTCTATCTTCTGCAACTAAATGTGAATCATTACCTTGTGTACAGTAGTTTTCAGAGAAACATCTGTGGTGTTTTAGAGTTGTTCTCTACTACCCAGAGCTGGAGACTTTGACTCGCCTGACAGCTGGACTTGACACGAGACTTGAAAACAAAACTAGAACAGTTCTGACTGGACAACATAAAAAAATATACCGCAATTTGCCATCTTGCAGGTTACTGCAAAAGGTTTTGTAGATGTAGTAAAAAAAAAATTAAAAAAAAGTGCATTTACTAAATCATTGTGATTAAATTGTCGAGTTGACCTGCCTATTGCTGTGCAATTGGCCTGTTCAAAATGCCAGTCACATGGATCCATCTACGTACATTTATAGCCATTTATTATAGTTCTTTAAAAGCTCTAATACATTGCCTTGAGAGGACTTGGCCTCAGCTATGTAAAAAGATTTGACTAGTGCCGCCATGTCATTAGTGAGGACAGTCTTTACAGTTTTCTGATATCAATGGCGGTATCGGAAATGCTTCTGGAGTGCTGGATTGGGTATCAGTGACTAGCTCGTCTAAGCAACGACCTGATACTATGTAATTATTCAATAAACTTAAAAGTAGTTTCACACCTGCAGTTTTTCCAGAAATCTTTTTTTTAATAGTAGCCTACACAGCAAGATGTTAGCAAAGTTGGCAGCATTTTACACTGCAAATTCCCACCAGTAAAAAGGCAAAATGTACAGGACGCAACGCTTTAGTTTCAGATGGCATCAGATCGGTACTTGGTTCAGATACCCAAGTTCAGGTATCGAAATTGGTATCGGAAAGGAAAAAATGAAACAACAGCAACACAACAGCAACACAACAGTCAGCATTCAAAGACCTGAAAGACTCCAATTCAGACTTGAGACTTGACCAGGACTTGTTTTGAATCACTTGAGACTACACTTGAACATTCCCCAAAAGAAAAACAGCTCTGCTATAACCACACTGATTTGGGGAGGGGAGAAGATGGGACAGACGAAGTGCACCAAAACAACCCTAAATCTAAAATGATCCTCTATGCTACAATAAAAAACAAAAAATAATAAATAAAGATCAGTGCACCGCAGCAATATGATAAACCAAAGGAGCAGGACAGTTCATCTGTGTATATCTGCTTTTTGTGGGTAACAAAAATGCACCCCAATGCTGAGAAATGCTCACAAAACACCCTGCAATAAGCTGACTGTAGATAAGCAGCAATGAGCCTGCACTTAGCCTGGGATCCACTACTACGGCTCTGGAACTGCTCTGGGATCAGATCCAAGTCTTCCAATCTCAGTGTCGACTCAATACCCATGGACCTCATGGACTCGCAATAGAAATGTCCTTGTATAGTGTTACGCAATAATCAGTTGCTGAAAACTCCTTATTGAGCGTATTCAAAAGCAAAAAGGGTATGTGGGGGAGGCGTGGTGTTGTTGAATTAACAGTAATGTTCTTTTGCCGTGTTTTGTTCTGTGTCTTCATCATCCAAGTTGTACTCAGCTGTATGAGCTTTCTCTGACCCCTTATGCATGTGACCCTTCACCCCCACATCTGTAGTTATGACATTGACCTCTCCCTCTGACCTGGATGTAAATAAACCCAGTACTGTAGAGCAGTCTGTTTTTGGCCCATCCCTGTACATACAAACCTGTAAATACAAACAGCTATGCATGCTGAAAACCTAGCAATTCTTTCAGGTACTTTTATAATCCCCAAATTCTCATATGGCATGTGCTGAAAAAAAAGAATAATTTAAAAAGTAGAAAAAATAAAAGATTAAAAATTTAAAAAAAAAAAAAAAAGTTTAAAATAAATCAGTTGATAATATTGTCAGGCAATATCCTCTCTTGGACAGTGTGTGTAGAGTCTTCCTGTTTTCTTACTCCTGTGGGTGGTTCTCTTCCTTTGCCTGTCCTTCTGTGTTTCTGCTCACCATCTGTGTCAGTTGTTGTCAGTTGGCATTTGTACAGCAGCGAGGGTTGAGGCAGAGCAGAAAAGAGAGGGGGAGCGTTCACCAGCCGACCTCTGTGATGGCACTCCAATTCTGCAGCAGTGCTATACGTTGGCAAAGCTATTTATGCCGGGGACACAATTTGAGAAGTTCGGCTCCTGGCATGAACCACAGATCATTACGGCATATGTCCATGCTTGTCATGTGAAGGCCCTCTGGATATGCAGCAGGTCAAGAAAACAGTTTTGGTTGATTTTTTTGTTAAATACTTTTTGGTAGCTCGCTTGAAGTTTGGTAAGCTGTCAATCACAGACAAGCAGCATCCTGTGATCTGAAGCTCCCACTGCGTAGTTCTATAAACAAGTGCTGATGAATACTATTTCACCCTGTTTTAGACAAAGTCACATTTTAGGAAAACAATAAACTATTGATTTTTTTTCTCAGCTATAAGTGGTGAAATACCTGAATTCTACAGTTGATATACTTGATGACTTATTTTCTACAACCCAGTGTAATAAGGCTACAGCATGCATTTGGAAAGTACTTCCTGGCCTGTAGCTCCAGTAAAGGGATCAGGAGGAGTGCAGTTTTTGCCTCAGCCCTCTGCCCGGCCTCGTGGACTAGCTATCCTGAAAGTGGGATTCAAAAGGGATTGTGATTCTGTTTCAGGAATGTTTCTTTTTTTTCAGCCTGTGATGTTTCAAATAGATGGAGGTGTCTGATTTTTAATCTGTGCTAAAGATATTTTACATTTAATAAATAACCATTGAAATCAAAACCTTCCTTCGTGTATTTGTGCAGTTTATGTGTGAACGTGTGTGTGCTTTGCCCTCAGCCTTGGTAACCTCTGCAAGCTGACAGCTCAGCTGAGCGTGCCTGGTCCAGCTGTAGAGGGAATCCTGGGTAACGCGGTCCCCTCAGATAAACAAACTCTCCCTCCATTCAGTTTGACCACTGAACCAAGAGCAGAGGAGATTAGCACCTCAAACACCTCAGCACACACTTCAGAAAGCACCCTGACACTCACCCTTGTGACTCTGCGGTGACCCCTGTCACCCTGACTGAGGCGGGCCAAAGGTCACAGTAGACGTTAGCCAGTATAGGTGCTGTGCATTTTTTCAGTTGTAGCGTAATAAAATAATCCACAAGTACTGATTCACTTCTCCACATCAAGCAGCCCTGAATATAAGATAAAGCCTTTACTCAAGTGAGAGCCATGTCCATAATCTGACTCAGAGCTTGTTACGATCCCCAGAGTATGACCAGCTCTCCTCATCATGGGTCTCCCCAGTGATTAGTCTACCCCTGGTCATCTGTATGTACTAAACTCTATTTCATACCCTCCATTAGCCCACAGGCGGATGGCTAATATTCACCTACGGGCAGTGTTCTCCCCTGAGGGGCATTAAGGACAGGATGGAAGGACCAGCCTCCTCCCTCCCTCCTTCTCTTTCCGTTCCTTCATCATGCCCGCTCAATCTCTCTCAGTCTGTCAGCCTTGCCCCCTGCTCCTTTCTCGGCCCCTTCTTTTCCATCAGCCCTCTGCAGATCCCTTTTTCCCCTGCAGCCCCATCCCCCTCCGGCCTCATAACTTACAGGACCGGGCACACTGTAGCCGAGGTCTCATGGGTAAACGGTCATAGTAGGACCTCTTGGAGGTAAATGGATCTCTTTCCCTGGAGTCTCAGATCACAGATGAACCCGGCTGACATTCTTTCTTTCTATATAAGCGAGCGGAGTGATGTAGTAGAAGATGAGAAGGCAGAGAGAGAAAGGAGCAGAGGAATAAACTATGTAGGAGTGACAGGAACACAACACAAAGCACAGCAGAACCCCCCCTGCACTATTTCTCTCTCTTTCTCTCTGCGGCCCTCCCTTTACCCCTTTTGCGCCAGATAAGATCAACCGAGTGTCAGTCATCAACAGCCTCCTGTCACACTGTGATTGTTCATCTGTTTTGTGTGTGTGTGTGTGTGTGTCTGTGTAAAAATGCAGTCCAATGCGACATCGCTGCACACATTTAATGCCCGCATGTTCAGGGGAACAATAGAAGAGGAAGTGAGGAACGAGGTAGAGGGAATGCAAAGGACATGAGGTAGAGGAGGAGGGGAGGCATAAAGATGAGAGGAGGGACAAGGAGAGCAGGGAAGGAAACGAAGGAGAGGAGGAGGTGAGGGAGCTAGGACACAAGGCATCCAAGGGGAAAACGACGAGGAGTCAGAAGGACTTGCGCAACGACTGTGAAACTATCTCATTTTTATCTTGCGAGAGGACTTCCGAAGTGATCCGCACAACCTAATTATTTTCCCCTAATAAAAGCAACATATGCTAAGACAATAAAAGGCCTTATTGGACACCTATTCATTAAAGAGGAGCAGTAAAAGGAGCAGGACTCTGGCACAGGGATTAGCTTTTAAAAGGGCTTTTCTCTGGCTGGAAATGGCCTTAGTCTTCCTTTAGCACGCCCATATGGGTGCATAGCCCACCATAAAAGATCTGAATTATACATGAAGAGGCCTGGCTGCTTTATTGGCTGTGATCTGCTTTTTCACTCTCACCTGATTGCGTCAATGCACGATACCTCAAACTTTGGACTGAATCACTCTCTGCTGTGTGAACACACGGCGAGCAGTTGTGAGCGGAAGAAATGCTCAAATGTAAAGTACATATTGGTAACGACAACCATTCAGCAGCAGTAAGATAACCCATAATTCACAAAAGTTGGTCAAGTTAGTAACACCTGGTAGAAATAACGCACACTGGTGACTCAAGTCTGACAGTTTGACACAGTGAAGTCATTATTCCATATGGTCAATGTACTGTAAGTGTCAGTATGTTTCTATTATGAGCAGAGCAATGCTGTCTGTGTGTCGGTATGTGAGTGTGTGATGAGCTGGTGTAATAGGGCCACACACAGGTGTGTGTATGCTCACCTCCTCACTGATGCACCAGCTAATTGGTCTCCTGCGGCAACCTGACATATTCACACACTCTCTCCCTCTCTCTCTCTCTCACACACACACACTTTTTCAGGTGTGCACATACCAAAAACACACACACACACACATACAATTTAGTGTGCAATAGTTATATCCACGTGTATACAGAGTGTGCAAATATGCACACATGTGCAAACACAACCATGCATGCGCCCACATGCACAGGCAGCCCGCAGAGTGTATTTCCAAATGAACTCATTATCACAGTGCTGACTCCAAGTGAAGAATGACACCCTAACAGACTGCTCATACTGTACACACACCTACTGTAAAGTACTGTGAAAGAAAATAAAAACCAATGACCAGAAAGGTATACTGTAAAACACAAGCTATGAAAGAAAATGTACCCAAGAGCCAAACATCTCTAAGCTGCTTCCAAAATTCAGTGTGTTATTTCTCCATCAAAGAAAAAGGCAGGAGCTCCTAACACAAGGAACATGATGCGAAAATTATCTGTGTTTTTGTTATGTTAAATACCAGTGATGATAGCAGCCGACACTCCAACAGCAGACACGCACCCGGCTGTAACAATTACTGAGAATACAATCCCAAAATTTAACATTACAACTGGGAAGAAAGCCCTATTGTTCAGCAGAGCAGAGATACATTTTAAAGCTATCACACAAAGCACAACGGAAAATGTATTTTTAGGCAAATGACTGACATGGTTGAGGAAAAAAAAGATAAGTATAGTCCACTGAATGCACAGAGTGAGCTTCAGTTGCAAATTAAAATGTTTGTCTTCATTTCTCCTGTCTAAGATCCATCCTCCACCGCTGAATGATGTTTTTTTCTTCCCTAAATACTATATTTGTTTGCTTTCAAGCTCAACCTAACAATATCTAAACTTCATCTTCTTCTTTGGCTGTAGTAGGAAATAAAAAAAAAGTCCCTTCACATTGTCTATCCTGCTCATAACCCATTCTCCTACCCCCCATCCCCACCCTCCCCCTTCCTTGTGCTGGAGGTCGAGAGAGGGATGTTCTGTTTTAAATAAGAAGGCAGCACTGGCCCATTAAACTCTGATAGTAATGATATTAATTTGGCAGGAACGTGTCATTTTCACAGGAGAGCAACTAGCTGAACTGTCATTACGCACACACTTACACACACACGCAGGCGCAGCATTCTGTCTCATTCACACTGTCTCTCGCACACACTCTCACACAAACCCATGCTCTCTCTTCCTCTCTCTCCCTCCCTCACACACACACAAACCAGGAACATGTCACAGGAGAGCAGCTAGCGGTAACATTATGAGAGAGTCGGAGAGATCTGCTAATGGGATAGATTAGTGTGCCCTTGGTCACAACGGCTACAATGGAGTGACTGGAGCTGTGACTTATATCCATGTCCCCCCTTCTTCACCCCCTTTTTACTCCCCTCTATAGCACTTTCTCCTGCTCCTCTTCCTCTGACCCCTTCTTCCTCTCTCCCTCCTGATACTCAAGAACCTAAGAGCTTCACATTTTATTTTGCCTCTTGCTTCAGCCTCTGTGGGGCAGACTTGCCATCACCAGGTTGGTGCTGGAAACTTGATCCGAACAGAAGCGGAGCGAAGATCAGGGCGAGGATGACAGAGCTGTTTGTGTTGCATCCAGAATACAAAGCAGTGACACACTATCAGATTTGTTTTTCCTTTTTTCCCCATTTATGGATCCTTGTTAATGAAGCCTAATGAGCACAGAGGACCTTACTAATCAATACACAAATAAAAGTGATGGCAATCACACAGTGTTATTTGTTTTCTGAATGAAAAGCTGTTTACTCTCGTCTCTTTATTAGTAGCATTTTGTTTAAATGGATTACAAAACTTTTTGTTTTTGTTCACATCTAGTTTGGGTATGTCTCTATGTGGCAAGCTTGGTATTGATATTTGAATGAGTCAAAGTGAATGCACGTAGAAGTTTGTGTGTGTGTGTGTGTGTGTGTGTGTGTGTGTGTGTGTTAATATGCAAGAAAGAAAACGTGAGAATGAAAGAAAATGACAGAGAGGAGATAGCAAGATTGGTTATTTAAAAGAAAGAACATCTCATCTCAAGGAAAAGGGTGCTACGACTAAGATAACTGCATTTGCGTCCAGCAAAGCATTTTTTTCCCAGCTAAAATTACCAGGCACTCCTCAAGAAACACCCAGCTGGGAGCGCTTGAGAGTGCTTTGAAAGCGCAGCTATTTTTCAGCTGAGACGCTTTGGTTGCGTCTGATTGCTATGACATGGAATATCTGCAAAAGTAAAAATGTCGACGCAAGGTAGAGTGCTTGCTTTGGATGGAGGGAAGACTGAAGCACGTGGGGAGAAAGGATGGACCTACCAGTCAATGTGGGTTCATGAGAGGAAACATATACAGTATACAGTATATATACACTGTATATGAACATATTTCTTATCCATTGTTGTTCACACTAAAATGTGACAGTCTTTGTGATCCTTGTCCCGCCCTAAGTGACAGTGACAAGTGCAGGGTTGTACCAAAGTTGAACGTATTTCAACTCTTGGTGACCAGAAAAAAAACACGTCAAACATGCAGCACTCAGCGCAGAATAGATGCTCAGTGCCTCGTCATGCTACTTGCATTTATAGCGTAGCATAAATACGCAGCGCTCTCAGTGGAAAGAATTAAAAAATGATGCTGGTCTTAGTTAAAAACACTTTGGTGGACACAGTCTTTTAAAGTGGAAACCAGTTTTTTTCCTTTAACTTGCATAATGTAATGGTTATAGAATTATGACACCATCAGCATTTAGATTGGTTCCCTATAAGCCTCACTTTCACTGTGCAAATCTGTCTGCTGCCAGGTACAATCTCCTGGGATACCAAAGGCTAGATTTACAGCACAAACGAAGTGCGTTAACCACTGCACAACCAAAAAGGTAAGAGGATAGAGCTTTTGTTTTCCACAGTAGCTATCCATAGTTACTATCAATGTAATTTCTTTGCAGTTACTATCCATAGAAGCAGAAATGGTGGACGGTGGAACAACCAAATTAATTGCGGAAACTCTACCCAGCAAAAGAAAGAGAGCCCCATTCCCAGGATCTGATCTGTGACAGCAGCACCAACAATAATACCATTTGAAAACACTAGGGGGAAAAGTTGTCTGTTTCCACTGTTAAAAAAGCAGGCGTAAAGTTACTCTTGGGGCCAAAAACCCAAAGGACTGCAGAGCAAACCTCTGAGCGTTGACCTTTACTTGTTATAATTAATGTGGACTGTTGTTATCCCTACCAATGAACAGTCAAGGTAGGTCACGTTACCTTTAAATTCTTTTATATTAGCTGCTACACTGCATGAGAGAATTCCCTTCAATGGGAGATTTAATTAGGGAAAAGAGGGGGCCTTTAGACCACTACAGTGGAAAAGTATGCACAGATTTTTTTGTGCTCTATAACACTGCTAAATATACTCACACACACTGTCTCTCTCGCACACACAAGCAGGTCACACACACATGCATGCTGACATACATTAAAAAACATTGAGCCTCAGAGCCGTAAAACACTACAGAAGGATGTGCCGCTGCATCGTGCAGTATACAAACTGAATGCATTTACCTATTTTTATTGGTATGCTGATCCATTCCTATGTGTGTGTGTGCTTGTAAGTCAGTGTGTGAGTGTGTGTCCCAATATGCTCCTGTGAGTATGTGTGTGAGCGCATGTGTGTTTCTGTGTGTGTCCATGCTGACCCCATCTCGGCACTCCTGACCGGTTGAATGCAGGCTGCATAAATTAGTGCTGATGCTCTGCGATGTAATTATGCTGCTGTCAGGACGGCCCCTCTACTCAAATTCATTTTAATAAAGTTGGTCTCCAAGGTTACCGACCGGGGGTCACCTTCGGTGTCAGCCCCTATGGATCGCGCCCACAGAACATTCTGAAAGTCTGCGGTCGGAGTACGGTAACACCTTAACACGACAGCCTGAGCCCCCCACATCACAACACAAACAAACCTCCCACTGACTTACTCAGGATAGAGAGAGGCAGGTGGCAGGAACAAGGAGGGAGGAAACAAGAGTGGTAGAAATGAAGAGGTGGTACACGCAGAGAGAAAACTGTTCAAATGGAAAGGTAGAATAGGAAATGTGGGGAAAGGAGGGGGGAGAGGTGTGGGAGGGTGAAAAGAGAAAGGTGGGAGCATGAAAAAAGGAATAAAAATGAGAGGAAAAGAGTAAAAAGAGAGGAGGGGGACAAGGGTAGAGGGACAAGGAGAGGGCGAGGGAGTGTCTCTCTTGGGCAGATGGCGGGGTGTATTCTCATTTGTCCTGCTACAGTGTGTGTGTGCTAACACTAACCTCCAGGGCAGAGCTGCAGCACAGAACACGCTCTCAATTAGCCAATAACACAGACCTGCGCACACAGCTGGGAGAGGGAAAAGGCACTGCTCTGTCTCTGCACAACAAATAGTTAAACATACAGGGACAGTGGACGCTGCCACACCACCAGCTGAAACAAGTCCCGTATGAATAAACTGTGAATACATTTCCAATTATTTTAAAATACCATCACATTACTGGATGTCTGAGTGTTTGTGCTTAAGGTTATGTACTTACAGGTACACCAGTCGTGCTCTAAGTGATTGAGACGAATAGGCCATTTGCAAAAATGTTTGCATAAAAAAATCTAGATGGAACAACCTTAGGAATTTGGCATATCTTATTTCATCTAAATAGACAGGTTTCAAAGAGAAATTGTGGCATAAAGTTACTCTGCTGGATGTTTTTCACTGAATGACTCATTTAAATTGACAAATGCCCCACCTCGCATCAGCTGTGTGCATCTATTCATCAAGTGAGATACTTTTTTTTTTCTCCTCATTGGTTTTTGTTTTCTTGCACGACTTTTAAATATTTGTTTTGCTTGCTTTTGAGGGTGTCATTTATACAGTGTGACTGGCTGAGTTGACAAGGTATTAAGAATAAATGCATTATTATTTAACCGGCACATCAACCCTTTATTTCTGAAGCAGTTTTATGCTACAGATAATAACTAGGACCAAACGGTTTTTGTCTGACTTAAATGTTAATTTTAAAACTGGCTTTAATATAAAATCATACAAAGGTTTTGCTGCTTGTTACTGAGCTATCATGCTGATATTAAAGAAACAGTGTGTAGGATTTAGAGGCATCTGGCAGTGAGGATTGCAGATTGCAACCAGCTGAAACATTTTCCAAGAATTAACTCCCGTTTAGCAGTAGTTAGAGCACTCGTCTTCCATGCGGAACGTCCAGGGTTCGAATCCTGCTGGGGTGGACGCGTCGCAAGAGGTTCCCACCATTAAATCACACGGGATCAGATTAGTCTGAGCCAAGTCCTCAACGAGAGTGCATCTCAAGCCTGTTGTAGCCAGGAGGTTCCAGACGCAAAAGCGGATTCAACTCCCGGTTAGAATTCCTTCAGTGCTGAGTGGATTTTTAAAAAGAGCCGAATTGTTCGCAGAAGTCTCTTGCTCTCCAAAACACACAGATTAGGTGATTAAAGCCGGTTAAAAACAGTGAGTAAAGCAGTTTTACATTAAAAAATTGTGTTTCTCCGACACTGTTTGGCTCTTTGCAGATGGGCCATTAGCCCAGTATCTCCAATTGTGTGCTCGCCTTTTTTCTCTGTTAACTTAAGATGCAGACATTGAAGAGGTTTCACCAGGAGCTGAATTATCTACAGAGGACTTTCCCTCAAACGGACCTGGTGATTTAAAGTGGTAAAAACACTGAATAAATCTACTGTAATAACATGGTATTGCAACATGGGGGACTCCGTGGACGAGGAACTGCTTCTTAAGGCCTTTGCACGCTGAATCTGTTATTTTCGTCTGAAATTGTTGCACATCTAAAAATAAATATGATCTCACGTTGTGTCAACCATGTTTGCACACAACTTTCCTCCATCATTAAAATTTTCGGAAGAGGATCGATTTTCTGCGTTTTTCACATCCATCAGAAGCCTTTAGAGACGTTTGACCAGGAATCAGTGAAGAAAATGTGGCAGTGGGACACAGCCATGACAAGTCAGAGGAACGGGTTGCAGAGAATCATCTCATAACTCAGATTTCACTTTCAACAGGTCAGATAGTAATACTCAGGTGCATGATGACGAGGAGGACTGCTCCGCCCCTTCATGCAGCTGTGGTGCCAAATGAAAGACAGCCAGATAGGTAACTCCAGTGAAGAAAGGCAAAGGAGGAAATGTGTCTTTTCATTTTGTCACGTATTGTGAATTTTTGAAATGAATGGAACAATAAAACACATAGGAATCGGTTTACAAGGTTTCTGTGCGTGATGATTTTTTTCATATGATGGATAAAAAAACGCATCTGAAAAAAAAAAATGGACTCAGTGTGCAAAAGGACTCTATGTAGATGTTACAGCAATTCTCATTTCCAGGTGATTATACAATAAAGAAAACTTACTCATTATATCATATTCCATTTCTGCCAATAATATCTGCCTAAATCCTACACACTGCTCCGGACTTTACCTGCCCATGTTTGAAGTTGTACAATGTGAATATTGAAATCTCAGTGCGAGCGACCAGATTCACTCAAACACTCTCCCTGCACTTTCTTTAGTCTGCTATCATTCAGTGTGTGAGAGTGTTTAGCCCAGCCGTGTGGGCCGGGGTGACTTTGAGTGCCTGTGTAATAGTTACAGCAGCACGCTTTGTTAGCTGCAGGTAATTTATGGTTGAACTGGCCTGATAGTCTGATACGATCGACTGCCCCGACTGTCTTTACCGGCCGGCCCCAAAGACACAGAGGAAGACTCTATCTGAGGAGGGGAGGTAAGAAAGAGACATAGAAGGAGAGATGAAGATAGCGGGCTGCACGCCGACTTAAACTGTCACAACGGGAGGGAAAGAATGTGGATTTAGACTATAAGATTCAGAGAAATAATAAAGCAAAAATGAGTGTGACAAAAGCGCGCTGAGGAATGAGTAATGCAGGTGAAAGAAGGGTGAGAGAAATGAAAGAGTTGCAGAGCAGTTAAGTTCTCAGCATCTCTCTTGAGGTGTGCTGAGAATTAGATTGCATTAAAGACTGACAGTCCATTCATCTGAACCATACCAAGAAGGAACATTTAGTTAATTGAATGATTAATAAATTCAGCTCAGTCACACTATTTCACTCTGGTGTTGGCTTTGGATAAAAATGTCTGCCAAATGGGAGACGTCATATATCACTTGTTTGAAACCCTTTGCCTAAGACTCGCACTGAGCATCAATATAACTTCAACTAGTCCAGCTGTGTATACAAAGTAAAGGAGATGCTGCAGCAGCAGCAGCAGCAGCAGCAGTGTGGTGAGTTGTTCAACCTTGTGCTCCGGTGGCCTGTCTGTCTTCCTCTTGTTTCATCAGAAGATTGTGTTTCGGCATGTGAAGTTTTTTGTTGCTGCCTCATCATTACCTCTGTCTGCGAGACGAGAGTCCTTCAGCTCCAACTAAAGTGCAACTGGAGAGCCAACCAACACCTGTCTGTCTAATACGAACAGGCACACGAGCCTCCACGCCCACTTTGCTACACCTTCCTTCCCTTAATAAAGACAGGCACAGACCCTTGCTCTACATACACCTTTCCTTTACCCCCTCCCCTAATCCAGTTAGGCAGGAACATCCTCACCCTTCTCTCTCCTCCTTCGTACCTCTTCCAGGATCGGCTACTCTAATCCGGTCTGTCAGGCCAACTGGGTCCCTGACTGCTGTCCTCCTTTTATCTCCCATCTTCAAACAGAATGGGGATGCTTTCATAACGCCGTGTGAGTGACAGGTGGGGGAGTCAGGTGGAGACAGGCCTGTGATATGGACAGTCACTTTGTCCTGTTTAAATAAACTAATGGAGGATAAGAGGCCCGTCATGGGGACAGGTGGAGATGGGACGGGACAGAAGACACTCATCTTTACTTATGGACGATTTGGGAATGCAGAGACGGGGATGTGCAACGTATTACATCAGATAGCGAAGGATGTTGTAGAGAACCTGTGGTCTTTTTCACCTTCAAGGGCCCTGACACACCAAGCTGATGGTCGGTCGTTGGTCAATGTCAGGCTGTTGGTAAGCGTCTGTTGCCCTAGTTTTTGCGGTGTGTCCCACAGCGTTGGCACTAATCGGCTGTTTTTCAGCCGAGTCAGCAGGTTGAATCTGTGCTGCAACAGTGGAGCCCGTCAGTCAATTAAATCACTCTAATCGGCAGTTCAGCTCAGTGCACGAGAAGCGGGACAGAAGTGAGGAAAGTAAACAAACAGCTCAAGTCAAAAGGCAGTGAGATCAAAACAAACGTGTTATATTAGGTAATATGTTTTTAGCCACTGAGCTCTTTAGCAGAAATGCTAGTGCACCATAAATATGCTTTATTCTTTCAACATTGGGTAGTGTTGTTAATGTGCTTACAAGATAACAAGCGTCATGAATCCATCCTGATGGTTTTCCGGTTTCCCTTTTTGAGAGGCAAATACAGACTACTGCTGCTAGCTGCTATGGAGAGATATTTCCTCACAGGCAAACCCAGAACTTACATGCTGGTTGGCTGTTTGCTGTAGTCTTGTGGTGTGTTCAGGTTCAACTTTTTGGCCGAGACACAGACGACACAACAGTCGGCCTTCATCGTAACTAGTTCTTTGATGCTGGTTTGGTGTGTCTGGGCTTAAAGAGACTGATTTATCGCTCTTTCCTCTCAGAGAACACAACAGCTTCTAAGTTAGCCACAGAACAACTGACTGATGTTTGCAAACACAAGAGTCCAAGAACAGTGTTTCTCTTATTCCTTAGGTGGAACACTCCAATTTCAGTGTTACATTAACGCACAAATCACCGGTGAACACACACACACACACACACACACACACAAGCGCACACACTCATCTGAATCACGGCTTACACACCCAGTAGGCAGCCTTTTGGATAGATGGCACCTGCATACAGGAGGAGGGGGCACACAAATAGGATTGGAGAGTGGAAGGGGGTGCGCAGCGGTGGTGGCGGGGCGGGGGTGAGTCCATAAATAGGATTGTGTAGGAAGCAGGGCAAGCTAAATAGGATTGTAATGTACAGGAAAGGATGTATAAATAGGATATGAGAGTCAGAGCTGTGTTCTCACTAGTTCCACGTCCCTGTGGTATAGGAGTTCTCTAGGACTGGCTTGCACGGTGTATGCATGTGTGTGTATGTGTGTGTGTGAGTAAAGGCCATTAATGTGGAGGCTAATCTTGAGGCACCTGTCTCCTCAGGCAGAGTGTGACCTCCAGTAGCCAGGTTCACCCATGTTTGTCCTCCCATCCCATTCCTTACCTCCTCCCCCTCCGTCCCTTCCATCCTCACACCTCTTTCTTTTTTCATTCCCTCTAACTTTGCTTTTTCATATTTCATAAATGAGATCTGTGTTTCTTTTTGTTTCTCTTTCTCACTGCTTGACCTCTTTGAACAGGTAAACTGTCATATTGCTGGGCGTACACTGACCCCCCTCCAAGAGAGGTCGACGGTCAAAGCTCTGTCTCCTTCTCTCTCTGTGTGTCTCTCTATCGTTGGGGTCAGTGGGCTTTGGGAGCTGTCAGCTCAGTGCTGGTGTCTACAGGCTGACGGACTAAGGTCAAAGGTCAGGGGTCAGGAGTTAGAGGGCAGGATGTGACCTTAAAGACAAACAGCATGGAGAGAGGGTCATACCCCCGAAAGAGCCTGTCATTCTCCACACAGGGGGTAACGGAGTGTGAGCATACATACAGTGTGTGCACGAGAGTGTTTGGATCTCTCATATTTACACTCTGATGCCCTCTCTCGTTTGCATAAACTCACACCTGACCTCAACACACTGTGTGTGTGTGTGTGTGCGTGGCGTACGATGTGATGTGAAGTGTGAGATGTGTCATGTTAGCATGGCATGCATCTATTAGCCTGTTTATGGTTCCTTGTCAGAGCAGCTCCTCTCCTCCGCTCATGATTACATTACAAACCCGTTTACACAGCCAAGGTCACAATGGACCGCTGCGAAAACATCATCTTCTCCATAAGCCAAGGCAACAATGCATACGAAACTGACAAAGAGACAGGCAGTTAGTCACACGCAGTGAGCAATATATACATACTCTCATACAGTCATATCATCATATTTTAAAGCACCAAGGTAACGGTGTATGTTTGTGTGTGGGGCCCAGGAGAGCACGCTGCCTCCTCATACAGGTAATGGATGGTAGGACTGAAAGAGACTGAGGGGAATTAAGATAAACACACTCTGATAAAAACTAACCTGCCTGGCCGCACCGCTGTCTGTTTACAACGAATTAAAACATATCACATATGCTGCACGCACATACAAGCGCGCAAGCAGGTGCACGTAAACACTGACACCTGCATACATGCGTGCACACACACACATGGTTCACACTTAGGATTTTATGATGGATTTATATACAAAGGCAGGCTTAAACAGTGGAATAAATGTTTTGACAGTGGTGGCTCTTTGAGTAATTGATCTATGAATCACACACAAGAGATCTTGTAAATTATGAAGACAAATAAACTCTCCATATATCAGGCCCCTATTATAAAATGTTAAGCAGATTTAAACAGATAGAAATGTATCTGCTTAGACAAGGACATTTATTTTTCGCTGTGAGGTGTCCTGCATACAGATTATACACACTAACCAGGCGACAGTCTTATTGTGGGTCCAGAGCCAAGCTTGGGTCAGACGAAGAATGGAGTTGGTCCCAAAATCACTCTGGAGTAATTGCAGGTGAAAAAGCCCTCACTGAACAAAATTAATGTTATGTAAAGTTACTGTTAACCTACAGTAGTAGGTTATAAGAACATAAGTTACTGCAGCATCTTACCTAAAACAGATTTACAGTTCTAAAAGCCATAGTACTTCACACAATTTAAAGGGAAACGTTGGTATTTTTTCAACCTGGACCCTATTTTCCAATGTTTTTGTGTCTAAGTAACTAATGTAGACTACAATTTTATTAATTAGTCCAGTATTGAGAGGGACCGCTCCAGCCACAGCAGCAAAACGGGCTGCAATGTAATCTCAACGGGCAATTGTGCAGCGTCAGTTTATGTCCATTACAAGTGCTTGTTTTTGCCACCGACAGGCTCAGATTGTTACTGTAAGTATCTGACAACATTACAGAAAAGATCCTACAGAGAAATAAAATGTTTTTCCTTCTGCTGGTCTGTTTGTTATTGTGATCAAGTCTCACTCAAAGAGAAGCCTCGTTCTGAAATCTCACAAGAGGTGACTTGTTCCAGGAAAACCAATAGTGGAAACATTAGTGAGAGTTGGAGACCGTGCTAATTTCATTGACAAAAACTATGATGAAAAAGGACATTATTTTTCCATGATAAAGATGAGACGGTGACAAGCTAAAAATAGATGTTGATAATCAAAACTAGGACAAAATGTATGTTCCATTTTTGTTGATGAGACAAGATGGGACAAAAATGTTAAAAAAGCTGAGATTGCCCACGCTTGCAATTATCTTCTCTATCTATGTGTATGGGCGGAATAAGATCGGAGTGTCAACACGCTGTAAACTCCAGTAAATAGTCAGGGCCAGGATGTTTCGCTAGCCAGCAAAACATTCACACAGGAGTAGCGTCAGCTGTTGATGCCGTTTATGAGATGTAATTCTGCAGTACATAAACAGCCACATGTGTCTGACTGTGGATGGCGGAGCTATTGAATGGAGTTTGTTAGTTTCAGGTGGCTGTTAGCAGTTAGCTCCGCTTGTTAGCCACTGAACGGCAGCAAAACAAGCAGCTGCCAGCTGCCAGATTTCACATTCGTCCTGCAGGACTCCACTCAGTCTGGACTGTCTAGAAAGGGTTCATGGTTTGATATTGTTTGACAGGCAGGTAGGAGGCTCAGTTATCTGTGAGTGTACAGTAACTGTGCTGTAACAGTCTGAACTCAGCGCAGTTTCCTCTGACAGCTGAAAGTTCAGTGTGAATCACAGACTGTCAGAGGACATGGCTTTAAACCTCCAGACTAAGATGTTCAGATTTAGAAAGAAATCAGGCTGAAATAAAGTTAGTTTCTGGGGCGACCTCGAGCTCATCTGGTAGAGTGTGCGCCCCCTATTGGCTGAGTCTTTTGCAGAAGCCTGGGTTTAATTCCACCTGCAGGTCCTTTGCTACATGTCCTCACCCCTCACTCCCCCACCTTTCCTATCAATCTATGTTTGTCCTATCAATTAAAAAAGTCTTGATAAAAGTTTACAATGATCCTGGGTACAAATCCTGGTTGTCTCGAATTAGTTTTTGAAACCATCATTTTGAGTTTTTCAAATGATGATCAGTAAGTGTGTGCTCATAGATGATCCCTTAAACCTGTCAAAAACCTTACTGGAGAAATGCACGTTTGTAAGTACGTAGAAGTTATTTGTAGGTCAAGAAAAAAAATTATGTCTGAATGAAATTTCAACACTTGATACAACCTGTTACCTTGATTCTTAAGTGGATTATTTTAAAGAGGGAAAAAAATGACAGAAAGTAATGACAAAAAGTTGACTAAAATGTAATGGATTTTTGTGACTAAAACATTTTGAGTTGTCGTCGACTAAAATTAGACAACTATGAAGAATAAAAATGACTAAAATGTGACTAAATCTAATAAGCATTTTCAGCTAAAGACTAAGACTAAATCTAGAATAGCTGCAAAAAGTAATGCTGGTTGGAGAGAGCAGTCGGACAGAGTTTGTTGTGTTGGAGTACAGAAAGCATGGCTTAGTGTTATCTGAAATATGTTTTGTGTCATGGCTGAAACGTGGAACAGTCTGCAAGATTTCATTACGAATTTCTCTTTGAGTGAGACTTGGTTACACACACAACAGACTGCATCAGTGAAAGGTAAAGAAAATGTTTAATTTCTCTTAAGGGTCTTTTCCATGATGCTGACACTTAGAATGATAATCTGAGCTTGTGATTGGTAAGAACAAGCAATTTTAATGGACATAAATTGACAGTGAAGGGAATAGGCTACATTGCAGCTGTGGCTGGAGCAGTCTCTCTCAGTACTGAACAAGTTTCAAAAGTCATTGTCTTAATTAGTCACTTAAACACAAAAACACTGCAAAAATGGGTCCAAGTTAAAATGCTGAAGTTTCCCTTTGATACAGTAATGTGGCAAATTATTCTATTATCCCACAGAGTAGTCTTGAATCTAAATATTGGGTGACATGAAATTAAAAAGAAGAAAATAACAAAGACAAGACAAAGTAGGGCCCTGAAGAAAACAGCAATGCCCTCTGGCCTACGATGCAAGAGGAGAGTTGTGGCCAAAAGTTGGTATAGTCCCACACTCCCCAGTGCAAACATACGTCATACGTGCACACACTCTTTTCCAAGTTCATGCACCACTGATCTAAGTACATAATGAAGTGTGACATATCAAGCAAAGGCGCTAATGGGGTGTGAAGTCATTAGTGAACTCTCTCTCTCTTTCTCTCTCTCTCACACACACACACACACACACACACACACACAGAACCTAGTGTGCGCATAACAACACACCTATTCTTTCAGTCTTTACTTGGAAGGTATGATTGTGATAAGCCCTTTAGGCGATCCTCACTCCGGGGTGATATTAGTGAGCTATGTTTTACAGCACAGCCTTGCAAAAATAGATTTCCACAGCATGCACGAATCATACATGGCTTGTGTTAATGCGAGCTTTACCATGTGCATGAATGAAAGCGAATGTGTGGGGAAATGAGAGGTGACACTGTTGCAGGGTTTCCCCCCTTTTACTGGTACTCAGGCACCTGACACTCCTAGACTTCTAACAAATGCACCTGTGTGTAAAGCTGACATAAGTGACAAAATGTTGTATGACGTACTCCACATTTACAGCTGGCACAGGAATGAGAGAGAAGGAGAGAGCGAGGGAGAGATGGGAAGAGAAAGAGAGGCGAAGGGAGAGAGACTCTAAAAGCTTGTCAGTCCCTCTTAATTATTCTAATTGCTGAGCTCAAGCTTCATGCCAAGGCTTAGGCATTCCCCTGGCACAACAACACAAGCCCCCCTATCACACACGCACACACACACACACACACACACGATTCAGCCACTGCATTGCCTTGAAACCTCTCCTCGCTCCTAGTTTCGTTCTCTCCCCTCATCTCCATACAGAACTCCCCCATCTCCCTCTTTTCCTCAGCTCCCTCTATCAGCATCCCTCCACCCTCAGAGCACCCTCTTATTCCTCCACTCCTCCTCCTCTCCTCCCATCACAACAGACCCTTCTGCTTCCTCTCCCCAGCCACTCCTCTCCTCCACCCCTCCGTTCCTCCGAACTGGATTAAAAGTACTTTTCATTACCCGTGCGGGAGATATGGCACTTAAAAATCACCCCATTATCATTTTTCACCCAGCAAACAGCACACACTCTCACAGAGACATAATTACCACACCCTGTCATACCAGGGAGATGGAGGCTGCTGATTTCCAGCCAGGCCGTGTGTGTCACTCTGTGTGTGTAAGTGTGTGTGTGTGTGTGTGTGTGTGTGTGTGTGTGTGTGTGTGCGTGAGTGTGTGTGTGTATAAGAAACTGCTGCCTGTCCGCCTGCCTGCCTGCTTCTCTTATTGATATTAAAAGCGCTGCATAAACGAGTGTTTAAAATGGCTGTCAGAGGGGGAGAGAGAGAGGATCCACTCCAATCACAAACTGCAGCACACATCACTGGATCTCTTTCCCGCCTTGGCACATGGTAATGGCCTGGAATAACAGAATACTGCCGGATGATTCCCATTCCCACATTCCAAGTTGTGCGAGGCTGCAGAGGAGGCAGTTGAAATGGGAGGGGATGAGTGATAGAGCTCGCTTTAACCAGTCAACACTTAGCACATAATGAATTGGGAGTCATTTGATGAATTGGATTTATGGCAACGCTTGTTCTTAATGGCTGAAGTGCTTCAAATTGTGAGGCTGCGGAGGGAAGGGGGACCAGACTCATTCACACTAATATTCATTTAGGAAGCTGGTCCTCATCTAACAGTTAGACCAGTTCTGCAGGGGCCATGCCTTCACTCACAGCATTCACAAGGGGGTGTTAAGTATATACGTGTTTAAAACACTCCCCGCACCCCTAAGACATTCATCACCGTGACAACGCTGCGTGGCGGCCCCCCAATATCACTCCGCAGGGGCCTGCCGTTGGCCTGTCACAGGAATGGGTGTCTATAATTATGCCTGTAGATAAAGCAGGGACAAACGTGGGTCCTGCATGATTAACTGGGTTGCTGTTTGATCACATTTGACTAATTTGTGGCATAAATCTTCAGGCTGGCGCCCCTGCTAGAGACCATTAGCCCTGACACTGACACCCCTGACACACACGCACACACACACACACACACACATGCTCAATACTCATACCTCTAAGAGGAAGTGCAAAAAGGAGGGGTGTGCTGCTTGCCTTTTAGTGCTGCTGCGTTGGTGGGGAGAAAATGTGAAAACAAAATACGTACACTCGCTAACAGTTTCAGGCAACATCAATTCCAAAACTCTATCTGCATGAGGTCAAGGGTGGGGGAGTGGGGGTGTAGGTGGGGCAGCTGGTACACCTAAGCACTATAGAGAGAGAAATGCAGGTGTACTGGATTATAATATTAAGCAAACATGAGCTCTGAGGTCTAATTATGACACAGGGGAGGGTAGAGAGCGAGAGAGGGAGAGATTCAGTGCTGTGTGGTGGAGTGGATGCTGAAGCCAGCAGAACCAGCCTGGTCATTTGTAAACAGGTAACGATGCAGGCCAGGTGTATGAGCATATGTACCAATGAGCAGGGGAGGAAACGGGGGAGAGGGAGGGAGTCAGAGGAGAGAGGGAAGACGGGGGGAAGAGAGTGGGAGGAGTAGAGGGAGGATCTAATTAGGGTGAATTTACAGTGCCCTGTGCCAAACAGCTAAAATGGCCAACTGGGCACAGAGATTTATTACTGGGTTAAATTAGGTTGTCTGGTGAGGGTTGGTAAGGCCACCTGCAGCTGTCAATTGTCACAGTGATTATTATAACTGCGGACCAAGACAACAGTGACGCTACACAAACAACGAGTGCAACAGTGCATTGTTACAGATGCAGGCTCGTGAAGAGAAACCAATATTCTTTTGTGTTTAGGACAATATCAATTGAGTCCAGTGAGTGATTAAGAATGATGCTTGAACCCATTTAGCATGAATCAATGAACCTCTGGACAGAAGGTTTCCAGTGCGAGGAGCCTTTGCCTCCATTTGCATCAGTATCCTTGATCAAATCTGCAAGGTAAACAGGTTTAAAACCTGATGGGGGATATTAAACTTGCAGATTGAGCCTGGCTCCCCCCTCCCCAGGCTTGTCTGGAGCTCGGGGCTGGGGTTTGGGCCTCTGCATTTGACTCTGGCTGTTGAGTGCAAGGACGTGGCACAGCAAGCCAGCCCTGAGCAGCCATACTTTCATGGTCGGTTTCCATTTAAATATCTGACTGACAGGGAACATGGCGCCATTAAGGCGTCCCGAGGGCCCGGCACGAGAGGAGGAAATGGGCAGATAAAACACCCCAGGGGAGAGGAGGGGGTGAGAGAAGGGCCACGCTGCCTACAAAGCCTTTAACAGTGGGACCTGCTCTTAAAACTGTATAGGCACCACTCCATCCATTCAGTCCTCCGTCCCTCCACACCCAAAACAACCTTGTCTCTCTGGAACAAAAGCAGGATTTATCTAGCATGACTTACAGCCCCAACCTGACTTTCTTCCTCTGTTGGCAGTATGAGGTCATATAGCATGTTTGAGTGCACATGAGTGAGTGTGTGTGTGTTCACATAAAACAGGAAAAAGATTCCTCCAATCCCCAACCGTACAGTAACCCTCAAACATTTAATACTCACAGTACTACACCTAGGGGACATAGGAACACATTTAACATGTTGCACATGAAGGCAACAAGAGTTGTTGTTTGCACGACCGATAAGACAAGTTGGCCCTGACATTGTCCTTTCTCTTGGTCTTGAACCCATCTCGTCTCAGTCTCATCTCAATGTTGAACTCATGGTGAAATACTCTTTTTTCTCCAATGGCTATGAAACACATTTGTCTCTCAGTAAGGCAAAAATACCAAACAATCACTGATGCCAGGTCTTCAGATGTGAAGATTTGCAGATTTTCTCAACATTTACATCATTGTCAGCTCAATGCCATTAAGGTTTGGACTGTTGGTTAGAAAAAACAAACACTGAAAACCTTTTTATAGACTAAGAATATTGACTAGAGAGAAACGATTACTACTACAAGACTAAGTACTGCCACAAGAGTGGTTATGCTTTATTGTTATGTTTTGGGACTCTTTAGAGGAAACAAAGACCAATACCTACCTATACACTGAACTTATGTACTACTAGTGTCTATCTTCTTCACACTCCTACAATTGTAAATGGTCTCAGTCTTAGTACACAATGCAAGGGGGCTATGTTGGTGGGGGCGTGCTGTTTCAAGCAATGATATACGATGCAGGAAGGCCAGTTTGTGTGATGAATCCATGATTTTGAATGCTTGTTGGATACCTGAACACTTCATAATGGCTTATAATACTGTTAGACAGGATTTTACAGTTCTGCAAAGCTATCAATCACTTTATCTCTCATTACACTGATCCCCAGGTAAACAGTCCTATTGTGCGCTTGAAACGTTTTTTTGCTAACAACCCAGTGCTCTTTTATCAAGGCCTGTCTGTATAAACCTGGCCTTAGTCTAAGCATTAAAGCTGTACTCGGTAAATTTTATAAAGATAACTTGTATCATATTTGCTGAAACTGTCACTATATCCACACAGCAGAACATGAGACAGATGATTTATGAAAATAATTAAATTCATTATTGAAAATGGCATTATTGCAGGTGAGCGAAAACACCAATCAGAGCGGCAAGGTCTCGAATGCAGCTGTCAATCATGTCAATCACTGTTTGTGAATTGCAGTCAAACTGTCAAACTAGGCAGCGCTGATCAAATATGAATCAAGATTCTGTTACAGTACTGCCTATTTTTCACTTAAAATGTTTTCGGACAGATATTTTAGTGTACTGTTTGGGCATTAAATCGAGAGAGTTGGTCCGGCCTGTGGGCGGTGCCTCATTTTATAGCTAAACAGTGCACTAAAATATGTTTCTGAAAACATCTGAGGCAAGAAATAGGAATCTTGATATATATTTAATCAGCACTGCCTTGACTGACAGTTTGACTACAGTTTACAAGCAGCAACTGACATGACTGACAGCTGCATTAGAGATACCTCAGCTCTGACTGGCTGTTTCTCATGAGCTGCAGTCGATTTCAACAAATGCCATCTGAGGCAATGGAAGGAAAAGGAAGGACAAGACTGTTCTGTTTCACTTAATACCGTTTGTATGTAGTGACAGCTTCATCAAATATGACAAAAAAGTTACTTTCAGAAAAGTTACCAACTGCAGCTTTAAAACTCGCAGTCTTGTCTTGGCTGTTTTGGGTCTTGTTCTTGTTTAATCAAGTCTTGGCTACAACACTGGTGTTAACTATACCGAGTTCCAGTCTGTTGGGTCAAAAAAACTTAGCTGTGGATACTGCCAAGCCTAGAGGTTAAGTGGCTGTCAGAAAGGGTGAAACACAACACTGAACGGCTCTGACACACAGACGTAAATGAGCAAAGCCAGCCAGCCACGAGGCCGACCAGCCAGGCAGGACAGTGGCACCATGAAGACACTTAGCAAGACTGAGAGAGAAAGCGAGGAAGTGATTCGGAGAGAGAAAGAGCATTGTCTGCCAGTGATATACTTTTACCTCCTCACTTCCCACAATCCAGCTTTCAGAGGCTACACTCTACCCCTCCTTCCTCCCTCCGTGCCACCGTCCGTACTGCCAGGCCCAATAAAGGTCAAGTCCCTGCCTTCCTCTTAAGGAGCTCATTTGCATCCCGCCGGCAAACAGCCAGTCAGGGCTTGTTCAAAGGATCTGCTAATCCAATCAGATTGCTCATCTGTGAGGCCTTATCGCCACGGACACCAGCATCTGTGGGAACCACATCACAGGGCATCATGGGGCTGCTGGTTGTGATTGGTGGAGACAGAGAGTCAGAGGGAAGTATGCATCACAAGGCTTCAACACGGCTCGGAGTTAGCAAGGAGTGACAGTCAGAGAGCAGGGAAGGCTTAAGCAACACTTCCCATGTTATGACTGCTGCCCCAGGAACGGCACGGATACATATTGGGTGTGAAATACGAATTAGACCGGTAGGATTTCATCTTTATCTACTGTTGAGCACAGAGCGAGGAAAATGTGTGGTGTATGAACAGCGCATTAATACCAGGATTTAATATGAACAGTAAATGTTCCCCCCAAAAAATGTTTTACACACACCTTTTTGATGGTAAGTGTATATCAGGTCCAGCAGCATAAATACAATTTTAAAAAGGTAAGCTAAATCATTTGAATTAAAAAGTTAAGAGGAAACATTTTAAAAACACAGGAGACACTGAAAACACACACAAAAGGCGCAGTATAAAACAAATGACTGGGTATAAGAACTGATGTATATGCCCTTCAGCCCTAAAGGGAGGCAGACAAACCTTGTGTAGGTTAATGTCTAACTCTCAGCACACACACACACGCACACACACGCACACACACACACAGAGCCATATCACCAGTACAACAGCAGCCACAGGAGTAAAAACAGTTTGCTCATTCAGGTATAGGCTACAGAGGTGATCTGGCTATGCAAGTGACTTTGCGTCCAGGGACACGACTGGACATAAAGGGACATGGGGGGGACATAAAGGTACAAGGGGATGGAGAAACCAACTTGGCCGTCCTTGCACATAATCCCACAGAGACCACAGTCCCATCCGTCTCTCCTTCTCCATTTCTGCTCCTGCTATTCTCCTATTCCTCCAACTCTGCCCTCTCCTCCTTCTCTTCCAGCTCTCCTGTTCCTTCTTCCCATTCTCCCTCTCTTCCTCTTTTGCCATCTGCCCTCCGCCATCCCTCCTCCTTCCCTTCCCTCCCTCCCTCAACCACCCACCCCCCGATTGTCTCGCCATCGCACTTGCTCTCGACCCCAGTGGTGTCACTATTAGCAGCATCACACTGGGATCACATGGCTGCTGAGGTATGGAGGCCGAGTCAATGGAGCGTGGCACACAAAGACGTCCATATACCCCCATCGCTACTGCTTCCTCCCTCTCCCTCCTCTCGATAATTCTCTCTCCCGCCTTTTTCCCATCCCTTCCTGATCATTAGCTTGGAATGCAGCCAGATTGGATTTAACTAGCCAGACTAACTGTATTTTTTCCAATATATCCTGCGCTTTCCTCTGTAGCAGCGCAGCATATTACTACATACACGTTTAAACTTCCTGAACCTGAAAAGTTAACACAAAAAAGCATAACTCTTCATACTGGTTGTTAACCATCATGTGAGTCATCATTCTAAAACAGTGGATATATCATCATGTAACAGAACCACAGTTTGTCGGTTACGTGACCTGCTCTTTGTCCCAGCCTTGGCAGACTATTAGACCTGGAGCAAGGAGTCAGAGAGGTGAGACAGGCGTGAGGAGGAGGCAGAGGTGGATCTATAACAGCTCTCTGAGCAGAGCGCTGCTCCAGGAGAGGCAGCTATGGATTCAACCCATCCCTCGCTTTTCTCTTACTCTCTCCTTTTGTGTCCAAGTGCATGAGGCTGCATGCGTGCAGCGTGTTTGTGAGAGGCATGTGTGTGTGTGTCTCTAGCCCCGTGCATGTGATAAGCCTGTGGTAGTAGTGGTCCTGTGAGGGACCTAAGGCCCTGTTCTCCTGATTAGTCATTTATCAGGCCTGGCAGCCCAGACCCACCATAATCACTCTTCTCTTACCCCTCCTCCTTTTCCTCCGCTGATCCCCCTCTATCCCCCTAGATCTCCCCTGTATCCACCCCTACAACAATGCTCTCCATCCCCCAACACCAAAGTCTATATGGTGCTGCATGTACATGCCTATCCAACCTCTACCTGCCTCCATCCAACCTGCACCCACTCCATCCACCTTGTCCTCTACACTCACTCCTCTCCGTCTGAGTGTGTCTCGCCAGGAGCCCCCTTTCCTTCTCCTCCTTCGCAAACTCTAATCCAATTTCCCTCCTTGTCTGACGGTGTTGTGCATGAGCTAAAGAGCCAAAGCTGCAGCTAAAGACAAATTTCCAATTTGTCTGTTTGAATTTTTGCGTGCTGGAGCCGTTTGATGCCGGAGAAAGAGAAGAGGGGTACATGATGAGAGGAAGATGGGAGGGCAAGTGTCTTCCGGAGCGGCAGGAGGACCTCCCTATCAACCAGTGCCACACTCCCTCGTCCTGCTATGTCAACAGACAGGGATTAGGGTACCAGACATATTGAGGAGGCCAAAATGAGTTAATGCAGTTAACCAGCTGCTTCTTCTCAACCTGTCTTCCCTCGGTTGGGAGAAATTGGAAAAGCTGTCTACCCAAGGAGAGGGAATGTAATCTGGACTATGCAGACCGGAGGATACGGGGACATGAAAGGGCTGTCCTCCTGCTTCCCATGCCTCTTTTCTCTTTCCTTCACCCTTCCTAACCATCATTCCCACCCTCTCTTCCTATCTCTCAAAGAAAGGGAGGGGTGCAGAAGAAGGACAGAGAGAAATGTGGACAGAAAAAATGAGCATACACAGAGCAGGCCTCACCCAAGATGAAGGGTTCAAGGAAAAAAATTGCAAATAAAAAGAGGGGAAACTCAGGATAAAAGCAGGTGTGTAGATATGGGGAAAGAGAACAAAGCAAGTGTGTGTATGTGTGTGTTATTACAGTGCATGACAGCTGTTTGAACCCCTGGGGAGATAACAGCTGGGACTCCACCACAAACACACACTCCTTAACATATCCCTCACTTCATTTCTCCTTAACCATCTCCATATCCCTCCATCCCCGACCTCATCTTTTCCTCCACATCCTCTTCCCATTCATTTAATTTTGATTCCCCCGCTCAGACTCCACCTTTCCATAGGTTTTCCTTTCATTTCTTGTTTTTTCCTCTTTGTATGTATTTTGTTTCAAACTGTCATCTTTCATAAAACCTCCTCCTGCTTCATCTCAAACTGATACCACAGTATGGAAAGCATGTGGAGCACAATCATGTAGTTAATGGATGGTTTTTTTTCTCTAATTGTGGCCTTAATGACATTATTTCTTTTATAATTTTGTTCATTGTTTCCCCTGCTATCTATACAACACAAAATGACTTTGATCTCTTAAATAAATCTCCATGTAAACAAAGCCGGCAGTGGGGTGACAGAGTTTAAAAGGAGGGTGTCACACAACAATTACAAACCGGGCCTTTAACCACACCTCTCCCCCGCCGACTGTGTGTCTTTATAGAGCAGTCTGCGTAATAGTGGCTCTCTTATAAAACACAGCGCCGTGTCACACACACATTACTCAGCCCACCGCCCCTTTAAATGATCCAAAGATGTATGAGGCCATCTGTGGGCCGCAATTAAATACCAACCCCTTTAATTCAGCTGCATGCTACATTACCGCCCTCCGTCCAAAGCCCCGTAGACCAGTTACAGGACTGGGTGAAGTCACACAAGTACAGCAGAGTTAGCTACACTACAAAAGAATGTCAGTGTAAAAATGTCATCCTTTCTCTCTCTCTCTTCTTTCTGCTTGTTTTTAGTAATGTTTTGGGCATTTCTCCTTAGTCATTAATTCAAGTTCCACACAGCTTAATACACTCAGGGTCATACTCGCTTTTGGCCATGTTGTTGAGCTAGTTTGCTGTCTCTGCCAAGTAGCTGTCCGTTAGTCACTCACTCTACAGCACTTCAAAATAGGAGCTCTCAGCCGGAAATTCACTGTACTTCACAATAAAGCGTGTTTTACAAACTGGACCGCAAAACATCATTTCGGAACCACTGATCTGAAGTAGAAAAGGAGCAGTGTGCAGGATGTAGTGGCATCTAGTGGTGACAACTGCAGATTGCAACTCGCTGAAACTTCTCCTGTGTGTCAAGCCTGAACTTCTGGTTAGGATTCCTTCAGTGTAAAATGTTCAGAAGGTTTTTACCAGGAGCCGAATTATCTGCAGAAGTCTCGTCCTCTCCAGAACAAATGGACCAGGTGATCAAAACTGGTAAAAACACTGAATAAAGCAGTCTCATGTTACAAATTGGTGCTTCTGTGATGCTGTTCGGCTTGTCGCAGATGGGCCACCAGCCCCCTGATAACTAAAGACCCAGACATTCAGGAGGTCTTTACCAGGAGTGGAATTATCTGCAGAGGTCTCTTCCCCAAAACCAAACAGACAACAAAACAGACCAGGTGATTTAAAGAGATAAAAACACTGAATATAAAGCGGGGGGGAATCCACCCATCTGAATCCTAAACACCGGACCTTTAAGAAAATATTTAAACTCACAATTTAAAACTTGAGATTAAAGTTCAAGCTGCAGGCCACAGACCAGGCAGGGTTAATTAACAACATCCATGCACACCTTATACATCCCCTGCTCCTTCAGGTCCCTTTCTCCTTCTCTCCACCCATTCACTGGCAATCAGTGAAAGAGGTTCATGAAATTAGTCTGTGGTTGAACACATGCTCCAGCTTTCCCTTAATTCACATCGCTCCCATCTGATTGCCTTTCATTGTCAGACTCATAAAAGTCTCTCTCTTCGCTCTTCTTGTATCTCCCCTAGCTTAGAGAATCTAAAAAGACCATTCCCCAATTATCTGTCTGTCTCTCCTTCATTTTTTCTCTCTCTTTCTTCCTCCGTCACAATATATTCCTCTGCTAAATCGTCTCTCCCCACATTGCCATTCCTCGTCCATTGACTGCACTGGCCTTGTCTCTGAGCGCTAATTGTCTCATTCTGAGGACTTAAGGATGCTAGATGGGCACTAGATGTGTTAAAGAGACAGACTGTGAAACCAGTGTGTGACTGGCAAATTACATCCTTGGCCTTTCTATGGTTGGCAAAGACACTTAATAAGCTCTCAATGTGTTCAACAGCTAGGTGAATAGTTCACTGGCTCCACTGTTGAATCTGAATAGCTCTGAAAGATGCTGCACAGAATGTGCGTTCATGAGTGTGTGTTTGTATGTGTGTGTGTGCGTTCGGTAAGGTGCTGTTTGTATTCTCAGTGCAGTCGACCCGGCGTTCTTCCCAGTGACAGGATCGGGGCAGATCAGCGCTCACTTACAGAATAACTCACCTGAGGAAAAACTCTCCTCTCAGCACGTCGCCCTTTTCTCTGTCTGCCTTTCTACTCCTTCTCTCTCCCTTTCTCCCTCTCTCTCTCTCTGACTCTTCTGTCTCTGACCCAGACAGAGATCCCCCTGAGCTACTGCACTCAGCTCTCCCTCTCCCCTTTCTTTTTCGGTTTTCGTTCTCTAACCCTATCTGTCTCTTTTTATATCATGCTCTCTGTAAAGATACCCTGTGGGAGGGCAGTATCTAACAAACACAACCGCACATACCGACTCTACTTGCTCACACTGACATTGACGTGCACGCGTGTGCACGCTAACACACATACAAACGGACACATATATGCATCACCTGCAACACTACCTTCCACTATAGTTTTCAGACCAGTGACGGGAATAAAAGATTCTCCCACTCTATCCCTCTTTCTTTCACACACACATATGCACAAACTTACACACTCACAAACAGACACACACACACATACACAGACAAGAGCCCTACCAAATGCTCTATTTTCTGCCGCTGTGTGGTGATTTATGAAAGGTGTTTCTCACAGCAGGCAGATAGTCCTGTTTGGAATGCTTCATTTCATAAATCTATTCTCCATTCTCATTTCTCTGCATCCCCTCCTCTCTTGTATTTCCCCTTTTCTCCCCTGTGCAGGACTCCCTCAGCCTCTGTTGACACATACAGTGCACTGTATGTGCGTGTGTGTGTGTGTGTGTGTGTGTGAGTGAGTGAGTGAGTGTATGGATGGGGAGGGGAAAGAGAGACATAAGTAGGCTTTGTCTGCAGTCAGGGTAATGATGCAGGAACAACCAAAGCCCCTGCAAAAACCCCATCCTCCTGAGGTCTGTCTCTCTTTCTGCCTCTGACTCTCTCCTTGCTCCCCCCACTCACTCACACACACACACACACACACACACACACACACTCATGCACGCACACACACACATGGGCATGCCTGACACAGAGTCAAGCAGCGTTAAGTTGTGTAAACAAAAGTGAGACATCAACTGAGATCCAACTCCCCAATGAAGCTGCATGTGCACCTAATAAACACACACATTAATAACTCGACTTGATATAGCACCTTTATCAACACACACACACACACACACACACACACACACACACACACAGAGGGAAGGAAAAGCAGCTGTGGGTTGGGAAAACAGTAGTGGTGTTACATATATTGGGAATAATAAACAGCCAAACACAGAGAAGTAAAGCAATATCTGTTTTAAGGTATGTGCATGTTATTCTGTTGATGGAAACAAATAAAAATAAGGTGGAAACCCCTGGAGGTGCAGCTGATGATATATGAAACGTGTACAGTAGAGAGCTGGAGTCTAGACGTCATGTCCAGGGCTGCCTCTGTTTCACACAGTGTAATCTCTCATTCAGTACTTCTGTCATCTGTCATTCTGAATAAAAGAAGCATGTTCTGTTTTTAAATGTTTGAAACCGTCTTGGTAGTTTACAGATGCAACAGCAACTTACTTCAACATAATATTAAAGAAGCTAAAGCTCCAGTGAATATTTACCCGAAGCATTTCTAAAATAGGCTACTTGACTCGCCTCTTCAAGTTAAGCTTGTGGCATATAGTGTAATATTGTCTTGGACTTATGGGATATGGTGTTTTTAACTGTTGCTAAAAAAGAAATAGTGAATAAACAATGATATTAAGTTGTTTTATAAAGCATGCTGTCCTAATGCAAAAATATGGGGCGAAGCAGCCCTGTCTCTAGAACAGTGGTTCCCAACTGGTCCAGCTTTCTCCTTAGTCATTAGTTCAAGGTCCACATAGTGTAATATATTCAGCCTCAAACTTACATTTGGCCCCGTCTCAAGCAAGTTTGCTGTCTCTGTCAAGTAGCTATCCATTAGTCACTCAATCCACAGCAGGAAACTGCACTTCAAAGTAAAAGCTTTGTGCCAGAAATTCACTGCACTTCAAGATAAAAGTCTGTTTTTTTACAAACTTGACACATTTGTAAGTCACTTGTGGTCCATTCAAAATGAACCCACTTCCCCCTTTTGGACCATGACCCACCAGTTGGGAACCACCTTCCTAGAATGTACAAGCAAATATGTTTTGAAGGGAAACATAATGCCAAGCAAATTAGGTTTTCTATTAACATAATGAGGAAATGGTGCAAAGTAACATACCTGGCAAGTCGTAAAAATGTTGATACTGAACGAAACAACATAATGTTAAGTGACAATTTATTTAATCGTTTTCGGCCAAACATTTAACTGTAATCACAATCTTTCTCTCACCTAACCAAAGTGCTTCTGTTGCCTAAACCTAAGACAGGACCCTGGGCATGAACCCGGGATTCTGGTGTCAGAGTCCTGCACTTTGAACCAGCAGGGTAGATAAATATGGTGTGTTATTAACTTGGAGTACATTATCCTCTGAACTTAATCCAGGCAGTCATTACACTGTCACCACAATATAATTATAAAAGCAATTTAGTAATATACAAATCCTGGAGAGATGGTTGAGGGAACCTCATGACATACAGTTGAGTAAGTATGTGGAGTAACTGGATTTCTAGTTGTGATTTTGAATGCAGGTTTTCTTAGATTCTGTTTCTTGAGTTTCCGTTTTAGTTTGGCTGTGTATAAGTATCATATTCCCCTAAATACTAGGGGTGGAAATTGATAAGATTGTATTATTTCTGTGTGGGAAAAAAAGTAGGCCTACACAGATTTTAATTATTAATGCAACTCTTTTTTCTTTGTTTCTTCCTCTCCGCCATATGTAGATGCATAAGTTTGACACCATTGCTTTGCAATGCACAACTGTCAGAAAAACTTGCTAGAATCAATAAAAGGCTCTGATAAGCTTGGAGCCATGTGATTCCAAAGTACTGGATAATTTGGGTAAGGTTCTCGTTTCCCATCAATACTACGTAAATACACAAGTTAGACCAAATGGTGAGTAATGCATGAAAATTGCATTATCAGCAGAATCATTACAATCATTACAAAGGACACAATAGAGTGCAGTGAGTCCCAAACATATTTATGTGTAGTTTACTTGATTTTTTTTTTTTGCTTTTAATATAGTATAATCAGATGTTTACCAATTTTTTAGGGGCCCTCTGTGTCCTGGGGCCCTGGAGGATGTGTAACGATGCAGTTTGCTGGGATTTTACGGCGCTGTTTAAAACTGTTGCGCTGTTTGCAGTATTGAAGTTAAGACAGGCAGCTTCCACCACTGCGTGTGTGTGTGTGTAAGCTGTGGGTAATCAGATAGTGCCAATGGTGAACACATGGTGGGAAAACACTCTGTAAAAGCACAACTCTACATCTGCTGCAGCGTGAGTGTGTGTGAGAAGAAGAAAGAGGAAAAAAGGGAAGAAAGAGATGGGGGCCACAGTGTAGATAAGGCAGTCTTGTTCCTTATTTATGTCTTATTATAGCTACAGCGGGGCCAGGCCACAGACACAGTCACCGGGGACACAATGATGAACTACTCGACAAGACAGCCTGCTCACTCCTGGGAAGACACACTCCCTCTATTCCCCACTCCTCCACTCCTTCGTCTTCTCCTTTAACACTTCCCTCTCCCTCCAGTCTCCTGCTTGTTTTTAACCCTTTTCTCCCTTTCCCTTCAACAACCTCATTCTGTCTCTGTCCCTCCTCCACATCCAGAACTCTTTCCGCTGCATCCTGATTCAATCTCAACTCCTCTCCTGCTTTCCCCCCCAATCATCCTTCCCCAGCCTCTCTGCAACACACGGAGCAGAGAGGATGCTAGTGTAAACAGGGAGTTACCCAAAGGTGCTGCAGTCGGGTGGAACGGCAGGCAGGTGACATGATTAAGACATCCCCTTTCTCCCTCAAGCACACACAGAGAACCTCTCGCTCTTTCCCGTTACACTCCCTCTGTTGTTTCTAATCCTCTCTTCCTCTCTCTCGTGGGGTGACCTGCAGAGGTGGATGTGACTGAGCTCATTACCTGCCTTAATGAGAAGACAGCACCACTGAGACAGCAGCTGCAACTTACCTGAACACTGCACACACACACGCTCACACACACTCACAGGAGAACGCATGTAAATACCTGCTACTAACCACTGAGACGAGCAAATGCGCTTGATTATACCTCAGAGAGAGAAAGACTCAAAGTGAGAGAGATGAAGGAGGGAGGTGTGTGAAGTCTCCCCGGCTTGCTGTTGATACCACCGGCTCTCTGCTGTATCTTAGTTGTTGTTTTATGGAATTACCCTTGTACCAACATGCTCTTCCTGTGAGTAAAGCTTTTTTTGCCTGGTTCAGGAAAATTAATGTCTATGAGCGCAATACAATCCATCATAGGCTGAAAGCAGAGGTCATTCAGGAAATGATAGCAGGCAAGATAGGCTTCTCCTCCATGTACACACACACACACAGAGAGAGAGAGAGAGAGAGAGAGTGTGTGTAAGGAGGATATAGAAACATGGGGGGCAAAGGATCCTTGAATCACCAAACCTTTCTCCCATTTTACTCTTTGACTTTGGTAAGTTAGAGAGGGTAAGAAGAGGCCCAAGAAAGTTACGTGATTCAGCTTGTGGATGTAACACAGGGGACAAGTTTTGGCACTGATACAAAAACAATACTTATTTGATACCTTACTCTGAGAGATCTTTTTTTAAAATTCTACCAAACCTTTCCTTTTTTAAAAAAAAAATATAATAATTGAAGCCAGAGTTCTCAAATGTTAAGTGACTAGAGACTAGACAGACTAGAGACTAGACATGAACTACAATCAAATGGTCTAAAATTGTCACATTACTGGCTGTAGCTTGACATGGGTCAACCTGTGGCACATGTTTACTGGGCTGTTGCGGTGAAGGAATTTCCCCAGGGTGGCGCAACAGCATGATATTCCTTATTATGACCTTTTTTTTTTGTTTGTTTTCACAAATGATTTCAATTATCCTGATTTTAGTGCTTTATAAATACGCTTTATTGTGATGCTGTTATTAGGTATCGTGTTGCTTTCTAAATGACAACAATGGCATACACTTAAAACAAATTAAATACTTGTTCGTTGTTAAATGTATAATGCAGGAGGGCAATGAGGTGCAATAAGGGACACAGCATTTCTTTAGCTGAGACGTTTTGATTTTGTCTGGTTGCTATGATACGGAACACCCGTGGAAGTAAAAATGTCGGCACAAGGTAGAGTTCGGACTTGTGCTGGCCCTCTCTCTGGATGAAGGGAAGGCTGAAGCCCCTGGTGAAAGAGGATGGACCCGTCGGCCTGTGTGGGTTTAGTATTAATTTCTCCCCCTTCGTTGTTGTTGAGCAATGTGATGGTTGGTTTTTGTGGTATTCGTCCTGCCTCTCCTACACTGGGATTGGACTACTTGGTATAGAAGTGACAGTCGGGGCGCCCTCTAGCTCACCAGGTAAAGCACATGCCCCTTGTAGGCTGAGGCCTTAGCAACGGCCGGGGTTCAATTCATACCCGCAGCCCTTTGCTGCATGTCACCCCTATTCTCTCTCCCCCATGTCCTGTTACTCTCCAGCTGTTCTGTAATAAAAACCCTACTTTTTTTAAAATAAAAGTGACAGTGACAAGCAACTACAGCATTTTACCCAAAGTTGACTATGTTTCAACTCTTGGCGATGAGAAAAAACGGCAAAGGTGCAGTGTTCTTCGCTGAACAGACGCTCAGCTGCTCATCACGCTGCCGGCATTTGTAGCATAGACTTAACACACGGCACTCCCCTGAAAAAAAAAAAAAACCCCGCGTACATACTGTAGCTGCAGTGGTGGTTGCCTCTATGGTTGGCTTGTCAGTAGTGCAGTATTACAATACTGCAGTTACAGTGATAGCCCTACACGTCAATGCATCAGGATACGCCACCGTCCTATTCACCAATGTCAACACACATCAACTACTTAGAAAAGCAGGAATTTTATCACATTGGCTCCCTGACTCAGAACATCTTGCCTACTCTACCACCACCACTTATTGTCCCTGTATGATGCGTCCAGTGATTCATGTGTCAGTCAATGCGCATCAAATGATACAGCCCTCCCCAGTGCGACCAGTGTGTGCTGCATTTTAAAGGTTCACTTGTGGAGTTTTTGACCACTACTAGCACTCCAGAGTTTGTCCCTTTTTGTTTGTATCACATGTACAAAGATGCACAAGTGACGATATACACATTCCTGCTGACAATTTCACACTATTCCACTGATCCCCAGTTGGTGGTGGTGGTAATAGGTCCAGAAATACAATAATGTGCCAAAGAGGCAGGGAAGAAGAGTGCAAGCTGGCAAACATGGTAAACCATGCTAATTTCTTAAAAAAAAAACAACTTTAAAAATCTGTTTTTTAAATGTTTTATGAGAAAGAGAATGCATTCACTATGTTAGTCAGGCCTCAAGGATACACACAATACCTACAGTAGATGAGTAACACCGTAACACTTTGTTTGCAGAAAACCTTTAACCGGTGAATCTCATCAACCATTTGAGGCCAGCATTTAGTCAGGTACCAAAAATTATTGATATTTGATACCTAGCCCTACATGTGACATTGTTTGTAATTTATTTACAGTTTATTGACCGTGCCATCAACTTGGTATGTACAGCATGTGTCCATCTCTGCGATTATTGATGAATGACTTAAATGTAAAACCTCAAATCAGACATATAATGAGAGCGCCATCAGCACGTGCAGGTAGGGCTGTCATAGAGTCCCAGAGCTGCACTCTCTTGTGGGGGCTCAAGGGGGTCAAGGCCACACACACACACCCATACACACGCGCAGGAGACACCCTTCTCATCCCTCCCCACATGTGAAGTTGTTGACAGATTAATCACATGCATTAATTATTGACAGTAACTTCAATGTGAAAAGCAAACATCTGTCACCCTCGCCCTGTTTTAAATCATTTATACCTTCCCTACATGGATAATCATATGGCTATTGATTAAGATACTTACAGCACAAGGGCGTATTGATAACACATACATGCACGCAGCCTTACATTCCAGATGAGCTCGGCAGACGGATGGAGAAAGGAAGGAATCCAAATCCGTCTAAAGTGGACACACATCTGAGCTTCTGCAAAAGCACACACATACTGTACCTGCGTGTGAGTGAACACACACTCACACACTCACACATACACACACACACACACACACACACACACACACACACACAGACCAGCGCTGTCCTATATAAAGCAGCACGTGGAATCTATTGAAACTGTGCGAGAGGATGACATGGAAAGAAGGACATGTTGACATGGGGATAAAGACAGACGAAGAGAGCTAAGCCATGTCCTAAAAATGGACAGATGAGGGCCTCTCTCTCTCTCTCTCTCTCTCTCTCTCTCTCTCTCTCTCTCTCTCTCTCTCTCTCTCACTCTCGGAGATGGAGAGAGGGGGTTTTATCTGTCTGACAGAGTGAAGGATGTGTGGTCAGGTTCTACTCTGATGCTCCTGTCCTTTTAGTAAATCAGCCTTCACTGTTGTCACCTGGCCGACCCATGGTCACACATCACTGGTGTCACCCTTACATGATGTCAAACCCCTCCACCACCATCACCACCATCACACACACTCACACACAATTGTAGATGTATAGTTTCCCTTACTTAAGCCAATGAAACGGAGACAAACGAACCAAAGTGACCGAGTGAAGAAACCACAGAGCAAATGAACAGCTGGTCTGAAAAGATGGAGGTTCTGTGTTGAGGTGTACAAATGATAATCGGTCTCAATTTCTTGAATAATGTTTCGCTCTGAAAAATGTCCTCCTGCTTTTGTTAATGCCTTCCACTTAACCTTAACAGAAGGTGTATTCAGCAGCATAAGCCATGAATAAAAACACCAGCTGGATGATCTACTGTACTCAGAATATTCCTGCCAATTATCACCGTGAGAAAGACACCACGCACCAGGAACTGTGTAACGGCTTGTCATTTCTAAAAAGGTCTTTTGTAAATTCAAGTGGAGATAGATTTTGAAACCTGTTAAATCTAAATTAATCTTGGTAATATGTATCACATTATCTCCAAACATGTCACATGGTGCACAGCATCTTAAAGTCAATTTAGGGGATTATGTGGCGTCTTGCAGAAAGGATTGCAACCAGGTGAAACTTCTCCTAGCTAGAATTCCTTTGGTGTTCATTGTTTAGAGGGTTTTAAGTGAGAGCTGAATTATCCACAGAGGTCTCTTCCTCTCCAAAACAAACAGACCAGGTGATTAAAACCAGTAAAAACACTGAATAAAGCAGTATCACGTTACAAATCATTGTTTTTCCGATGCTGCTCATTGCAGATAGTCTGTTTGGTTTGTCCGTTCCTGGCTACCAGAAGGAAAACACAGCGATTCTTATTTTTAGGTGATTATACACTAAAGAAAATATTCAATTTGTGCCAATATATCTCCCTAAATCCTACACACTGGACCTTTAAATATAAAGAAGATAAAACAAACAGGTTCATTTTAAGCTTTCAGATGTATTCAAGTAATCAAACAACCTAATCATTTTTGTTCTACTTTTCTAAATCAATCTTTAATAGAAAACAGCAAAAGCAATATGTTCTCCCAGAATGAAAATAAACTGAGTAACACTAATAAAAATTTTGAGAGAATTAAATTGCTGCAGTATAATACTGGTTTTTTTTCTCCTTCACAAGGCTCTGATGAAATAAGCCGTGTTTTATGACACCAAGAAAATGACTAAACTCACATGTACTTTAAAGTTTTAAACATCTGAGGTATAGTTATTGCAGAGATGCCATTATCTCTATAAGTGCTCCTCAGACATCAGTAATCTATCCGTGCTGCAGATAATCACAACGATGGGAGAGGGTAGAGGGATCAATACGGCCCTCTCACAAGATCTATTGCTTTCTCATCGATTTCTCCCTCTGATCAGCCTCTCTGAGATCAACCGCACTTCCTGTGAGATGGTGCTGCAGCCTAGAACCAGACGTGATGAAGGAGTAATAATGTGCTTCCTCTCACTGCATTATGTCATCGCTTGGTATTACATCATCACAACTGTAGAGGGCCAGGCTCTGTCTTTTTTTGGCACATTACAGGGAAATGAACTGTGTCACCATTAAAAAGCTGATGAATTACAGTAAGAATATTTTAACTACGTGCAACACTGGTTGCATCTATGTAAGTACTTTCGGTAACAGAATTTCTATTTATTTAAAGGGATACTTTGCTCAGCTTTGTATCATAAAAAAATGGGTAGTATATTTAAATAAACTGTGGTAAATTTCCTTCAATTTTACCAGTGCCCAGATCTCCCTGCTCATCTCCCAGCTGGCTCTAGGGCTGTTGCTCAAAGTACAGATTGTACCACATTTTCGATGCCCCCCTCTCAGTCTCAAACTCAGAGTGAAATCTGATCAAACTGTAAAACTAGGCAGTGCTGATTCTGTTGCTGCATTGTCTATTTCCCTTCTCAAATACTTTTAGAAACATATTTTAGCTTAATGTTCAACTGTAATTCAAGATTGTGTGTTATCAACCGGTCGCCATGTTGTTTCCTGTGTCAAAACGGCCAAACTCACATTATGTCACTCACAAGCGGGAGTGTTTATTGGTCCAGTGCAGCACAGTGCATTCTGGGAGTTGTTGGTTTTTATACCTCTTGAGCAAAAGTGAATGCAACAGCCCTTTTTCCTCCTTTTTTCTCTCTGATCATGTAGCATCAATTTCATAAGTTTTTGCATATTTCTAAAGCATAGACAGCTTGATTTTATGAGATGACCATCCCTGCAGCAGTGAAATACTTTTTTAAGATACTGTTAGTACTGTGAGGACCCATGGCATATCTGTGGGCAGGGCACAAGCGTGCACAGGCCTCAGAGAAAAGGCATGCACCTGCACAAAGACAGAGCCATACAAAGGTGACCTATGACCTGTCAGCACCTTGAAATTTAAGGCTTGCAGATAAATTCATAGATATTGAAGTTTTTTTTTTAAAGCAGCAGACTTTTTGTTTTGTATTCCATTTAATAGTGTTGTATCCGATCTATTTTATTCTGTTCTATTGTAATTGACTTTACTACTTTCCTTTTTTTTCTCTTTTTATTATTATTTTCATTATTATTATTTCGTAATTATTTTTATTTTATTTTTTTTTTTCATTTTTATTATTATTTTCATTATTCTTATTTCGTAATTTTTTTTAACTTTTATTTATTTTATTTTATTTTTAGTTTTATTTTATTTTAAATTTTTGATTCATGTCTGTTCTTGTGGTAGTTATTTGTTGCTGTTATTCCTTGGTTTGCAGTAGTTCTGAAACGCAGATATCTTTTTAAATTTTGATGCTATACAGCACTTTGTGACTTTGTTATCAACTACTGAGTGTATCTGTATATTTCTAATGTGAGATATGAGCATTTGCAGGCTGAGAAAAACAAAAGAGACAAAAACAATTATCAATATGAAGGTTTATAAATTAGTGTATGCATGCATGAATATGTGGTGTGGTTAATCACATAAAGAAACGCTTTGCAGAGGGAATTCTAACCAATTTTTTTGATAAAAAAGAATACATAAGCACATAAAGTCAGTGTAAGACCGAGCCAATTAAGTCAAATTTCATCAGATGATACCAGACTTATAATCAATAAAGCATGCATGGCTAATCAAATTAAAGCTACGCACTGTCTAAAATGTTTGTGTTCTGTGATTTCGTACTTAACATTAATCCCATTCAAACCAATTGTTCTTTAAATGGAAACAAATGAAAGCTGCTAAATAAAGAGTCATTAATGTGCCCATAAAAAAAATGAAGAGCGGTACAATGCCCACTACAACATGCTAGTGCCAGTTACCTATATTACTCCCCCACTCTTCTCATATGCATCGTGCAGGACAAAGTCATATACACCCCCGCTCCCACAGCCTCCTCCCTCCTCCTCCTCCTTCTCCTCCCCTGGGCTCTCCTCTGTGATTGGAATGAAAGGTAATGGTCCTGAAAGAGGAAGAAAGGAGACTTTCCTCCGCTCTTATCTCTTAACACCGACAGTCAGTGGAGCAAACTCTCGCACACACACTCACACAGTCAGATGCATCCTTATGTATGCACACACACACACACACACACACACACACACATAAACTGTATATCTGCTGCAGGATGATGGCAGAAATAACATTGGTTTAATTGTGAAACACATCAAAGGAAAAACACATCTCGCATGAGGCATCTCAGAGGATGAAACAGTATCGTAATAGTAACAGTTTTGTCTCTTTGAGAGAATATACATGAAAAAAAAAATCCGGAAAGATGTAATGCTAAACAGATACAAAGTAATTTAATAGGAAGTTTAAAATATTCATAAATATTGAATTAATCATTTATAATAGATCTTAAATTAACTGCCGTCCTTGAAGTATTAGATGTGAGGAGAGAAGCCAGAGAGAGAAAGTCTGTGATAGAGAAAGAGAACGATAAAGAATGAGCCCTCTAGACATTTTTCCTTCCCTGTGCTAACATCTCCTCTGTCTGATGAATGAATATTCATGTTTGATCCAGACACTGCTGCTCAACAAAGGCAGGGAAAGCCCTAAAACAGATATCGCTCCACTTCTGATGTAGCAACAGTACTCAGAGAGCCTGTCTACAGCTCAGTGGAGATCAGGTTAATATTTATCCTACGTCACTGTGTGTGTCTGAGTCTGTGATGATGTCTCAGACAGTGGATGAGGTGATGCACCACGTCTGTACACAGGAAAATCTGGACCACACATTTTGCTGTAGGCCTTATGTTTTGACGTGTTGCTCTGCACATGTATTTGTGTGTGTGAATGTGTGTGGGACAGACGGTGGAGTTAAGGACAGTGAAGGCTGCTCTGATCACATCCTCACTGCTGTTCCTGCTGACGCAGCATCCTGCTACTGGAATCTAGCTGGTGACCTGAAACTATTCACTCACTTCCCCTGAAATCCCCCTGCGTTAGTGTGTGTGCGTGTGTGTGTGTGTGTGTGTGTGTGTGTGTGTGTGTGTGTGTGTGTGTGTGTGTGTGTGTGTGAATAAGGGCTGAGTTGGCGTTCTGTGAGCCTCTCAGAGATAGCAGTGTCTTACAGTAGATTACAGTGGATTCAATCCATACGCCCACCAGGCTCAACTAGACCAGCTCTCTATTCCTGTCTATCCCACAGCATAAGGGGGATAATAACAGGGGAAAACACACACACACACACACACACACACACACACACACACACACACACACACACACACACACACACACATATATATATATATATATATATATATATATATACAGCATGAATACAGACACCCTCAAAAATAAGGCTGGCAACAGAGGGGGAACTCACCAACAACTGGAGTTGGAGTAATACAATATCAGTTACTCCATATGAATATTATATCAGTACTGTGGCTGTCAGTCTGTCAGTCTGAATGTGTACTGTATTCATCATGGCTCACACACTGATCGAGGGGTGGAATCCCTCATCACAAACTCACATAAGGTTGCCACACCCCCCTCCTCCTCACGCTGCGAGGATATGAATGACATTCCTGTCGGTATTTTGAAGAAAAGGTGGAGTTCACTATAGTGGTAACAATACACAGAGCAACTGTTTTGAGCATCTATGATGAGCAACAGCATTTGTCAGCATTTTAGTTACAAGTTACCAAAAAATTGAGTGATAAGTCAATAAACTAACTTCTGTGCCTACAGAAGATGCCTCACTTTATCAATTTATCAGGGTGGGTTTTTGGACTTTTTGTCCTTTAATGATAAGGAGCAGTTTGGGATGTAAGAGGGGGAGAGAGAGGGGATGACATGCAGCAAGGGGCCGCAGGTTGGAATCGAGCCCATGGCCACTGCAGCAAGGACACCGCCTTTGTGCTATGGGGTGCCCGCCCTACCCTCTGAGCTACTGGGCACCCCCAATTTATCAGGTTGTAATATTTAACAGACTGTCTTACTTTTCTTTTTTCTATTATTACAAATCTTTTTTTTTATTCCTGTATAAATCTGTTTATTTTAAGTGTTCTGCTCTAGTAATGTATGATGGCTGTTGGTCTTAATTATGATACTATACATGTATAGACTAAGTATCTAAAATGATTAAGTCATTAAAAGCAAAAGAAAGAGTGTCTATTTACACCCATCCCTGTGACGCGTTATTATGGATTCCAGTGCAGGATATTCTCTGAGAGTAAAGTTTTAAACTTATGAGAAATAAAAGTTACAAATATACTGCCAGAAAGTCAGGTGACGTAGTATAAGGAGTGTCCACAGTCCACAGAGTGATTAAAACGTGGTGGGTGAGTGGGTGAAGCACAGGACTTTCACACAGGAGACTGGGGCTTGACCTGTGCAAGTCAATGTTGGCTTATTATTTTTAGATTTTGCTGACTTATTATTTTCAGTTTTTAGAATGTATAAAGATGCTGAATGTATATTGCGCACATAAACTTTAGCAGAATAGAGGAACAGACCCGTTCGTATTAACATTTTATTCTGACATTGCTAGGACGCCCAGGAATATACACCTGGGTAATAGGTGCAAACAGCATTGTTGGCTGCAGACACCTGTCCACAAACAGCATCTTCCCAAAATAATGTTTTATTTGTTGTTTGTTGATTAAAGATCACAATAATCATTGGTTTGGTTTAATTTATGTTTTATGTTTTTCTTGCGTTTCTAACTGCCTGTTGCTAGTGTTTCCTTACATGCACTGATTTGTTTATCAGTACCCTAAAACCGACAAAAATGTTTCCTACAATTGCTATACTGGGAAGTAAGTATACAAAGAGGGGGCAAAACTAAAAGAGAGCAAATGAGAAATAATAGGAGAGAGGGAGAAACTTTGACGTCTTGTTCCTTGACAGATGTTGAGTGTGTGTTGTTGTGTGTGACAGAAAAACAAGAGGTGCGTGAAGAAGAGCTCAGGTTAGTTTAGATACACATTCAGCTCATCTGAGAGCGCAGGAAAGAGAGTGAGGAGATAGGGTGAGGGCAGAGGGGTTAATAAGGCAGTGGGAATAATACAAGCGTTGGCAGCTCAGTGTGTCAGTTAGCCCCCTGAAAGAGCAGGAGTCACACACACACACATACACACACACACAGCAGGAGAGAAGGACACAGACTGCTCAGTATGCAGCCCTGACATTGTCCACATCTGATACGGGACATTAGCCCCTAACTCCCTCCATACACCGCTGCCCTTCACTTTATATTACTTTATGTTAATAGAAAAATATTACATACAACATCATTTGTCTTTGTTACCACAGCACCCCACAACTGATTTAAATGCATGTGTTTACCTCTACAGACAGGTGAAGACAGGGGGAAGGGTGGGTGACTGACTGTGTGTGTGTCTATGCATGCGTGTGTGTGCAATTGTGTGTGGTGATGTGTGTGTGTGTGTGTGTGTGTTTGTAATAGGGAAGGGTACAAATGCGCACATCTCATTCACATTTATCGATCTTACCCACCTCTCACCAGGACCATGCTGTAACATATATGTGTGTGTGTCTATCTGTATAAGCATAATGTGTGTGTTGCTGTGTAGATGGGTGTTGAGTGCAGGACTCTGACATCACCTGCCATCACACCTAACTCCACCTGCACACTGAACTCTGGTTCAATCAATCTGAGGCAAAGAATAATGTAAGATGATCATGTTTCAAAAACTAATTTTGTACACTTTTATTTTTCAAGATTTGTTTGTTTTATATTGGTAATCAGACAACAACAAACAACGTTTGTTGGCGCTTTTGTAGCACTCAAAGCCTCGTGTTTTTTTTTGACGATATCTGTAATGTTTTCCTAACCATAACCAAATAGTTTTGATACCTAAACCTAACTGCCAACCCCTTCTGACCATCACGTTTGTGCCTCTCAAAACCAGGTGTATTTTGGCTGCATCCATGAATCTTTTTACCATCTTTTTTACTGTGGACTCCATCTTACTGCTGAACCCTTCTGCATCAAAATACGATGCAAAAGGCTGTCCCTGATGTCGTTTTAGCAACGCCCCGTCTTCTGCCCAAGCAGCAAAATATGACGCGTGGGGATGAGATTGTGTTTGTTCAGGTGTGGATGTGGGTGGGTGCAAAGTGGGGATTTTGAATAATGAGAAACATGTTTTTTTTTTGTTTGTTTTTTACCAGTAAACCTGTATTAAATTAACTTAGTAATATGTTAACTAAAATAGGTGTGCACAAACCTGACACAGTTCTGATCTTTACAGTGCATTTAATCAACAACGCACTCTGTCATAAGAAGACAGGAACTATAAAAGCAACAGAATTTCACTCCACTGTGACAGAGGCAACTCACATGTGTGTAGACTCACTTAAAAAACAAGCTTTCAACATTAGTTGCCACATATAGAAAGGTGGGGATAAGACATGTGACAGACAGGTCGATGTCAGACTGTCTCACACCACAGCGTCTCACTCATGATGTCCTCTCTGACCCGATGGGCTCACTTCAGAAGCTTAGAGGTCACCTAAACCTGCCTGTCTGGGACTGTGTGTGTGACCACGTGAGTATGTATATGTGTGTATGTACTGTTTGCCACTACAACATTCTCTGTGGGCTATCATCAGTGTTCCCATTAATCCATAAGTCAATGGATCAATGCTGAGTTGCAACTGAGGCTGAAAGCTCTCAGCCGTATCGACCTGTCATTTGAGACCCTGATGATCACTGGACTTAAATGTAAATGCCACCTTAACATCAGTCAGACTAACAATTTACGTGCATGGTCTCTATCCATGTACTTTAAGGAGGGGGCGTCTTGTCCATATCCTATCTTAGATTTCAAAGGTTATTACTTTGACCTGTGTTTTGGTGGTTGCTGGGTTCAAAGGTACAAGGACTTGTTCTTCATATCAGAGCTATATGCATGCCATATTGTGAGCCTATTGATCTTGCAAGCGAGTAAATGTGGGTACATTGTCATGCATGTAAATGGTGTGGCATTAACAGAGTGCGAGGGCCTTCTGCTGTAAACGATCCTGCACTCTGTCATCTCTGGGATGTCAAAGCTCATACGTTACACCGTTAAAACACAACCATAACTCTACCACCCCATGCTAATCCTACAGCACACTAATATGTACGCGAGTATGTGTGCATGTGTGTGCTGTGCATGAGTACTACATGTGTGTGTTTACGGTACATACTGCTCAATCCCTTTAGTGCTGATTATGAAGGTGTAGATTGATAGTTGGCCTCGACACGGTGTTTAATCATATTGGCATTCCAAAGCAAAGAAAAATGGCAGTTGTAATGAATTAGCACGGTGACATCATGTAGGGGTCATTCATTAGCAGCGGTTCAGAAACTGAGAAGAGGTGCAAGACTGAGGAATTGGATGGATGGCATTGGAATAATGTGAAGGGTCTAAAAAGGGTCAGTTGGAGTTATTCTGATAAGCATTTTTCACCTTGTGTGCTGAAACAAAGTCTATAAGAAAGCAAGAAGGACACAGCAAGTTGAAGGTCAGAGGCAACTCTACTACCATGAGAGAAAAGCTCAAGACCCAACTGGGTTGCAGAAATCTGTCTGTATACTGTAGATGCCCACTGGGGAGGTGCAGAGCTGCCTGAAAGGTTCACATCATGACACACAAGTGGTAGAGATGTATTCTTCAAGACAGATCTGACCTTGGGTTTGGCAATATGTTACAATTCTCCAACCAGCCACCATTACCTCAACAACCGTCGACTGTCAATACATTTGCACGAATGTGTGCCTATGTTGTCGAGTAGGTCCCATTTTTGCCCATAGCTCAGTTGGAAAAGCTCTGCTTAAGTGATTGTGTATGCAGTTTATTCTCAGATAATGTTACATTAGACATCAAATTTACTTTTCACTTTCCAAATTGGACAACTGCATGAGGCATTCCACTTGCCCAGTCACAGAGTTTAGTTGCCCCAGGCAAGCCTGTCTATCTCTGCTGCCCACTGAGCAGTGGCTCTCAGTTGTTCTTTGGAGGCAGATCTTTAAATTAGCAAAATAAAATGACAAAAATCCCCCCAAAAAACAACCTGTACTCAGCCAGTTGCCGATAGTCAGTATATTCGTCCGATCTCCAAACGTTAGTCCGATCCATACAGCTTTGATTTACCCCAGCTTAGTGCTTGAACAATGTCTGAAACCCCCTTCACACCTTTCCAGTGTCACTTGCAACTGAGGGCAACACACTGACTGCCATACAGGACAGACTGTATGAATATGTGCTCTATTAAGCCAGGCCCCCAGGAAGTGCGCAGGGCTTTGAAGCCAATTTTCTTGGTGGCCAAACAGTTTAAATGCACTGTCACATGATGCTTTATGGCCCAAAAAGACATTTTACCATTTACTTAAATGGCAAAAGAGACATCTATAAATTAGATACATTTTTTTGAGCGTCACAACCCCCATGAAATGACTATTATTAATCCGTTCAGTCTGATAACATTTTGAAAATCTAGAAAAGGCGCACAATTTAATAATTTATCCCCATTCAAGTTAATGTAGCGCTACACTGGAAGTAGCCGGCTTGGCCAACAGTAGGCTCTTGTGCACCCATTCCACTGCACAGTCCAGAGGCAGTGCCGATCATCCAGGGTTTTTTTATACAGGGCAGATGAACTTTTTTTGGCTTCATGCACCACTGAGCAACTCTCATAGGAATGATCCCACCCTGTATCCAGGTCTCTTTATATATCTGTGCATTAAACACATTTTGTCCATCCCTCTTTCAACCCCCTTGGCTACAAACTAATTTTCCTTCGAACATGGATGACAGGACAGACACAACATTCTTTTGAGCATACCCCAGGCCTAATGCCACCATTGGATTCTAACAACCACAAGATTAACTGGACAATAAAATGACCAAATGACCTCACAGAGGAGAATTGGACATGAGTCTATCACTTTTAAAAGGTCTCCCAAAAGTGGCACAGTATTAATCACACAACACTTCAGCCTTTCATAGGCTGGCGAGCATGTCCTGACCAATACAGATTTCTGCAGCTCCTCAGTACTCATATGGACACAGGAGGAATTCATGTCTCTCACACAGCTACACACACACACTATAAACGAAACAGGAAGAAGACAGAGAAGATGGGATACTGGGAGGAGGGTATAAGAGCTTGTGCTCATTACAATCAATTAGGGTCAAGTTGAGAGCAGAGCTGGGTGGTGAGAGGGGGGAGGGAAAATGGGAGGCAGCAGAGAGGAAGGACGAGGGCTAGGGGGTGGCATCCTGGCAAATGTGGAAAGAGGGCCAATTAAAGTGAAAGCAAGGGGAAATATGAATGATTTAGAGCTTAAACACACATGGGGGGGACCACGCATATCTATGTAAAGCATGCATCTATTGAATGTAATGTCAAGCTCGGTGTAATCCTACAGAGCTGCGGCGCTGTGTGTTTTGTTAGTTTGGACATAAACCCTAATAACTAAAGGATGAGTGAGTTGCCTACATGAAAGCATATGTCAGCCTCCTCCCATGAACTCTTTGAACTCTACAGCTTTAGTGCCACACACTTCACTTCTGTTTGACTATGAAATGAATCACTCAGTCAAGGTTGGAAACAGTTTCTTAGTTTGAGGAGAAAAGAGAGGAATTGACGTGAGTTCAAGCTGAAATGATAATCCTCAATGTTATATCACCACCTTCAGCCACTGAGCTGGATTGCCAATTACCTAAACCGAAGGACCTGAACGAGACACAGCCACCTCTAATGGCCTCTAGATTCAAAACATAAATTCAACAGATTAGCGAGTCTGTGGAAACACTAACTCAAATATCTTCTACTAGAGGTAAGCAGTTACCTGACATTGTCAATGGACTGCTCTGATTAATTACTGCGAAGACGAGCATACGATGTGATCGATCGGTCAAATACCTGCTGCGCTGAATCACACAGATCCTGATGCATTTCATCTTGGTTTAATGGAGTTACTTAATGAGTGTTTAAACAATCACCTCACTCATTAAATATGTGGTCTTTGCTGTGCAATGTGTGATTGGTAGAAGAAAACAAACTACGGTCAAATCTGCACCTGGAAAAACTTCCTTAGTAGTCAATAAGCTCAAGTGTGAAAATCTGGGGACTTAAAGAAAACATGATACTTGTAACCTCAAAATAAAATAAAAAAGCACTCACCCTCATACATCTCTTTCCCTCTCACACACCCACACACACACACGCTCACACAGAGTGCAGCCTTATGTGTGTTTGACTCATCTAAGTGAGATAATCCAGTTTTCCGGATGAATTCGCCTTTGTGTCCCGAGGGCAAAGATTAAGATAAAGATATTAAACAAACAAGAAGTCCAACTCTCCCCTTCCCCCAGCTGCCCCCCCCCCCCCCCCCCNNTGGCCAAGCCAAGCTTGTTGCTTCCCTTTTCCGCTACACTCGGGCTCCATAAAGACAGCAGGTCTGACTGTACTTGCTCCAGAGAGGTGCAGGTCCTGAGCCGTCAGTCATATGGTAAGTCAGTTAGGTAATGCACAGGGAGAGGGGTGAGTGTGCTGATGTGAAATGAAGCTCACTCCCCCCTCTGCTCTGCTCTTGTGGCAGGGTTGACTGGCTCCAGATCAGGAGAATAAGAAAACATGTCAAAGGCATTATCAACAGTACCACAGCTATGACTGAGCTGCCTTTAGAGGGGAGAGACAGGGTGAAAGAGAGAGCAGCTCTGCTATCTTCAATTCTATTTAGCGCTGTAGAGACAAGAGCCAGATTATTTTGGCACTGTGAGTGACCAGAAACTGCAGAAGACATTATAGACTGAGTAACCACAGCCCAGCCATTGAGACTGGCTGACACTGACAAACCAAAAAAAGACAGTTCTGCCAACAACAAGTGGTAGAAACAGAGAATCACGTCCTGCTACTGCAGCCTGTTTAAAAACGGGCTTTTCCACATTTATGAAAACCTGCATACATGCGCTAATTTAGTGGAAAAAGGATATTAGACCAAAAAAAATGTCAATAAAGTGAAGTTTTATGTAATTTAAGTGCAAATTAAGAAACACATTCATCAATACAAGTCATGCAGAGAGCAAAAATAAATGTGATGCAAATACAGAAAACCCAGACAAACAAGGAAACACTGCAAGTTGTACTCAGTAACTAAACTAAAAAAAAGTCTGCAGGGGACCCTGAAACCTGACACATGCTTTTACATTAGCAAAAGGTTAATGCTTTGTCTGTGGCCCATTATATTAGAATCAATCAAACAGAATTTTAAAACTAAAACATTTACTAGTTTTTAATGTTTCCCGGAAATGCCTGTTGTGTTGGACTCACATTATTACTGTGTATGTGACTCATATGCAGTGTCAGATTGGTGAATGCGTTTCTTAATTTTCCAAACAGTTGTTTTTCTAAATGCTGCCTGAGCATCGTCAGAGTGGTAAAGATCTCTTTTTCTTTTCTCCTTTTCTTAACTGGCATTACAAGAACTCTCCCAGCCACTATTGCATACAGGGTTGTAACTACTTGTTATTTTTAGGGGTGCACGATATATATATCGGGTCAATAAACTATTAGCCGTTAATGGGACATTTTTATAATCATGCATTATTCCCGTAATTAAAATTACAGCTGATAATTAGCGCCGAAAATATGAAGCCAGACCGCTTCCATCCACTTAACAAGGGCAACATCTACACACCCTGACACAGTGGGTGGCGGTACATGTACCTTTAAACTTTAAGTTTGTGAGCTGCCAATAAACACAGAGAAGAAGAACGCTGTCAAGAAGGCAAATATGTCGCGGTGTGGACGTCTTTCACAGCCTTAGAGGAAGACGACAGGAATGCGCCGAGGGTCTGATCTCTGACCGCCTGACATCAGTTAGACACTGCGCTGAAGGACCGAGCCATGGAATATTAAATCATCCATATTTTCTAACTACATCTTAGCCTGTCTTACCCTCAGGTGCACATAAACTACAGGTTATACACTTTTTTTAAAATACAAAAATGTGAAATTATCGTTTATCATCCATGAGAAGCAGGTAATTATCGGTTACCGGTACTGGTTGAGAAAATCCATATGGGTCCTCCAGAAACTGTTTAAACGAGGCTGTGAGCCACCCAGATGTTGATACATCTCATCATGTGATCAATTTAGTTAGTAGATGACAATCTAACCTTTATTAACTAATATTTCATATTATCTGTATGATATGTGTGAAACACCGTCTCCTGTCTTTGTCCATGGAGGTCAATATTTTATTTCACAGCAGGAAACCTTCAGCTTAGATTGTACATTTGGAGACGGTGATGGCAATAAAGCAAATCTGAATGTAAATTTGAGAGGCTTTGAGTACCAGTTTGAATGCCTTCAGAGACACAGAGAGAAAAAACACATTCTCTCTTAATAGACTGGTTTGTAGGAGGTGTGTGTGCATGAGAGAAAGAGAGAGAGATGGGGTTTGAGGGGAGAAAGTCTTTGCTGAAAATCTCTCTCTATCTCTCTCTCTCTCTCTCTCTCTCCCGGTCTCTACAGGAAGACATCAAACAAACACACCTGCTCCCCGGACCAATCCCCTCAGCACCGCCCCAACTCTCTGCCTGCCTCCGCCATATACGCACACACTCCCATTCCTCATTACACACAACCGCACACAAAACACATAAACGTACACACACTCACACGTGCGCACACACTCGCACACACAGTCCCATTCCTCATTACACACACCGAGAGCAGAGCAGTGAGAGATCGCGGAGAGCGAGCGGGAGCGGTGCTTTGGTGTAATGGGAGGAAATGTTGGTGTTTCATCTGGAATTGATGAAGTCTTGTTTCAGCGGCTCTCCCCGGAGCAGGGCCGCTGAGCGCTGGCTGTGTAAATGAAAGGAGCAGCCGAGACTGGACCGGAGGAGCAGAGAGCCAGTCGATAGAGCTACTGGAGAGTCATACTGAACTGCTTAGAGACTCGAAGCTTTAGGAATAGGAGGAGGGCTGTTTCACAAAATAAAATGTCTATATTGGTAACTGACGGGCGGTACAGATAGAGCAGTTTAAAAAAAGGATGAAGCACAGGAAAAAAATGTCATGTTTTCCTGGAAATGCAGCTTATAAATGTGGGATATGCTCTGTGATGAAATCAGATTTTTATCATCCCAGCAAACATTGTGAGAAAAATAAACACTAAACACAATAAAAGCACAGTTCATGATAAAACAGAAAACAGAGCAAGAGGGTAGTGGCAATAAGTGCTAAAGAGTTTAAAAAACTCCAGTCTACTTAATTATATATTTACATTTTTTACACTACATCCATTTTTATATATGCATCTTTTTCATCATTAAACTTTTTTCCTCATCCACTCGTTCTTCACGCTCTTCGCTGTAACTGGCTCTTCAAACAAAATGACAGGCAGTGATAAACCCTGACCCGGTATGTAAAGATGAGCAAGAGACGACTTGTGCATGAGCACGTATCTTGAATGATGTAAGAGGTCTTAGATCTAATAAAGCCAGTGTGGAGGCTGATGTAAATGCTTGTTCTAATAAAACCCTGGTGTTAGGGGGTGTGCAGAAGCAGATCTAAGTGCTTGTTATAATCAAGCTCAACTGTACTCTCCAGTCAGAGAGTGTTGTCTCAGGTTAAGCAGACAGAGATGAAAGGAGGAGGAAAAGGTCACCTCTACAGACAGACTGTAATCTATTAAATACTGAGGAGACAGACACAGATTTTCAAACTATAACTACGACAATCAGAAGAAGAAGTGATAACTTCTTGGAAAGGGGGTATTTTAGAATCACTTTAGATAAAAGTATATTTTGTCTTATACTTTGATTTATAAATCCATACAGATTTAAAGTATTTCACTGCTGGAAAGATGGTCTTTTTTATTAAACTGGGCTGTCTACACAGTAGAAAGATGAAAATACTTTTGAAATTGGTGCTACATGACCAGAGAAAACAGGGGAAAAGGGCTGTGGCATTTGCTTTTGGGTGATGTAAAGCAAGCCTGGTCGTTTTTCTACAGGAAACAATATGGCAGTTGGCAGGTAACAAACAATCTCGAAGTAAAGTTTAACAGTAAACTGAAACATGTTTCTGAAAACATTTTAGGTGAGAAATAGGCAATGCAGTAACAAAATCTCGGTTTCTACTCAGCACTGCTTAGTTTCAGACTGGAAACCCACTTTCTGTTCACAAATTCTCTTATTACAGCTAAAAAGTGCACTAAAATATGTTTCTGAAGACATAAAAGGCAAGAAATAAACAATACAGTAGCAGAATCTTGGTTTATATTTGATCAGCACTGCCTAGTTTAACAGTTTGATCAGAGTTTGGTCTGAATTCCAATCCGCTTCTGTACTGTCTGTGTCCGTGGTGGTGGGCATACTCAAATACGGAAGTAAAATGTATAGTTCAAGCAACAGCCCAAGAGCCAGCAAAAATCAACTAGCGGATATAAGAGAAAAAGTAGGAGGATGGACCAGTAGAATGGAGGGTTGTTGGAGGGACGCTTGTTGAAAATCTGCAATGTATCCCTTTAAGTTTATATCATAGCATGTTTCTAGATTATAAAAGGTCCCCAGGGCCACGCAATATCAACAAAATAGAGGCACAACATAAAGTAATAAATAGAGCTGGCGCATGCATTGAATCCAAGAGCATGCACTGAAAGTACAGGAAAAACATCCAAACAACTGTTCAAATAAATACACACTCATACTCAGTAACGCCTCATCTCAAGTGCCGTCCTCACTACAGCAGGATGAATGTTAAAACACAAATGTACTCACAAGAGGACAGCCCACAAACAGCAGCATTCATCTGCAGTGTGAGTGAGAACAAGCAGCGTGAGTGTTTGTGTAATCATCGGTAAAAGCTTGTCTCCAAAAGATAAAGCAGTTCAGACAGAAGGAGGGAATCAAATCAAACATTTTGGACTGGGACAAACAGAAAGAGGCCCATTAGTCAGATCAAACATGTAGGCAGTCCAACAGTGCTCACACACGGCCTTGTATGGGACGGCTGTTATGAGTGTTGGCTAAGACTTGACTGACACATACAAAGAGAAAGAGATGGAGAAGACGAGGGTGAAAGCCGCAGTATAAGCCTCTGACTCGTCATTCATAACTGACCAAACAAAATGCACTTCAGTCTGCACACACAGATCACACAGACAGATAAACAGTACACAGGGCCATCTCAGCCTGACTGGGCTAAGAGAGAAGAGATTAATTAACATTTTTATGTAAATGAGGCGTTTGTGTCTAATTATTTCTGTTATTCCAGCAGCAGCAGCAGGCTTTGATGTGCCAGCGGTGGATTTAAATAGAGGGAGATTTCCATCACATCCTCCCTCTGCGTCACAGCCAGGCAGGAGACAGAGACAGCAGAGATTACACACTCCGCTGGGACACACACATACACACTGTCTCATCTTGCACACACATTTTCACACGCGCACACGGTTATTTCACCTCAGAGGAAAAGTCCTTATGCATTTCTGTGTATTTGTTGCCAATGCCTTCACATGTTTACAAACCCACCCTCACCCCCCCATCCTCCCAGTTGAGTGTCGGAGATGTGGAACCCTTAATTGGCAGAGCATTCATCAGTGTGTTATCTATCTGAGGGAGAGAGGGCCTCCATGGCCTGTTTGGTGCTAGTTTATGAGCTGATATTAAAGGCTGTTAAAGTACATAAAGGGGATAAACTTTTACAACCTGAACTTATAGCCAGAAACACAGGCAGCGTCATAAAGGGCCGATGTACACTCTGCGCACACCGCACCACCAGGTCAAAGAGTCTACAGTAACTCTGGAGTATCTGTGGATCTGGAAGAAATGGGTCTGCTTTGTCTGAACAACAGGAGACTCTCAAAAAAACAACAAAAAGAAACAATGGTGTGTCAGGACCGAGGCAGTTTCAAATGAATTTATGCCCCTTCTACAGTGGGAGCTATAATTAAAAAGTTAAAGGTACCCTGTGGAGTTTTTGACCACAAGTAGTGCTATGGAGCGATGTTTATATGACTCGGTCCCTGTTTTGTTTGTATTGGGCACAGCACAGGGACACACATGAACATACACAAGCATGTGGGCGATACTATATACGTTTGTATAGCCGGTTTCAAGCCACTGCGCTGATCGACAGTTAGCGAAGCAACATGCAAAGAACTGGAAAGGCCATAAACACCATGCAGGATTTCAACTATTCAAAAATTTGCAAATGTTTTGCAGGCAATCAAGACATATTTTAGATTTCAAGAACACACATAATGGGCCTCATTCACTAATATCTGCGCAGAAATGTTCTTCCTCTCCACAAAAAATAAGTACTTGCGCAAAATCACCGTCGGATTCATGACACGTGCGTACCGGCCAATTTTGTTCTCACCACCGTGCGTATGTTAGTAAATCAGAACCATTCTAAATTGACAGGCGCGTGTCCACGATCTGCAATCAGCATACTACCACGCCCCCATTTCTCCATATAAGGAAACCGCTTGCCTAGAGTTGATTCATGAATGAAGAAAGCGGTTACACGAGGAGAGAAGTAATAAATTTCACAGTTTGTTAGAAGCGATGGCGCCGGGTCTTACAGGAATGCCATGGGTCATTGTAAGATTGTGGAGGACACAGCATGCCAGGATGATCTTGCACACCTTCTCAGGGGTATAAAGTAGTTTGCCACCGGCCGTATCTGATCCAAACACATCCAACGGCCCTTAAGCACGCCAAAAGTGCGCTCTACGGCGCGTGTGTGGGCATGTATGTTATTATAGCGCACCTCTTGAGGGGTTTCAGGGTTTGCGTATGGTGTCATCAGCCATGTTTTAAGGCCATATGCCCGGTCACCCAAACAATATAACATTTTAACATTAACGGAATAGAGACTTACTGAAAATACTAACTTAAAACAATTGAAATAAAAGACTAGAACAAAAGATGCTCACCAACAAGCCATCCACTTCTCACAGCCCCTGCCTCCAAACGCATTCCCACTGTACTGTTTTGCAAAATAAATGAGTCGTGGGTGCCTCCTGGCCAGCGGGCCACAGCCTTAAGGATATGGCAGTCGGCATTACAGATCATCTGCACGCTGATGGAGTGATAGTTTTTCTGTTCATGTTATTGTTAATATTTTAATTGTCACTATGATGAGGGTGAACATGTGTCAATTTCATGGTATTTTAATCCATCCAATATATTAGTAAATTAATTATTTTAAAAAATGTTTTTCATGAATGTGGTTTTATAGACTCTGCATGTACTTAAAAGGTATGTTTGCATTTTCTAAGTCAGTTCGGCCTTCCTCATTTGTGCGTACTCATGGTCTGAGGCAGTTCTAAATTTGTTCGCAGAGTAAGAACAAATTCGGGTAAGAAAATATTGATGAATGCCGGATTTGTGCGTCAAATGATCGTACGCACAGTTTAAGCACAGATTTGTGTGTACGCACTGTTTGTGAATGAGGCCCAATGTGTTTTTGTAAGAAACACTAAATCTGAAAACTCCAGAGGGCACCTTTAAATGTATAATTGTGATACCTAATACTACATTGATAGATCTGACGTCGACACAGAAATTAAACATTTAAAAGCATTTATTTATTATTTATTTTATTTGTTTATTTAACAGGGACGGTGCACAGCTCTAAGCCATACCAGAGTTAGCTACTAGCATCATAGGAGGTTGAAACTATTAAAGTCAACAGGAATGTTATTCTGATATTTTTGTTCATTATGACGACAGGTCACAACATTTATCTCTGTTGTAGAGAATTGGCAAATGAAGACTTGAAGACTTCTTTTTGTTTTTCCATTAATTTTGACTCAAAATCGAGTGTTTGTGATGATTTCTGATACATTTCTTTAAACTAAAACTTTAAGTTGTTTTTAAAAGCTGTAGGGAAATTGTTCTCCTTGCCCCCAATCAGTTTCACTCTTGTTGAGGTCTGGGTTTCCCAAATCTCCCCAATGGAGACGGTGAGTAAAATGTCAGCATAGCAAACAGTCATGACAGAGAAAAAACATGAGAATAACACCCTGGTTGACAACAGCCCAATCACCAAAACAAATAAATTTCTGCAAACCACAGATATTTCACATTTGTGCATTATTTTGTTGCTGATACCTTGAAACTTTACGTTTCTCAACAACCCTGTGGTGAAGATGAGGTTAGGTTTAGGCACAAAAAACACTTGCTTAGGGTTAAGACAGATCATGTTTTGGCTTAAAACACCCATGTTTGGTGGCACAAAAGCACCTGGAAAAGCAGGGACAGGTCAGTGAAAAACACCTCGGTTTGGTGCCACAAACACTGATGGAAATGATGTAAAGTCGCCAAAAAACAACAGGTGTTGTTGTTTGTTGGTTTCAAACAGTGGTCTACAGCCTGGCAGATGTCTCGCTTAGGTGACACATCATCAACCTTCCCTTCTACCTCCTAGTGACAAAATTAGCTTATAGATATATATATACAAATGTACAATGCAAACATTTTCTTCTGGCGACTAGGCTGTTGACAAACACCTAAATTTCCCTTTGACTCTTTGGTCTTATTTTGATGAAACCTAACTTCATTCATAGAGTGAAAGGTTAAGTCAAGGTCAAGTTTTTCCTTTTGTCTTTCTTTCTTTGCATATTCTCTTTCCTTCCCCATTGGCTCTCAGCCAGGAATGTGATGCGTCGGGAGAGCAGTGGAAACTTAAAAGGGGAGACACCCAATAATATGGCCAGGCTTGTGAGGAGGCATGGAGGATACTGACGAAGGACTGCTGACAAAGAGGCAGTCTGAGTGAAAAAGAAAGGCAGACATAAAGAGGGAGACAAAGTGTCAGAAAAGGAAGAGGCGCTGTGACTGTGGGAGAAAACACATCTAAGAACTGTGTACAAACAGGAATCAGAGAGGCAGAGAAATGAGGGTTATTCCTGAAGGGGCTTTTGCGTCTGATCCTACAAGTGTTCCCTCCACACCTGCTATAATAATGTGAAGGCTTGAAACAAACATTGTGATAACGCAATGACACTGTATCCTGTCACTCTGAGCCTGAGGGAGCCAAAAATACCAGGTACCCCTCTCTTTCATAACTCCTGACACCTGACACTGCCCGGTCTCCTCTTGAGTTCCCCCAGCTTACATTCATCCTCACATTGCTGACAGGTGATTCACACTCACACTCTAACATGTACTCCACACATATTCCTGCATGTACCTGCATGTGCGTCGGCGTGCGTTTCAACCGCATTACAAGATATTCGTTCTATTCATAACATACTGCAATGTTGGGGAAGTTATATTCTCCACTGACTCCACAGATAAGAGCCTGACTTCAATTACATGTAGTGAACCCAGCAGGGCTCTAATCTGCATGTTAGCATAAGGATAACTAGCTTTCTCTCTCTGTCCAATCTCCCCCCTTTTCTTTTCTGTCTGACACTTCATGTGCTGCTGATAGGGATCACAAAGTGTATTATCACAGAGAGTATGGGCTGTGCTATCAAAGTGGGGTGTATTACTGGCTGTCTGTGCATGTGTGAGCACATGGCATACGGGTATGTGTTTGTGGGCAACCCGGTCTCACTCACAACTTGTCAAATACCGAAGCTTGGTTAGTAGAACCTCATGTGTGATACCGATGCACCAAGGCACCCTTTAGCAGTGGTGTAAGACACACCGGGCGGAGGTATTTTTTGACAGTATGAGCAACTGCCATAGAAAAAGAGTGAGAGTCTGCATACAGTAGGCAGAAATGGAGGTGGATGGGTCACCTAAACCTGATGTTTTAATTGCCTAAACCTAAACAATTTTTTCCCTTTGTTGTAAGTTTATTTTGCAAAGTAACTGTATGCATTTCACAAGCTGAATCTGTACATTTCCTGTGAGAACGGAAATTTGTTTTGAAAAGACACAATGCATGTAACAAGCATAAATTGCCACGCCATCCCTGAGCATCCAAGACTGACGCAGGAAGGTACCAAAGCATCATAGGTTGACGTGTAGGCCCACTGACTGATTGTCCAACCCAGGTCACACTCCGAATCTGTCGAAATCTGGCGCTTGGTCAGTGACTTCTGGCGTCAGACAGTAACAAAAAAGACGTCCTTTTGCGTCAGCATGATAAGCCGCCAGTTGCCATTATTGTTTGGGGGAAATGCGGCGGGACAACAATAAAAATGAAGTTGGCGGAACTCCGAATAGGGTGGGCAGGAGGGACGGTGGATGGTGTCCCACAACCACCAGCTTTCACCCGTGAGGCCGATGTTCACTTCCTGTTTGAATGTAAAGCCAAACCCTGTTCTTTTTCCTAAACCCAACCACATGCTTTTGTTGCCTAAAACGTTACCACGTGCATTTGTTGTTGAAGGAAAAGACAACGTCAATTTGCGGTGTTATACTGACATAGTGCGATTATTCTGAAAGAGACTGTATGCAAACTGTAAATTCCCTATGAAAATGGAAATGTAATTTGAAAACAGACAATGCATGTAACAGGCCGATCTTGACACAGTGTCCCAGAACGTCAACAACCAACACACCCAGGGTACCTTGCACATCGTATCTCTTAGTGGAAAGTCCATGAACAAATGTCGATATGTGACGAGTTCGGAGTGAGAATGTGCTGAAGTGTTGGTATATGATGAGCTGGGAGTGAGAATATTTTGCTGTGGGGTTAATAAACTGACTATTCAGATGTTTAAAACAGTCCAAAAAGCCCTGATCTGGTGACCATCACTTCCCTTTGGTATTGGCTTTGTAAAGTGAAGGTTTATGGTGAGTTCATTTTTTTCCAGCCCCCGTCATTGCTTTATAGCTCTGCGCAGTCATATGTTATTTCGGGGGGAATCTGTCTTGTTAAAGGTCTTTGCAGTGAAATATGTGCAGAGATTATGAAAGCTATTTTGATATCATGCATGAGATTACAAACAGGGCAATGCAACACAAATAATGTCTCATGAGAATACATATCATGCAAATAGAAATCCAGATGTGTCAAGTTCTCTTCACGGTGCTCTCTCTGGAGTGACAGCCTAACTGCTCATTATGTTATATGTTCAGCTTTTCTGAATGGTCCATTTTCCATTTCCAGTGTTGAAGTCTGCTCATAGAGGCCATTGATCCAAAGACAAGCTGCCTTGACTGATTGCTGGGAGGAAACGCTGGCATTATGGGCATCTGTGTGTATGTGTGTGTGTGTGTGTGTGAGTGTGAGTGTGAGAGAGAGAGTGTGCGAGTGTAGAAGGAGGCAAAGCGGGTATTAGTCTGATGAAGTCATACAGGAAATCAATGTCGTATTGAAAGGAGAAAAATGCCCTGCCCAGGGGTGGTTGCACACGGGCCCGCACACAAACACACAGACACACTTAACAATGAGATGAAGTGTGATGTGCTATGAGCGAAAAAGACAAAAGGCTTGATACTGAAAAATTAGCTGGTGATATGTCACGTTCAAGTACAAGGCTAAGGAGAGAGAAAGGCTGCAGATGCTTTCACATGCTCCCACAAGTGTCCTTATTTCTCCAGTTGTGTTGGTGATACGTTACATCCCAACATTTATGTCTCTGTAAGTGTGCACATGTATTTCAGACTATAGGTGTCTATATGAGAAACTGTGTGCATTCTGTATATCAAAAGGCACAGAGTGCAGGGTCGGCTCCAGGAGAGCAAGTGTTTAATAATGTATGGGGCCCAGAGACAGGGCCCTATAGATGGAGATGGACTGGGTGACTGAATTGTCAAGACACACACAGATCTACACACACACAAAAGAAAACTAACACACACAAACTACGCTCCATCTTGTTCACACTAACATACACACATAAACATACACAGCAGTCCATCTTAGCCGCGCTCCTCTTGATCTCCACTCCGACCACATCAATTGTTAATAAAGCCGGGGCCCAGGCTGATTACTAAAGATTATTCCGCTGTTTATTCTGATCAATAGAGCATTTCTATTCCTGCAGGCCCTCATGGAGATGTTTGAAGGAGCGAGGGAGGGAGGAAAGCAAAGACAGAGAGACAGTGAGAGAAAGAGGTGTGCCTATATCTTAATGACTTTAGTCGCAGCAGTGTCTCCGGTGCCTGCTGGAGCTCAGAGCTCAGAGGGGAAGTTAGGTAGATCTTAGCCTTGGGCTACAGCTCATGATTTCTACCGGCAACTTCAGGACTTGCAGCCCGGCTTAGACTGGAGTGGATATTAATTTCACTGACCAAGTGGCAGACAGAGGTGCTCCATAAGACCATCAGTCACCAGCCCTAAGCTACTCAGCGGCTATTACTATGGTAATCTATACCCCAGGCCTGTGTGTGTGTGTGTGTGTGTGTGTGTGTGTGTGTGTGTGTGTGTGTGTGTGCACATGTATACTTGAAAACACACACGTTTTGTGTATGTGTGCAAGAGGGAGGGAGAAAGACAACAGAGAGGGATTGAGCAACTACTGTAAGCGTGTATCAACACTCATTAACAGAGACACACAATTACGTAGTCCCACACTTATGTTTCTGTTCAACCGGCATATGATGTTCACAGAGTAATTAATCATAAAAGGCGGAGAGGGGGAGGAGATGAGGAAAGAGGGATGGGGGGAGGAGGGGAGGAGTTGGAGGGTGGAACAACATTATGAGTCTGGGTAATTGTCTAATTTTCCTTCAGAGAGCCCAACGAGGAATTAGAAAACAAACTGCTGGTGCACTCGCTCCGTTCCGCAGTTGAAGGATGAGGAAGGCTATCAAAGCATCCACCATTTACTAAGTATAAAAAATAACAAAAAGCAGTAAAGATGTTGGCTGAAAAGTTACCAATTTCCATTTTGTCGCTAATGACTAGATGTTAAAACTCACCCAAAAGGGCACACGCTGATTGTTAATACCCAAATGCACTGGAGTGACAAAAAGAGAGATGTCCTTCAAGACTTGATGACAAAAACATAAAATTACCTCCTCAGGGTTGTATGCCTTCACTAACCAGTGAAGTTGCAGTTACAGCAAATGGTAAATGCTTCACACACATCTTTAACAGAACATCTATACAATCACCACAGTTTCAAGGTGGACACCCAAGCATAGTGTCACAAATTCAGTATCTGACTAAATGTCTCCCAGTCTGTTGTACAGTGGCCAGAGAAGTGTTTTTGCAGAACATTATGATGTCACAGTGAAACTTACCTTTGACATGTTGGGTATGAGGTGACATCACTTGATTATTTTATCCTATTAGACATTTGTGTGAAACTTTGTCATAGTTAGTGGATGGATTCTAAAGTTATGGCCAAAAACATGTTTTGTGATGGCACAGTGACCTTTGACCAGCGTCCAGGTTGGCTTTTGTGCCAAATTTAGGGGAATTCCTTCAAGTGGATTTTGAGATATTGAGTTTACAAGAGTGTATGTATGTATGTATGTATGTATGTATGTATGTATGGCCAACCCAAAAACACAATGCCTCCAGCCACGGCTGTCCCCGACACGGAGGCATAAAAAACGACCTTCAGCTCACTCACTCAGGCAAAGCACATAGAGATAGGAATACACTACCTGGAAGAGACCCAAGTAGGGCACACACACTTAAATATGTGTGTGTGTCTCTTTCTCTGTGTACACCAGGGGACATTTTTAGCACGAACATGCAGATGTGCACATGTATGCATGCACACACCAGCTGTCTTTTAGATGTAAGCACACAAACACTCTCAGACAACAATGCCAATGCGGGTTCTCTACAAGAGGCAAAGAGTCGCAGCATTGAGGATTTTGTGTAGCTTCATGGGACAACAAAGAGGAAAAGAAATTATCATCACAGATCAGAGGTATTACAACTAAATCCACCGCCGCTGAAAGGATAGAGAAGACTGAACAGGATCGGCCTAAAAGTGACAAAGCAGACAGACGTACAGACAGACAGTCTGACACTAACTTGTTAGCCTTCCGGTCACCCGTTCCAAGTTCTGCTAACGGTAGCACTTTACTTTAAAGCTCTCTCTTTTCAGCAGGATAAAATAACAAGGTAAAAGTGTGAAAACAACTTAAAGTTACCTGCACTTCAGTAAAAGCTGTTTCTTCCCCCCAAAATTAATTGCTTCTTACTGGGGACATTGAGTGCACATGACAGTGAAAGTCAAAGAGGTAGGAAGGCATCGCCTCGGTCCTCCTTTGTTCGGTAAATGACTAAATATTTAATGTTCCGGGGCTCTTAAGATTAAAGGTAACATGTTGTCAGTAATAGTGGAGCTACTTCAAAGGATGTAAATTATGCATTTCTTCCTTTAGCAGAGAAATCAAAGCAGGTAATGAAGATTAAAGTTTGTGGACCTCCATTCTCTCTCTGGTTGAGGAGAGAGGAGGAGAGGAGACGAACAGAGAGGGAAGAGGACCTGCGTTAGGAAGGTTAATCTATTCGGAGCGTGGGTTATCTGATTAAAGAATCATTGTGTTCATTTAATCTGTTCCAGTGAAGCTGGTGCATGGAGCTGGGAGATAGTGGCGGGGCAGGGGCCTAACCACCACTGTCAAGAGGCGCTGAAGCCAAACCAAAGTGGCAATCAAAGAACTGCGTGACTTTGGGGAGACTGGGAGACACAAGCCAGCTGTGTTACAGTTGTTCTGAGTTCACTTGTATTTGAAGTAGACATGAGGAGAAATTAAAGACCTTCCAGTCATAACAGCATCCAAAGTGCAGGTATAGGGCTTTTTCCGAAGCATGACATTTGACGCAATTTCACTACTGTTCCCTTAAACTTTTTCCCATTCCCAACATTCACATGCACAAATATTCTAGTTTTACTCTTATTTTGAAAATGATAATATTCCTATCTATCTGTTTACATGGCTAATGAAAATAACTACTTGTTTTCACGCAGCTCCAATTATGTAAAAGCTGCTTGTGCCATTTCGCTTCTGTGCGTCAAAATAGGATTTTTTCAGTTTTCCAACTGTGTTGGACTTGTTCGACCCTGCGAACGCAACGTCCCACTTTCATTACCTCTATCAACCGCCTTCTTGAAAAGGTCAGCATTGCCAAATTTGTGCATATCTTAAAACCTGTTGACATACAAGTCCTTCAAAGTAGGTGTGTTTTTCTTCTGATCAGAAATGTGGGATTTTCTGGGGGCATGCACCTCTACCCCAGCCTTGCAAACTGTGTACAAAGCACAGGGATGACAGTAAACAGGCAAGAGGCCACGTGTCGCAAACTGCGGTAAAAACCCCAACTGAGATGCATATTCTGAATGCGCTGTATACTGTACGTGTCCAAAGACTGCTCCTAAAACTTGAATAATATCAGCATATCCCAAAATTTAAGAGAGACAGTTGGTTTTTGAGTCTCATTCCAAGGTTGTCAGATACCTATGTTTCAGTTTGGTGGTTCAATCTGACTACCATGCCAAAGCGTCGGTATTTGACCCGAGAATACCGACTCAACAATCAACTATCTTTCTCCAGAGCTACATACAACACCTTTGACTAAAAAGTGCTACATTCGTAATGAGATCTTATTCTGAATTTCCACCTGAAACATGTTGTTCACACGATCCATATCAAAGTCAGAAAACTGTCACAATCGGAATAGTAGTGGAACATTAATGTGAATGTAAACATAGTGTTTCTATCAGTCCTAGACATTTTTCTGTCTGTGAAGAGCTCTGCTTACGAGTCTCCCTCGGGGCTGTATTTTACTCCTATCCACCTCTCTAAGACACCAGTTAGAGCACAATCCCACTGGCCACCAGAAGGAGTTGACATTTAGAAACACAGGGTTTTTTTTTTTGTTCTCTAACAGTCTGTGCTCCTTCATGAGAATTAAGTAAAAAAGACAGGAGATGCTAAAAGGAGAAGAGAGGCGCTTAGCCTCGTCTTCACACCCATCCGCTCTGCGCCAGAACATCATTTAGGCTATCCCACAATGCACCTCAGACGGGCCCCAACAGAAGAGTCAAGCCCATTAGCCTAGCGACGAGAGTGCTAATCGTCACATTCCATTACAGTCAATGGCAGCGTGGTGATTCTAATGTCCATTTGGAAGAAGTCATACAAGGGCCGGTGTTGCGTCACCAGAGCAAAAGGGGGACACAAACGATGGAGTGACTTTGAGGTGACGGAGCCTTGGCTGGAAGAACATCGAAATTACAATTTGAGCTAACTGTATTCCTTATGATTTGGGTTGAAGACACTTTGGGATCATTATCAACATTTCTTCTCACCCTCCCCCTCCCCTCCCTCCACCCCCTGATCCAAACCAGCACAACTACAACCCTCTACAGCGTATTACTGTGCAAACAGCACTCTTGTGAAGCTGAGACTGTGTCGAGAGAGGCACAAATGCGAAGTGAACAAAGCCCAGCGTTATTCTATTGGAATCAGATTCCTCTTTAACTGAACATAGACTTATCGATCACTGCGAAACTACACAAGAGCAGCTTCCAAATGAAGGAAGGTGTGTGTGTGTGTGTGAGAGAGAGAGAGAGAAGCAAGACAGAGAGACAGAACTGGAGAGAGAGAGTGAGAAAGGGGTAAATAACATCTTCATCTCCACTTGCGTCTGCAGCAGCCAGTCAGTCAGGCATCATTAATCCAGTGAGGAGCCTCATCCGTTGTGTATTGGTTCATTTTACAACACTATAGTGCTGTCTAAATATTGACAGAGCTCTGTTGTCTGGGCTATTGACTGTCATCAGAATGCTCCCCTTCAGAGCTGAGTGTAAAAGGGAACTGTGAGGATCTGATGTGTGTGTGCATGTGTGTGTGTGCTTGTGGGAGAGAGAGAAAGTCACAGCGCTTGTCTACACAGAGTGCTGCCTTCACATGGGCAGCACATGTAACAGCACAGGTCAGAGCCCACAAAAAAAAAAAACACACACAGCACATGTCCATGCAAAAACAAACTTAAGACACATGCATGTATTGTAGACACACACGCACGCACGAACATACACAATCAATCCCGGACGCACAAAGAAGGGGCTGTAGCTTCTCACAACTTGGCTGTCCTCTAAAATTCACTCACCTCAAATGATTTCTATGCAAATAGAGCAGCAGAGAAAAATGCAGCAGCTGAATTAAATCCAAAACACATTTGGTCAAAAATCAATTCCCCTGGTCCTCCCCTCATCCACACAGACAGCCTACTCTCCACTCTCCCTATCCCACAGCACACAGCCCTGGACCGCTGATAAATATTCATTTTTTATATTTATGTTACAGAAAAAAAGCTGTGATGGGCAAAACAGGAAAGCCTCCCCAACAAAAGCCTTCTGCAAACACACACACATTGCAGACAAACATGAGAACACCCGAAAAAGAGACTCGCAGTTTACAAATAATCAGATAACTACTGCGATTCCGCACACGAATCATTTAATGGAGAATAAATAACACTAGATTTACATTATGATTTGACTGTGTTACACTTTAAACAGATTGGTTATAGTGGGTAAAAGCAGCTTTCTGACCGCTGAGCGCACACTGTGCTTTTAAAGTCCTTCTACAGCTTTCTGCCCTCCCTGTGCGCCAGAACAACCACAACTCTCCTAACAGCACTTGAACATTCTCTCTTTCCAAAAAGAGATGGTAATTACTTGACAAATCACTGCCTCTTTTAAGTGCCAGATGAAAGAGTGTAAATGGGGGGAAATACGCAGGAAATAAAATAAAATCCTTTTTTTCCTGTTCCCCGTTAAGTGGCCGGAGAGGGAGAACTGGAGATATTTAATGTTGCTTAAATATGCAGTGTGATTCCACCCGCTGATTAAATTATAGCAGATGAGATCTTCTGTTGGCTGGAAACTTGAAAAAGTCCAGAGCTGTTTAAAAATGCATCAAACATGCTGTTGGATTAGCTCTCTGTCTCTGTCTCTCACTGTTCCGCTGAGGGGAGAGAAGGGGAGGACGGAGCCGTGCGGAGGGGGAGGAGAGGAGGGAAGACAGGATCCACTCCTCTCACAAATGAGACTAAAGCTGGTGTGTTTGACAGAGAGCAAATATGATAATGAAGAAGTCAAAGCGCACTTAATAAAGCAACGAATGGTAAAGGAATTATTTGAATTAAGTCACCCTGCGGAAAAATGTGACAAGGCATCTGCATATGTGTGTGTGTGTGTGTGTGTGTGTGTATGTGTATGTGTGTGTGTGTGAGAGAGGAAGAGAGAGAGAGAGAGAGTGCGTATTAATTAGTGTGTTTGCCAAATGGTCCAAGTGAGAGCCCACTGGGTCCTGTGCTCTGCACTTTTTGCCCTCTTCCTCCACTCTCTTTCTCTTCCTCTCCAGAGCCAAGATGTGCATATGTTTTGGGCTGCTTGAATTTCTCCGCTCATAATTGGGCTGACCCGCAGGGGGCCCTCATCCACTGGGACAACACTGTAAACATGAGTTTACTCTCTCTCTCTCTCTCTCTCTCTCTCTGGATGGGAGAGCTGCTCTAAGCTCACTCTCTCTCTCTCTCACACACACACACACACACACACACACACACGGGCTGGAAACACAATGCAGCGAACTGATCAAACAAATAAACTACCAACCAAGACGACAAGAAAAGGGGGCTTTACTCCGTCCCTGTATTTCCAGTGATGAACAAAGAAACACAAACCGCTCAGAGCGCTGTTCCCGCTCAGTCAATGACAGAAAAAAATAAATAAATAATTGAGCGCAAGAGAAACTGTTTGAAGAGTCAGAGGCTTCTAGCTCACTACATTGCATCAGAGGGCCAGTAGACAGAGAGTACTTTCCTGCAGAGACGGGTAATGAAGGCGGGTGGGAAGTTATTCATAAGAATCTGACCGTGTAAGCACTTGTGTAGAGACATGATGTTTAATTTGTAGTTTGAGCAAAAGAAGTTTTCAAGTCCGGCTGCAAATACGGCACAATAATGTCACACTTGAGTGGGCAAACAGGTCAAACCACCTCCATTGTGTTGCTACGGGAACAGCCAAAATGCAGCGTGGGACTCCAGCACGCTGAGGGTTAACAGATTGAATGAGCTTTGGAGCGGTAATGGGTTGTCCAAAAATGTACCGCTTATCTTATATAGCATACTTCCATAATTTAGATGCTGTTTGCATGTCTGTGTGTGCATGTTTTCGTTTGTTTGTGTATGTGTACTGTATTGGTGGGGGCTAAGCATGCTGCTGCCTGTGTGTGTATTTCTGTCTGTGTGTGCACGTACTGTATGTGTGCATGGCATGCTCCTGAGTTCAGAGGTAGTGACAGCTTTGACAGCTATACCTGCCAATGGCCAGATCCCGGCGATAACCCCTGCTGTCGCCACAAAGCCGACAGAAAGGCTCCAATTTCCCCCCCAGACACTGGGCCAGTCTGTGGAGGCAGAAGAGGAGGTGGGGGGGGACAGAGAGACAACCTCCAGCCATTCTCCACAATACACTCTCCTCATTCCACCCCACTAACACATGAATGGGGATCCAATTGATTCTTTTTCACCCCAGTCCATTTTCCCACCCGGCCTGACACAGAGAGAGGATTTTGTGCTCATCTGCCCTTCCTTGTGTACTTCATATCGGGGAGAAGACTTATAGAAAGGGAAGGTAAAAAAGGGGGGATCTTTATCAGAAAGCGAATTAACGCTCAAAGTGCTCCATTTGGAAGGTATATCAGGCCAATCCATTAAAAGGGCCTTCAGAAAAGAGCCGGTGCGGAGGACACCTTGAGAATGAACAGAAGACCTTGCTGAAACAGCACTCTTCACACAGAGGAGGAGAGAGAGAGGGAGAGAGGGAGAGAAGACAGTACGGGGGTTTGTGCCACATGGGGCTGCATAATCACCTGCTAAATAAGGGTTCCACAGAAATTACGTAAATAAAATTGCTTAAAATGTAATTGATAATTGACGAAATAATTTCTAACTGCACGACTGGATTTTCCAAAAAAACCAAACACAAAATTAATCCCTCTCAATCATCACGTATGACACAGATGAAGTGTGTGGCGGTGCATTTATCTGCAGAGACTCTGCATTCTGTCTGTATCTTCTTATTTTCCTCTTATTTCGCTGTGTTCGGGACGATCCTGGGCACAGCGTGCAGGTGAGGCCCGGACTTTTTAAAATGTTGTGACCAGGATTTAGACCAGGGGTGTCACACTAATTTTTGTTAATGGGCCCCATACAGTCCGATTTGATCACAGGCAGGCAAAAGCTTGTTCCTAAACGTGAGTGAATCTGGGGTTGGCTTTCACTTTCGGTGGTGATACTGTTTACAAACAGTAACCGACAATCCTGCAAAGTATAATTTTAAGAAAAAAAAAACATTACATGAAATTGAAACCACTTTCATTTAGAATTGTCTCACTGTTTTCGAACTTTTGTTCCCATTTCCAGCATACATTTTCTCCGCCACACACACTGGCCTCCATGCATTTCCTCTCTCATGCACTAACACGCACATGCACAGACACATGCACGCACACACCTGCTCCAGCACTGGGTTCCATTAATCTTCTCCCAAGCCCTGTCCTCTGCGGGCTGACCCAGGTAGGGAGGGGGAGGCTGGGGTCAGAGGCTATAGGGGCGCCCCTGTCTGGATGAGGGCCTCGTGAACATTAGCCCCTGGCCAGTGGAGTGGGGGGCACTGGAGGGACCACCCCATACTGACTGCGAGAGGTCAGCGATTAGAAAAAGAAAAGTGATCTCTGAGAGAATCTGAAGGTGGAAGTGACTAGACAAATGGACAAATGGAATTTAACTACATGCAGCATGTGACGATAAAAAATAAAGACCACATTACAGAAAAGAGATACAGCAAAGACTATCACCCATAACAGGATGCAGCCTCAGCCAGCGAGAACACAAATGGGCCTATCTAGAGGCAGTGTTTGATTTGTCCCTTCTGGGCTACTGTAGAACAACATGGCGGACTCCATAGAGGACGACTTGCTCCGTACGTAGATTTAAAAGGATCACTCCAAGGTAATGACAACACAATTCTTATTTTCAGATGATTATAAACAAATAAAAACTTAGATATGAATATTGTGTACCATTGCTGCCAGTTGATGCCCCTAATGCTGGATTTGCGTGGAGTCAGGCAGACAGTAGATGGCAAACCGGGTATCATTTAGTAGACAAGAGCATGGTAAAATTTGGTGAGGCTGGCAGACAATACCAGCAAAAGTAATGGTAGACGGCATTACGGCTCCAAGTTAAAATAACTTTTTGTCATCTTCTGGAATAATTGCATTAAATAATAAATAAAAAAATCATTTTATTCCGTTCTCTGTAAACAATTTATATCACAATCGCACCATTATCGTCATGCCACATCCTCCCATTTTGTTAAACTGTTACTGTTTAGGGTATGTGCTGTCTACCATCTGCCTGATTCCATGTGTAAGCAGCATAAAACCTACACTCTGGACCTTTAAGGCTGAAGCTGCCGGTTAGAGAGGTCACAATTATGCCTTTTTTGCTCCTCTCCCAGTCAAGGTTATTTAAAAATTACAGTCTGAGCTGATATTTCTATTTTACTCCATAATACAGCTGCACTCTCAACCTATATTAAAATGAGTAAACATGTAATTTAGGCAACATGTGTTTGGAATCTGTGCATATAGAAAATATATCCTGTATCACATCTGTCCTCTGATGGTCCCCTATATACACTCTATAGCATCCTACAGTGCATCATATCTAAGCATAGCAAAGTTTCAGTCAGTGTGGAACTCTTGATGCTTCTCCTCATACCAAACATGAACAAAAGTTACACGTCAAAGCACACTTGAGATGCAGGATTCACCTGTGAAATGTTGCAAAAAAAGCTATCCTTTTTTCCTCTTCTCACTCATTAACAGCTGGTGTACCTGGGATTAGACAGCTTGCAAGAAACAAAGGAGCAAAAATGGATCAAGCTTTACTGTATACTGCAAATACTGGTCAGTAAAAGAAGTCTTGATTGACCTTTATTTGTATCCTGCAGATCAGTTTGGGACACTCATTTGCTCATAAAAATAGCATAATAAAATTCTGCAAGCCTGCAGACATAGTCAACCATCATAAACTGGAAAGTGACAATATTACACTAATGCTAACAGGGAGGATGTGGTTTGGGCTCTTAGAGTCGGTGGCACCATACAGATCACACCAGAGCTGACCTCATCAGCCTGAGAACAGAGCCCCGGCCCCAGGGGTGATCCTGCCTTTTTGTGCCTCCTCTCCCCCTCTCCTCTCCAGGGTAAGACCCCAAACAAGCAGCCCCTCTGTCTGGAGCACCTACCAAGAACAGAGACCCAACTCTTCCCGTGGCATTATCAAACGGCTCAATGAACAGGGGGGGACACAAAAGTTACAGAAAGTGAGTGAGCAAAGAGACAGACAGGCAGAGGGAAAAGAGCCAGAAGGAAGAACTCTCATTTGTATTAGCGTACATACACAAGGCCACACATACATGGGACTTGGCAGCATGATTTGGAGAGGATGACTGGTCATCAACAAGTACTTCATTAAACAGAAAAAAACTCTTGTCTCTTCACAACAACTCCTTCAATTTCATTCTGTCATCCTGCAATCTCATATTCACAGCAAGGTCTTGATGATTGTAATGAAAGTGATGATGACGATGAGTGCGTGTGGTTTGTGCTCACAGCGTCTGTCTTTGAGCACCGTGGTGTCGTGCTGAGAGAGAAAACTGTCCTCTTAATTCATGTTCAAACCCAGAAGTAAGAGATAAGAAAAGGAGCACGTAAAAACTTAAAAACACACACTCATCTATTCCTAACTACATCCCCTCCCACCTACACACATACACACACACACACACACACACACACAGACTTGAAAGTGTCTGATATGCGAGGCGTGTTGATCCTGTTTATAATGGCGAGTTTCCTGGTGTAAGCTGTTGGTCTCCCCTGGCGTTGGTCTCCCTCTTCTCTCCAGCCCCTCATCTCTAATGCATGAGCCAGCCAGAGAGACCGCGGAGGCCAAAGAACGAGCGAAAGGGAGAGCGAGGGAGCGAGAGCGGACAGAGGCTAACCCTGGCACTGCGGCGCAACACTTTCATATTCTAATAAACCCAACATGAATACACCCATATACAGAAAGGGAGGAAATTGCATTTCTAAAACTCTCTCTGTATCAAAGGGCATTCCGCTGAACATCTCTCATACACACACACAGACACACATAAACATGCAGTCCGGCATTTTCCAAACCGGGAAAAAATGAACTAACACAAACATACACACACGCACGCACACACGGGGAAGGCTCAGAGGGATTACAGTCTGCTGACGACAGCAGTTGAATGCACACACACAGGCATAAAAACACAGAAAACTTCTTAAGAGAAGTTCTGTTTGAGGAAGTTCTAACTAGATGTCAGATGCATGGAAACAGTGGGAAACGATTTCTCTGATTATATCAATGCATCACTGGGAGCACGTGGGAAACAAGTGATAGGTAGCAGAGAGAGAAAATGAGACAAAGAGCAGCTCAGAGGGCAAAGATCTGGAGCAGAGAGGCAAATATTGTGCAAAACACGTACGCCAAACTCCAAATCAGACGAACCCGTGCCTCGTTTCTGGCCCCATCTCCTTTAGAGCAAGCCATTTAATTTCAGGCCGCTGATACCCATCCCTCCTTTCACAAGAGTTAATATCCCATTCTCCCTCCTCCTCTCTGCTGGTGTGTGATGGAGTCTCAGTGACAGCCTGTAATGCAGGCCTGTATGCATTGATTATATGACACCCTCCATTCAGGTGTGCTATTAAAGTTCCCCTCCTCTCTTCCTTTCTGCTCTGCCAGTGGAATAATGCCCAATAATAAGAGGAGCAGGTGACTGGAGCCGAGGCGAGAGCCAGCCTGGCCCGACAGAAACACTAGTTCCCTGGGCAGGACTAGATGAAGATACGCCCATGCTTTTCACCCCAGCACCATAAGCTGTAGAGGGACAGGGTGGGGGAATGCATAATTGCATTTAAATTACATGAAGGATGCTTTGACTACCCCCTTGTCTGGCTGCCACTCCTCCCCTGCATATCTGCACCCATGTAAAATCAACCCATCCCACCTTCTGTAGCTCCCCTCCCCCAGCACTCAGTAAGGACGCCCTCATGTCCGTCCCACACATGAGCATACAGCAATACAGATGAGAAAATATGCCTTTAATTAGTGTTAAGTAATGAGTGTTATCCTGTGTATACACTTTTTGGACCAGAGGAACTTTTTCATAGTTCTAAGAATTTAAGAACCCCATTTTTATTGTGTCTGCATCACAAAACTCGTAACGTTGATCTTTGAACGTCGTTTAGCTCCTATTTCAGAGTAGGTATTCTCCCAGTGTAAGAGGAAACATGAGTGACGTATGCATACAGTCATCGGTCCAGACGTCATTAGTATACATGGACCAGTCGAACACAGCCAATGTAGCACTGGCAACTGCCCAAAAAAAAAACGTGGACCAAAGGACCAACAGTGCAGTCCAGGCTTCACTGAGCATACATGCAACAGTGGAAATACAACTTGACTCGTCAAAGTGAAAGGGAAGCTGCTATACCAACTACCAGCCAGTGTACAGTATGTCATTTCAGCATCCCTATTGGCAGTGCAGATGCAAACAGAAAAAAAGCCCTTGAGGGTATGTAGTCGTCGAGGGAGCTCCCCAATGGACAGATCCTCAGGGAGTTCCCAGAACTGTTTGGTCCCTTATGAAGTGGAACAAGAACTAAGTAATAAAATATGGAGATATAACATGTTTTTAACTGGATGCTCTTGAGGAAGGGTAAGTAAAATGCACATGGAAGTGCCTTTTTGAAAGGTAAATATGAATGAATTGATAAAATTTATAAAATGAAGCACTGAACAAAAGAAATTGAGGCAATCTACATGAAAACCAGGGCCAAAAAAACTAAACATAACTCAAACAAAACCTTCTATACGATAATGTAGGTCCTACATACCAAAGAAAATATAGCCGACACAACAACTGCACTCACTACCAAACTAAAACACAGATTAAAAATAATCATACAAAATCTTTTTTCAACATGTGCTAGACAGAGATTAGTCTCTGTGTTTATGTGATACAGTACATAACCACGAAAGAAGGAAGTTAAACTTGCTCCGGTCCCCAGTGTAACTTAGCGAGCGTATTAAACTCTTAACTAGACACAATTACTACACCAGGAACAAGGGGCATTGTGGCGAGCTGCAAACACAAACACAGCTCCCTCGAATAACAGAATTAGCAGCATTTTATAGCAGCAACAACCCAACTAAACACTCTGATTGGGCAATTCATACTGGTGACCTACAGCTCATTACACAAGGTGAGGAAGCCAGGGTCATGTTGGTGGCTCAGTAAAGCAGATAAATTCTGGTGAAAGAACCAGTAGATACCCATCAGAGTACCCAACAGAGGCCATGACCATAATGGTACTAAATGTTACTATTATGCTAGCACCAAGTATAAGTGTTTTTCTTAAATGTATAGATGCACAACCCCTCATTGTTTCGTTAAGACATAAAATGATAGCCAAGGTGGTGGATATTGCAAAAAATCAATTAAGTGAGGTCCTGTAAACGTTTGTGTTAAAGACTAATAGGACAAACAACTTCTATAAACACTAATACTAATATGACCCAATGACCCCCATTACACCTTGCATTAAAATGCATTTTGAGTGATCCCATTGCAATCAGACAGTGCTTGATCACATAAAAAATATACCAAGTGTAAATGTAATCAGGTTAAATCATATGAGATGCATTTTAATGCAAAGTGTAAAGGGCCTCAATGAGAATGTCTAACCACATCACACCTGATATTGTGGATTTGTTAACAACAGATGTAATACCTGCCAGTTTTATGTTTGAACTTCATTTGTAAAGTTTGGGAAGATTTGAATTGAGTCTGTCTGCTTTGTGTCATTTTATGGTTTTGACATTTGAAGGACTAGACACACAACGTATATTAGGTATCTAACTGACTGATGAAACAAGCTAAGATCAAACAGATTTGTGTAAGTTAGCGCAGATGATTGAATAAAAGTCGTGATGTTTTACCGAAAGTTTTATGTTTTAAAATTTAGGTATGTTTAAGGCATAACACAGGTTTTCATATAACAAAGCAATCCTAAAATGAATATTTCTACAACATTTCAGAACCTGACTGGAGACATACAGTATATAGTCTATCCTGTAGGTTGGGCTGTGGGTTGGTACACAAACCTATTATAGTAACTAAAATCAGGTCGTATTATAGCAGCTGTACCAAGCCTCAGACAGACAACATCTTTAAGCCTTCTGCTCTCACCCACACAGTATTCCTGCTGTATAGCACAGCGGTCTACCTTCACCATCTTTGCCTTCTCTTTCTGTCTTTCTGGGAAGCTCCAGGCCGAGAATAGAGCTCAGAGCTCTACGGTTTACATAAACCACAATACCTCCTCAGCTTGGAGGGGGGAAGAAAGACACAAGCATCTGTTTTTGTTTGCATTTTATTCCAAAACATAAAATTGAATCAATCTTTTAATACTCTGGATTGTATAAACATGGGAGAGAACTGCTTGAATAAATATCAAGAATGAAAATGGATTTCTCGTCGACGACTATTATCTATGTGGTTTATTTATGAATACCACGGCTGGTGCCAAAATAGGCAAGACATAAAAATACAGAGATAATGTGTTTAGCCTTTTTTCATTTTCCTCTTTTTAAGTGAAAGAATAAATATTAGGATTTACATCACATTTACATTTTTATCAAAATCAAGTTGGGTGCCGCTAAACCTGCGCGCAACCGTTTTCATCTGTGGTTGCCAGGACAACTGTGAAAATAACAAGAGCAACATGACACTGACATCTTTAACAGGAAAATCATTAAAAGCAACATGAGGGGCCAGATGATGCTGTCTGTGCCTCAGTCAGTCTGTGACTGATAAACACCACGCTGGATCCATAAATAGACTAATAGCTCTTTCACTGCTCCCACTACAATGCACTCAGTCAGGACGGTTAGTGGGTGTTTTTGTAAAAATGATAGATAAAATCCTCTCACTCTCACAGACTCATAATAGTGGCGTGCAATATCAGACACAGTGTGAGATGCAAACATACACACACAAACACAGCGCACACACCGAAACATATCCAGGGGCCATCTATCGCTGGCCACACAACACCCACCGACACTTAACTACTTCTCATACACACATATATTCATAAGGTATTATGCAGAATAACAGTTTTATGGATTTTAAATGGCATTCATTTACGAACACTGTGGCTAGCCATCACATGGAAGGGCTATTTTATCCCCTCTTAATGTAGATCAGTCTTCTTGGGTGAGATGCAGAGGGAGGTCCAGGACATTAGGGAAGTTGGATCTGTCTTCAGCCACTGATTAAACACTGGGCCGAGGTGAAGAAATAGAAACGGATCGCATCAATTGGGACTGAGGCCCGAATGCATAATGGAATCATCACATGAATGCTATGCCTCCATTAATATCCTTTGAGGGTGAGGATCCCAGATAACAAGAAGCCTTTTCCATCCATATTTCTTCTACCTCAGATTTTTACGAGCAGCGCTCAGGTTATTACCGTACACCGCACAGAGTGAAACAAACTTCACATAACCGCACTGAGAACCGCAGCAGATCCTCCACAGCCGGGGAGATGACTTTCTATAGTCTGTGCACGCTCCAGTGTGTGTGTATGTATGTGTTTGACAGGTTTATAGGAGTCATTTATCCTGCTCAGCGGGCTAGTGTAGTGCCGAATGGTGGCCTGAGTGCCAGGCGTAGCTTATTGTTGTGTAGCCTTTATGGGCTACATTAAGTACAGCTGAGTGAGAGGGAAACATACAGTACAATACCCTGAGCTCACACATGTCATACACACAGAGATTAACTACCTCCCTGGGCCCAGGGCAGGCCTACATCCACTCAGCATAAGACCCTGGCACACTGCCTCCAACTGCAGACATGGGTGAAGGTATGTGAGTGTGTGAGAACGTATGTACTGTAGGCACAGACACCGACAGACGTTCAAGGAAAAGTTCAGTTAGCATTTGAAGAAATGACCACAGAGTGATGCCTTGAGAGACTGAGAATCTCACGAATCATTATCATCAAATTTTGGGGCCCAATACATCGCTTGCCTCTACCACTTAGCCCTTACCCCTCCAATCTGTTCATTCACATCTAGGGGCAGGATGTCCCGATTCTTGTTGGGATAGAGTGGTAGGGTGGTGTAATAGGGCTGTATGGCCCTCCAAAAGGCCAGTTAGTCAGAAGCAAACTTCAATACCTGAGTGTTATGATAAATCATCGGCAAAATGGCTGCACAATCAACAAGACACCCCACAACTAAATTACGATAACCACGGTATTATCTTAGTTTAATGTCGTTCCAGTGTATTATCATCTAATATCTGTGCAGATTGACAGGGTATGTGGGAGCTCGGGTTGATCGTGTCAGCCAACAGATCACCACTAGTTACCTGGCAATGAAGCACTTCTCTTTTTTATTTGATGACTTTTTGATCATCTGTTGCATGAAACTTAAGTTTGGAATGAATTGTAAGTAACCTGACAACCACAAAAGGACGTCTTTAGCCCACGCAAAAGAAATGATCACTGCAGAAGTCAGAATATTCACAATATCCAGCAACACTCGTCGCATCAGTTTACATAAACCCNCGGGTTGATCGTGTCAGCCAACAGATCACCACTCGTTGCCTGGCAATGAAGCACTTCTCTTTTTTTTTTTGATGACTTTTTGATCATCTGTTGCATGAAACTTAAGTTTGGAATGAATTGTAAGCAACCTGACAACCACAAAAGAATGTCTGTAGCCCACGCAAAAGAAATGATCACTGCAGAAGTCAGAATATTCACAATATCCAGCAACACTCGTCACATCAGTTTACATAAACCCCATCATACTGATGACGTATTGGGGCCTTGATGGCTTGTCCAATTTCATAGTGGAAGTTTGCAACTACTATCCCTCGAAAGTCTCTTCAAAGAAGCAGTGTGGCACACGCAAACGAGGGGTAGGGGTAAAGAGGTGAAATGGGATTGGGCCTTGGTCTGTTTAGATTACAGAGGCTGATTTTTACTCTAAAGTAGACGGGGCAGTATTTTAGTCAGAAGCAGCACAATCCAGATGGTGAGAGATCAGAGCGGGTCATTAAAAAGCCTCTCTCTCCGCTCCTCTGATCAATCTGAGCCATAAAAACAACATGGATCGCACATCACCACTGGACTGCTCATTATTGGCTTCGTTAATAAAAAAGCAGACACAAATGCGGGCACGCACACAAACAAAAATACCCACACGTGTGCGCTTGTTCTCAGACACACTGGCACAGACAAACGGGTCCAACAGTCAGGCGATTTGAAAAGCAGTTTTATTCTCTCACTTACCCACTTATAACACACACCCCCTCCACAACGCCCCCCCCCCAAACCTGCGTGTCTGCTTTTTTGAAAGCTTCATAAGCGTCGCCTCTTCAACTGTGTTCCACAGTGTAAAAATAGAGGCCATTATATTGCCTAATGCCTACCTGCCAGCCCTCTATGCTCCCTCCTGTACACGAAGGCTTTTACATGATGAGGTGGCTGACATGTTCCACACACACCATCCATTACCATATGTACACTGGATGAGACTCAGCCTGCGCAACTTATACTAATGCATGTTTGGTATGCCCTGTGGGGGTGGGAGACATACGCGCACAAGTACGCGCGCGCACACACACAGCGCGCTGGAACAAAGAGATGCGCAAACTCTCTCCCATACAAATATAATGGCAGCACTGTGATATGCCACTTGTATTAACAGCAGGATGCTTTTAAAGTAAATAAAAACATTATAGCTGGCTCTCTGGGTGAGGCTTGGTCCTGCTTCTCAGAGGCTCGCTCCGTGTATGTGTGTATGTGTGTTTGTGTGTTTGTGTGTGTGTGTGTGTGTGTGTGTGTGTCTGTGTGGGACTAGAAGAGGGGGGCAATCCTCTGCTCTGGGGCGGCGGTTCCTCTCTAATTGCCCCTCTAGGTGCCTGTGTGCTGGAGAGCTGAACTGAGGGTAAACACAGATCTAGAGATGATTAATAGCCAGAGGTCAGGGCGGAGCACAAACAGGCAGAGAGGCTGAGACCTCACTCCAGCTTCCCTTGGCCATCCAAATCTACGCACACAGCACAGCAATAAAGTCTATTTTTTTGACAGCAGGTCGCTACATTCACACTCACACATAAAAATCCAAATAGATCGATCCATCCCAAATTCCTTTGAGCAGAGCGGAGGTCAGGTTGGAGATAGAAGAGGAAGACTGAGCAGGTCAGTCAAGGGTGAGGGTGAAAGGTAAAGCTGAAGGGTGAAGGGGAAGGGTGAGGGTCACAGTGTCGGCCCACGGCAGAAGTCCTTAACAAGCCATGATCAATACATGACCAGGAAAACGTGAGCTCCTGTTTCTCCCGCATCCCTATGCAGCTGTAGGTGGTCTCCCAAAGATTTTACACTGTAGCAGAGAAAGACGCACACCCTGCTCTCATTACCTGCCCACTTTGTCTTCTCTGTCCCCTGACAAACACACACACACACACACTGTTCTCTTCCCTACAGTGTGTCCCATGCACACATTTCTATCTCTCGCACCAATCTGCACACAACACACACACAGCACATCCCTAGCTGAATGGAGTCAGGTTGGGCGGCCCTTCATTTTTCATGCAAACGGTAATTTAGTGAGACTGCCTATTGATTGAGCGCCGCTTGTCTCCCAAACAATGCCACTTCAATCAGCGGCCCGTGGGGGGAGGGGGGGCCGGGGGAGAGGGAGGAGATGGAGGGGAGAAGGGGGGGAGGAGGAGGGAGGGCTGCCGATAGCTGCAGTGACTGATTTAAGAGATGGATAAAAAGCAGATACGTCCCCCGCCCCTGTACTGATTAATGACAGTGGCCAGAGCAGCCCTGGACTATGCATCATGATTTAACCACCAGCCCCTCATCTAAAGATTAGCGTGCACGCACACACACACACATACACACTGTAAAAGCACCCACACACACTGTGTACTGTACCACACAGAGAGACAAGACACGGAAGGTGTGAAGGGAAGAAAGGGAAGTGAAGCAGTGAGAAGTGAAAGGATAATGGGGGCAAAAGGAGATACTGTGTGACTGTGTCGAGTTGGTTTTTACTGAATTTTCAGCGGCAGAAATGTGCTTTTCAAAAACTCACACACACTCCAGGACACACTGGAGACAAATGAGTAGACAGATATGTCCAGTGCAGTCAAATAACATCACACACTGTGGGAGTGAGTTTGTATTTACATAACAATGTAATTTTCTCGCCAGTCATGTGGTTAATTGTGTGCACCGTCAGCTGGACGTGGCAGAGGGTTCAGGGAGAAGAGTGCAGGTGTATGTTGCTGTGGTAAGAGATGTGTTACAAAGACAGCAGGGGTGTCGGCTACACTGGCCTCTCACACTAGTTAAAATGGAGCTATTAAAGCAGTGAGAACAGGCTGAAGAAGAGGGATGCCAATTCTGATTATCGATTAATCTGACAGTTATTTTCTTGATTAAACAGTGTCAGAGAGAGTCCAAAATCACGTCTTCAAATGTCTTGTTCTTTCCGAACAACAGTAATGAGATTAAATGAAAGGCAGAGTATTTTTCACCTCATGGCAATGAATACAAAACGCATGAAAAGCAACCATCTAGAGAAAGAGCAAAAGCTTAAAAAGAAGATGAGTACAACATAATAAAATGGAGGAGAATAAGGTAGAAACTCTGTGACAGCTGTGAATGGGTAGGGTTTTTGGTAAAACAGAAAAGAAGTGTCTGATATGTTGGGAGGGAAGGTGTGCATTCCCATACATTACTCCCTGAATAACCTCATACGGAAAGCCACAAGTAAATTTTACCAAAAACCAAAAGTCTTTAGTAAGGTTGACGTACTAAGTAGGGAAATCATTGAGGGGAAAAAAATGTCATAAGCTCGAACAACACTCTCGTTCTATAATGAGTATATTCAGTCTTTGAAGGTATACTATTCAGGAATTCCAAAAAACCAATGTATTCAGAAGTAATCTCTCTTAATCATCACTTATGACCTACTGGAAGTGTGTGGCGGTGTACTTTTCTGCAGAGACTCTGGCCTCTGACTGTATTTTCTTCTTATTTTTCTGTGTTCGGGACATTTATGGGCCTGTACCAGGGCTTAATAAAAAGGTAGCGACCAGGTGCCAGACCATAAGCAGCAGGTATCCAAGAGACACAGGGTAGAAAAACGAGTGAATCTGGGGTTGGTTTTTACTGTCACTTGCACCGATGAGTGTGTTCACAAACAGTAACCCACAATCCTGCATAGTGTACCTTTAAGGTGTTGAAAAGGTTGTGAAATGTTTTATCTTGCACCTAAACATGTGCAACAGAGTCCAGCTACAGCCCACTTCATCCCAGTGTAATGCAACCTGTATAAACCAGACAGGGCACAGTCTAATGTCACAGTTTGTGCTTAATTGCAGTGCAGAAACCTAGAGCGCGATGTAAAGTTGTGCGAAGGAAAACACTGACTCTGGTCCATTAGTTGTGTTGGAAGCCGAGGAGGAGAGTTGGAGCCCCTCCCTGCGGCTGCTAAAATATTCATCAGACTCCCTGAGAGCATGTCTGCTAATAGTTATACATGGAGCAGGAGAAAGAAGTGAGAAGAGGGAGGAGAGGAGAGGGGTGGGAGCGAGGCAAGAGGAGGAGAAATTGGGGAGATGAGCGATGCTCCCTGTGTGCATGTCAGCTAATAGTCAAACATGAAGCGCTAGGAGGGAGGGAAAAAAACAGGAGAAGAAAGAGAGGGAAGTGAGGAGAGGGGTTGTTTAAATAGTCTGTGGCTGAAATCACAAGGGGGGATGAACCACGTTATAAAAAAAGCAAAAGTGAGGAAGGGAGAGAGACAGAAGGAAGAAGAGAGAGAAAGATTGAGAGGGAGTAATCACTCCTTTTCCTCCTCCCCTGCCATCACTCGCCCCTCCGAGCTGCGTTCCAGATTGATTAAAAGCCCCTCTTGTAATTGTCAGATCTTGTAGGAACCATCTCTGTGTTTGAGTGTGTGTATGTGTGTGTGTAAGAGGGAAAAGGGGGGTCATCTGTGTGAGCAGGGTAGAAGAGAAACCCAATTTCAATCACGTCAACCAGTGTAACAGTAGTCACTTCAATAGCCACCAGTCGCTACCACATCAATCAGAACTCCCACTCAAGGAAAGAAATATTGTTGATGTTGTTTTGTCTTTACAAAACAGCAGCCCAGGTAGCCGAGCTCTATCTTTGTATCCTGCTGAAAGAAGAAAAACATACATGTGCATAAACACACTCACACACACGCACACAGTCATTTCTCCAGTCATTAAAATGAGAAACGGCCGACGGTGTAGGAGCTGTTGAAATACCATTAAGAAATGGAGACAAATGCAGTGGATCCCAGCCTGCTAAGGCAACCTTACTACAGTAAATCAGACAGTGACGAATATTACCAAGGCCACGCCGCATGCATATGCACACACAAATACACACGCAGGCAAAACACATGTGCGCACACTCATCTGCACACAAACTGTGCAAACAATCTGCAAGGCACCTTCTGAAAAAAGCTCCTTTGGTGGATTAATGAGTAATTATCCTAATTAAATGTTTCCTGATCATCCGTTGTGATATATGGATGATTATTATGTTCAGAGATGATTAAATGATAGTATAACAGAGCAGTCTGATATCATTTCAAAGAATTAATGAGCGTTTGTACGGAGGAACCATGTGGAAATAAGGCACAAATTAAAGATTGAATTAACTTTGATTTAATCAATTCAGGACTAATTGTGAGCCGCAGTAATAGAAAACTTTTTTGCTGTTTAATCACAGGTGGAGATGCATGCTGTTTTTTTTAATAATGCAGAACGCTTGAAGAAGTTCAACAAGTGAAGAAATGCAATCATGTGCATCCTGTGCAGACATACACAGGGCCAACAGACTTTCTGCAAAACATTTTACAGCATCACTATATCAAATAGAGTTGCGTACTGGCAAGAGTCTGGTGACACGATACGCATCACGATACAGGGTTAAGATTCAATATATTGCCATGTACTGTATATACCAGGGGTGTCAAACTCATTTTTGTTCACAGGCCACATACAGTCTGATTCGATCGCAGATGGACCTGACCAGTAAAACCATTGCATAATGGCCTATAAATAAGAAACACCTCCAATTTTTTCCTTATTTTTTTGTTTAAAGAAGTACATTCTAAAAACACTAATCCATTATCATTTTTCCATACATTTCCACTCCTGTGTAGTGACATCACCACACCACGCTAAAGTGAAAGAAAAGAACTATATTCTGGTCAGGATGGAAAAGCCTCTGAAGTAGCCTTTTACATGAAGAAAGCTACTCAGTGTTCAACTTGCTCCTGAAACCTGGCACCTTTTAGTCTTCACAAGTGCATCAGTATAATGTGTGCAATGGCATCCAATGGGCCGGATTGGACCCTTTGGCAGCCGGGATCTGACCCCCATATACACTAAAGGTGCTTGCAGGATTCTTCCCGTAAACAAATTAAGAAAACAAAAAACTGTTAACAATAAAAACTCAATAGTGCTTTTGAGAATCAATTAAGTAACACAAAGCATAATATCATGATACTCAAGTGTATATACATTTTCCTACAGCGCACTTTGGCAGATAGTGATTAAATATGGAAACCAGAATACGACTTTCTATATAACAACACTCATAAGCAAAGTGTTCTACAGAACACAGTGTCAAAACAATGCCAATATGTACTTATTTAATTTTTTTATCTGGTTTTCTCAATGAGAAAATGAGAGTTTGCATGAAGGTTAACTGTACTTAATAAGTTTCTATCCAGATAACCTCCCTGCATGCAGATTGTGAGACAATAAAAAAAGATACAGAGCTAAAACAACTTCTCCTCTGATCCTCTGAAGACATATCTGCTCTTATGAGTAGTTGATTGTGTTACTTAGCTTAATGTAAACCAATAAACGAGGCTAACCTTGTGAGCGGGGTCGATGCTTATTTAAAAGCTCATTGATTAACAGTTGTGATTATTGATCATGCCATGTGGCCCAGACAGGATTGACGGATCTGATAGGTCAGGGTCCAGATTCACACAGACAGGACAGGACAGGACAGGACTGACAGACGGACTGGGAGAGAGGAGAGGAGAGGGTGGGCAGGCAGAGACTTTGATAGATAGATAGGACACACACACACACCCACACACACGCACACACAAACACACACACTAATACAGTTCCTCTTCTCAATCATGTACTAACTTGAAGAGATTACTTGGAGTATCAACTTATTATCTGCACAGCACTTGAACCTCTTCAATATTTTTGCCCTAACCCCTATCTCTCGCTCCACCGCCTGATTCACTTCTCCATACAGTTCACGGTGCAGAGCAGAGTAGTTGCATGTGAAGGAGATAGTAAGCAGTAATATTCAATTATTGTATGCACGGCGTCCCCGTCCCGCCCTAAATTGATTTCTTACAGAACGGGAGGCATCGCTCAGCACTGACACACAGCCATGTTTCCCCCATCTACCACATCCCACGCAAATTACTCCTCCATCTGCTCTCCCTCACCGCATCGCGCATTTACCCCTCTCCTCCCTTCTCTCCTCTCCTCTCCTCTCCTCTCCTCTCTTCTCCTCTCCTTTCCTCTCCTCTGTCATCATCTCCCCTCGTCTTCCCCTCTCCTCTCTCCCCCGTCAGACTACACAGCTATCGGCGGTTGGCACGGGCCCCGGCTCCCATACAGGACGTTTAATCTGTCTTTAATCTCTCCGCATTGTAATGGGAAATGGTTTTGTGTTTTACTATTTGATTGAAGCTGCAAGCCCGCCCCTCACCACCATGGGACTCTGTGTTTAGGAGTGGGAGGTGTTTTCAATTTTGCCCTTGCCTCAAATTGTCTTTTATCAAAGAATTCATATCAGTAATACAATTCTACATATTAACCAGGCTGTTTGTAAGTGGCCTAATAGGAGAGAGTGGAGAGAGGAAGAGATAGAGGCAGAGAGAAAAATGAAAACTGGCTTCCACTCACAGGATCTAAAAAAAGAAATTGCACTGAATTAACGGTCCACATTTTTGGTTGTAATATTCCAGAGACGACTAAAGAAAAGGTTGATAACACCTTGAATGTGGCTCGTCTGTAATAAGAGTGTGTTCTCACCTGGAGCTGGCACACAGGAGTTGTGAAAGTTCTCTCCCGTCAGGTTATACCATCATCATAAAGACCTTTACAATTGTACCTTTAATAAAGCCACACAAAGAGGGAGTGGGTCTAATCAATACTTCATATAGCGGGGATTATTGTTTGTTCAGACTCAACATAGATTCAAAACATCTCGGCTCGACAGTCATGTAAAGCTAGAATTGATTTGTTCATAAAAGCAGTGAAATTTTTGATGTCGGTGTCACGTTTATGATTCCCCCCCCCTGCATCCCATTTTTTATTCATACGCACATTGTCACTTTAACAAAGAACAGGCCTGCGGTTAACGCTGAATGGCGTTTACAGTCTCTGATGGTTAAAATCAACAGAAAGCCAAACATACATATAAACACATGCACACACACACACACACACACACACAGGTACGCACAAACACATACACACAGCCTCCTCTCTCCTATTCTAATTAAAGGGACCTCTCTGCCCTGGGTGTGTGTGTGATATTGACACTTAGCTCCGTACAATAAACTTTATTGGCAAGCCCTGCTTGATTACAGCACTAAACTAGAATAACAAGGAATATGGGAGGAGGGGACGTGGATTATATACTAAACAGACATTAGCGGGCTCTATTCAAATATCTGGTGCATTTTAATAGCGAGCCCTGAAAGGCCTCTGTCTCAGAGGAAAGCCTCTGTGCGCGTGGACACCAGCAGTGAGATGAAGCTGAAATATACTGCGCACAAATAAAAAATGACATGAGGTGAAATATAGTAAAGGTAGAAAAATAGAAAGAGAGGAGATATATATTGAAGGATGGAGGAAGGGAAAGAGGGATAGATTTCCCGTCATTAATGATCTATGGAAAATCCTCTGTCTATTTTCAGATATACTGTTAATGGCTGCTCGCTGCCATTAAAATCGTTGCCATCCTGAACTCAGCTATTCACATATTGGCTGCTGCTTCATCTAATATTCATCTGCTGGAGGTCAATGGCAGTGGTGGCATGCTTAATTTGTATACACAAATTAAGGGTGGAGAATAAGAGTTTTAAATGAGCACGGTGTTGGGATTCAACAAATGTAGGATTTAAACAATTATTACACCTCAGAAACAATCAAAATGAACAAATAACAAGTTTGTGTTTGGGTTCCCTTAAAAAAAAAAAAAAAGACTATACCTATCCAGACACATTCAAAAAAGTCTCTACAGATGAAGATGTGAGTTGTGTAACTATATAAAGTTAAAACACATGAATAGAAACACAGAGAGGGAGAAACAAAAAGAGAGTTTGTCTCCTCAGCACTCCCAACAGCCCTGGTGAAAGAGTCAGCCTCTTAAAGAGGACAGACTGCAATTATATCCTCAACAATGGTGTCTCAAACAATACCTGGAGGCAAAGACTTTGCAAAGCCCTCTTCATCCTGGACATTAAATTACCAGCCCAAGTGCTAAATCAATTAGGCTAAAGCGGCAGGTGTAGCAGAGGGTGGTGTGCTGTTCAAACACAAGTGTAAACCTGATCTTACTCTCCTTGCACTTCTCCTTGGTACTTTGTGTTTAAGGAAAGCATCGTGAGGATTTAAATCAAGAGACCCACAATGCTCTGAGCCATCAGCAGCCTCACTTCAGTTAGTGGTGCACTGTGCATCAAGCCTACCAATATGACCCGAGGCCTCCTGCAGAGGTCACCTGCTGTTAAATGTAGGCAACTGTTATCAAAAAGTTTACCAGAATGAAAAACAATTAAAAGACATGTAGGGGAAAATGTGTTTGTTTAAATAAGATTTTTTTTCTTATTCCATACATTGAGAAAAGCCTGTGATAACAGAGTTGTGACTCAAGAGCAAATGAACCGCAGCTGTCTGTCCCGCTGCTTCCACATCCACTGATGGGCTCGTTCTGCTCAGTCAGTTGAACTACAATGACCCCTACTGGCCTAAAGTGGTACTAGGATTAGTGCGCTCCTCAGACAAAGAGCTTGCACTTCATTGTGAACTTGTGGCTTTGTAACTGCTCATGATCTTAAACATGAAAACACAATCAGGAGGAGAAATTAAAGAAAACTGTCACTCACTTTTCCTTCTTGTGATATAAACTCCTCAAAACTCCACACAAAAACTCCCAGTCTAGTTTTTATTGTTTTGATTCTCTGTCTTCATCTTCTTCAGTCACTTCCAACCACTCCAAATATTCTCCTCCCCCCCTTGCATCCTTCTTTTTTCCCTCTCTCTGGAGGCCTTGGCACCCTTGGCAGGGCCTCTCCTGCTGGGTCTGTTGGCAGAGCTCTGTCTCTGATTCACCCACAGCGTGCCCTCTGGCTTAACAGGCTGGCACAAGGACACGGAGCAGAGTTGAGAGAGGAGGGCAGGGCAGGAAGCATGGAGCTGCAGACTGATCGAGCTATATATTACCGAGAGGAAGTTATAACAGAATAGGTGAGTGGGTGCGAGTTCAGTTATTCGAGGTTTTAGGCCTGTGGTTTCTGTGAGCACGGCAGAAATGGGAAACCACTCCGTCGGTTTGCACGTGTGTCTGGAGAACATTAGAGTGAGACACACATGCGGCCTCACCTTGAAGAGCCACTGACCCCACACACCTTTATTGCATCTCCAATTAGAGGAGAGGGAGGGAGGAAGGGAGAGATACAGAGGGAGAGACGGAAAGAGAGGAAGGAAAGAGGGGGAGAGATGTATTTCATAAATGTAGTTCCATAAAGAGCACTGACCCAAATGGCATTCAGTAATTCTTCCCTGTGCCAGAGGAGGTGGGATAATCAGAAACTTCATCAAGCTCACTCCTTCCTTCTCTCCTTCCCTGCGTCTGCAACACCTCCTACTGTCCCACCCTCCGCCGGAACCTCTTAAACAAAAATCGCGTGTAATAACTGCACAACGTATACAGTGCATCCGGAACACGCATCAAAGAACATCCCTCTATCCCCACTTCATCGCTTCATTTTAATTAAACAAGTTTCCTCCACTCAGAGTCTCGCCATCTCCCATCTCTTTGATCTGTTCCCATCCGACTCACAGTAAAAGAAACAGCCCATCTCCACTTTCGGAAAAGTTGTAAGTGTTTGATTCTTGAGACTCCCAAGCAGCAGCGGAGCAGCATTGATTTAACGTACACAAAAAGGCATCAGAGCACTTAGAAAAAAAATGACTGAAAACATAAAAAGACAGGTCCTTTGTCGAACACTACGCTATAACTACAACCCCTTACGGTCCATATGGGTCTACTTATAAAAGCAGAACAAATTCCTTTTTGAAACTGTTCAATAAATTTAGATCTGTCTTCATGACAATGTCGGCAATACATATCAAATCTGTCACCGCTGCGCTGAAATGGATATGGGAGGGCAGAAATCTGAAAGAAAATAATACAATTAAAGTGTGTCTCAAGCACCAAGTCCCCATCGATCCATTCGCTCTCTTTTCCAATACACTATGGACTCAACATGGACTTATTCTTTCTTAAGCACAACTGGGACCGCTCCCTCCCCCCCCCCCAGGGGTGCAACACTCACACAATGCTTCAAAAGAACATTTTGTTTATATGTTCAATACCAGAAACGTCAATGAAATTATCCAATCATTAATTTCCTATTCAATACAAATTTAATGCAGAGCCACGGAGTAGCCAGCTCATATCCAATGAGGACATCTATCCCCAATCACTCAGCTCTGGGCTTCACAATGCACACACACACACAAACACACACATATCAATGGGACTGTCCCTAAAATGGCCATTCCTCACAGACGGACTCAATACTGTAGAGAGGGGGGAAAGAAGGAAAAGAGCAAATAAGGAGGATGGGAGTGGTAGGAGAGGGGGACTGATTATTTCTTAAGCACAACTGTCAAGGTGAGAGTCTTGACACTGGATGGTCACGCAGAGCTGAAGAGACACAATTTGTTCTTCTGGTCTGTGGTGTATACATTTGGAAATACTGGTTTGGTCATGCAGGAGTATGGAACCAGTGGTGGAGGAAGTATGCAGATTATTTAAGTAAAAGTAGCAGAACCTCCATTACAAGTAAAAGTCCTGCATAGATAAAAGTTAAAATTTGAAAAGAAGAAGAAGAAGAAGAAGAAGAAGAAGAAGAAGAAGAAGAAGAAGAAGAAGAAGTAGTAGAAGTGAGGTTGGCAGATATAGCCCGCTGCTCATCTCTGCAGGCTGCTCAAGGCTACATTAACCACTACTAGCATAACACAAGAACCTCTTACTGAACTATCACCAGTTTTAATCTTGGAATCCATCGAATATCAGTCTAACAGTAAGCCTCTGAGGGCAACAGCCGATAGCTGGGGAGACCCGGTGTAGCAAGCAGATATCAGGGCCAAGACTTCTTCTGCATGTCAGTCATTTCGGCTAATCTGTATAAACAGATATTTATATATGAACGCAGATGCATTTGAAAAAAACCTGAAGCTAATATATAGGCGGCACAGTGGTGCAGTGGTTAGCACTGTCACCTCACAGCAAGAGGGTTGGGGGGTTCTAACCCAGAGTGGGGGAGCCCTTCTGGGCGGAGTTTGCATGTTCTCCCCGTGTCAGCGTGGGTTTCTCCGGGTACTCCGGCTTCCTCCCACAGTCCAAAGACATGCAGGTTAGGTAAGGTCACAGAAAATGAATGAATGAATCTAATATAAAGCGAAGTCATTGACGGTAGATGATGAGTTCAGAGATTGCATTTTGGCCAATGCGTTCTGCCTCAATCATGCGGGCGCAAGCCGAAATCGAACCTGGGATGCCGTGGCGAGGACGAGGCCTCTGCACGTTGGGCACCTGCTCTAATCACTAAGCCACCAACACCCCGAAACCACAACACTTCTGATACCAAAAAGTGCCCAATGGCCTACAAATTCTACATGCTTATGAAGGTATCTGTTTATAGCGATAACATCGTAGGTATGTCGGCACCAGGTTTTGACAAGAAAGAAGGATGTGTGGAACTACAGATATCATTATCTTTGGTTCTACTGCATTGATGTAGATACTTTTTTGACAATGTTGTGCAATGCTAAATAGGTGGAGTAATCTTTCAACCCCTTTATATACTGTTGGGTAGTTTAATCTGTTAAAATTAATCCTTTACTGGTCACATGTTTTGTATGTAAAATCTTCATCTGTAAAGTTAGTGAAGCAAAGTAAAAGTAAAGTAGTGGAGTCGAAAAAGTTCAATAAATAGTAGTAGTATAAAATAGAAGATGAAAAAAGTTAAATACTATGTAGCTCAATGTACTTACATTGCATTACAGGGAAAATGTTTATGTATGCGGAGGAACGTGGAGGAATGGAGTTGAGAAAGAAATGAAAACACCCAAAAACCTTTCATACATCATAGTTTGACTGTGACTTCTATAGGGAGCTCTTACGCACTCCAATCAACACGCTCATTCACAGAAAATTTCAAGATCAATGGCAGGTTCAACAGTTCCATGCTTGATGATCCAATCTATAGCTCTCTGATGCATGTGATTAGGAAATGCGTGGAAATGCTATCAGTATTGAATATCATACAGGTAGTGAACCCAGCTGAACCCGCACCTACTATAACCCCCCGACATGATACACATCAGATAGAGCTGTGAGCCGTGCGCGTGTGTGTGTGTGTGTGTTTAACATGTTAGAGCTGGCAAGATGACACGAGAGCCAGGGTTCACAGGTCAAGTAGAGTCAAACCAGGTAGGCGATTGGCTGATCAGGTCTGAGTGTAATGACTAATCAATGGTTGAATGCATTAGCCTAATCTAATGGGCCAGGTGGGAGAGGACAACGCCAGACGCATGGAACACATGATTGAGCACAACATGCAACAGCAATGCAATCAATAACACATAGAGTGGTCTAACCTCAGGGGGGGTCCCCACTACTGGAACGACCCGCTCCACATGCATTTAGGAGGCGCTCCGTTATGTGTGTGTGTGTAAATATGTATGGTTGGTTGGTTAGGGGAGGACAGAAAAGGAACCGAGCTGTTTTAGTCTGATTGATTGGATTATGAAATGAAATGAGGGAAATCAAAGGCTTTTGTTTCTGGCCGGCACCCTCACACACACACGTCAGTGAGTCGCTACTGTGTGTTTCTACCCACCTGAGAGAGAAAAGAAAGAGTGAAAGAGAAAGTGCTATAAGTGATGAGTTGATTATCGGATGCAAAAAAGCATTCTATAACAATAGCAAAATACAGGAAATGAATCATCAGTCTGTTTATACAATCAGGGGAAGAAGAGGTGAGACGTTCTTCATATTTAGGCCTGTCCCAGGAGATAAAGGACACCCTCCTCTGTGCATGATTTGACCTTCCGCCATCACTCAACGACAAGCATTATGTGAACCTGTTTGTGGGTTAAAAGCATTGCTGAGCTCACAGGTACCAGTCTGTGCATTACTGGGGTCATTCACATCTCTAACCCCCCATCAGATGAATGTGTTTTAATGCAAAGTATTTTAATGGAGAGTAATGCAACAGTAACAGAAACACAAATCAGACACTGGACTCTGGTAAACACAGGGTGCAGCTGGCAGAGTTAGAGCAATACTGTTTTTGATTGTGGTTAGAAATTAACAATGACTATTAAGAGGTGGAAAAACATTGATCAAATTACAACCACCAGACAGACAGACAGACAGACAGACAGACAGACAGACAGACAGGCAGACAGACAGACAGACAGAGGGAGAGAGAGAGGGAGAGAGATGACAAGTTAGGGACAAAAGCCAGTCAGAGCAGAGGACAGGCCTGGGTCAATACTTGCAGCACATGCTGCTGACACTGCACTGCTCAACACACACACACACACACACTTTCACATGGGCATGTACACAAAAGATAGAGAGACATCAGACCAATCAGTCAGCCGATGTCAATATTTCAAGAGGAAGACGGAGAAAAGGAGAGAATGCAAGTGTGTGTGTGTGTGTGTGTGTGTGTGTGTGTGTGTGTGTGTGTGTGTGTGTGTGTGTGTGTGTGTGTGTGTGTGTGTGTAGCCAAACATCCCCACAGTTAAGGAACTTTTACAGACTGAATTTGGTCATAGTGAAACCTGTCCTCCTTTCTTATTTTCTTTATCTAAAGGAAAAATTAACTGACTAAATTAAGTATTTCACCCTCTGACATTACGTGTGGGACTGCCATTTTCAGCCAGATGTGATGACTCCAGTGAAAACCTAAAAGCTGTTACAAGACGACCTTAAAGGGTCAGTTCAGCTAAATTGAAATAAACATTTTCTCACTTACATCCGGAGGCGTCCAGCAGGACAGCTGAAACGCATTGTATCTTCCTGTTTTTCCTGTTTTCCGTTAAGCTTTTTAAAAAAAAATTTAAATCTTGTCATCATCGTCATTGTTGATTGACAGAGCATTAATTGGCAACAATTTTGATAATCGTTTAATCTATTAAGTAATTACTTTAAGGATTACAGCATTGTTAATGTGAATATTTGCTGGTTTTCTTATTCGTCTGTGATACTACAGACAATCTTTGAGCTTTGAACCGTTGGTTGGACACACATTACACTTAATATAATATATGTAACAAAATATCTGAAGACAACACCTCCATGGTCTATAGGAGCTTTTGATGGATGTTTCTGACTCTTTAATTTTATATATTTACACCTTTTTATAGAGCAAGCACATAATCAGAAGATCAATCAACAGTAAAAATAATAATAAGTTGCCGTCTTAATCTCATTGTGTCACTACAACATGGAAAATCTGGTGACTATTGTTTTAATATCTGTGATGCTGCGTCCCTGCATTTATCTAAATGTGTAACTTTAGTTTGTTTTATGTGTGTTTCATGTCTATGAGCATGTAAGTGTGTGTGTGTGTGTGTGTGTGTCTGTGATAGGGGCCTCTCCATCTTTGAAATGAATTAGCGTGCGGTGCCTTATTGAGTGAGGTGCAGTGTTTAAGTGAAACTGATGAGAGATGTGTGAGCAGTGAGGACTGGGCTATAAGTATGTGGCTGGGGTCACAGGTTAATCCCTATTGATTTACTCCGCACCGTCTGCATATAGCCACACAGGAAGACAAGGAAGGAGAGGCCTGCGTGAGCGGCTATCACAGAACACAAACGCGGGATAAAAATCACTACTCGCACACTCTCGGTTACCTGATGCTAAGTAGGGTAAGGACAAGAAAATTAAGTATCATTTAATCTAAATGGGTAGTTAAACACCTTTTACTTAGAGAGATTGCAGACCGTGACCTCCTGGAGATCAATCAGAGATATGATCATTGGGTTCGTTTACACGTGATCACATGATCGGGAGCACTTGGAACAAAAAATAAAGAGATGCACGTTTTTCAGTAAAATGTGTTTAACATGAACCATCAGCTTTAAATGCTTCCTTCAAACTGTGAGATCACAGCAACCCGCGACACCCCGACACATCAGACCACAGTGTGTTTGATGAGAAACCCAAACAATACCCGGACCCAGCTGTATTTATAAACAAGCTCTTTACAATCTCACCCCAGAGGAGGAAAGGTGAAATATTACATTAATATGAACAACTATTAATAATAACCCCCCTCCCTCCCCTCACCCCATCACTCCTTCTCTCTCCATCTCTATCTCCCTCCTTCTCTCTGTCTCTCTCTCTCTCTCTCTCCCTCTGCCTCTAATCCTATCATGCGGGCAATAAGTGTATGCACCATGAGCACATTTAATTTCTGCGGTTGGTTTTCAGCGAGCCCAGAGGTGAGCCTTAATAAGGATCAATGGCACTTTATCTGGGACAGCACCCACTTCACAGCATGCAAATTACACAGCAACCCTTAAAAAAAGAAATGGATTTAATTAAAAAATGTAGAACCACGGGCTCTGGAAATTCAATTAAAGGATTTATGCAAAGGTTGGCTAGCTTTTTGTGTTGCAGTTCCTGCTTATATAATGAGCTTTTCATATTAAAAATCAATAGGTAATCTGGGCTAGGGGATCGGCTGCTTATGTACATTTTTGAAATCAATTTGAAAAATAGTCCATCAGCTCCATGTCACAACAAAGAGGGGAGGGAGCAGTGTGTGTGTTTGTGTGTGTCGAGTGTGTCGGGGGGGTCAGTGGCAGGAAAGCAGTGGGAGTGAATGGGTGAGAAAGGGGTGATAGGTTACATCTTTCTCCTCTCTGAGGGTCACGGGAGAAAAGCTCTGACGCTCTAGAGGTAAAGGAGATGGAGGGTGAAGGAGGCAATGTGGATGAGTGGAGGGTAAGTGAGTAAGGATGTCTCTCTGGCCAGGTCAGTTTCTGGCTCTTTGGCCTGTTCTGATCCCTTCTATTAGAGACGGAGTCCCCTGGCAATGAGGGTCTAGCTGGCTCTGACCTGTGGCTCTGGGGTAATTTAGCCCAGCCCCAGCTCAGACTCAGCCCAGACTCAGACAACCCAGGCTGGGGAGACGTCCTAATGGCCTCCCTGAGGTGTCTGGAGCTGGACGAGCAGGGAGGATGTGGTTGAGGCTTTGAGTAATGTTTCTTCACAAACAAAACTGTCAAAGTCTCTCACAGAAAGACATCCTATATAGAGGTTATACTAATGTGCACTGCGCAAAAATGTATTTAAAAAATCAGCATCAAATTGCAGCTTTAAGTAGCGACTCTAATTTTTAGAAGTTGTTAAAAAATTACTTTCTTCCTCAACTTCTTCTGCTTTCAACACGGATATTGTTCATACCTCCTTCACACTCATGTTGTATAACTACGCAGGCAGGAGGGGTGAATGACTGACTGCATACAGTAGCGGACTGTCAGCATTTGATTGGTTCTTTATTGATCCAGACACGCTCTCCATCACATCAACTCATCCACAATAAACCATTTACACAGTTTCCCTGTGCAATGGACCACATAACCAGGCCTCAGGCCATCTCTGTTCACCCACTGCGTGTGTGCGTGCGTGTGTGTGTGTGTGTGTGTGTGTGTGTGTGTGTGTGTGTGTGTGTGTGTGTTTTCTTTAATGAAATGGTATCTCCGTGGACAATAATCCCAGTAACAGGATTGGGCAGGAACACACATGTCAATACAGCCAAATGGGATTGTATGCTTTTATCCATCCCCACACCAACACATCTTCTCTCCCTCTGTGTGTGTGTGTGTGTGTGTGTGTGTGTGTGTGTCTCTCTCTCCCTCTCTGTCTCCCTCTTCCTCCCTCCATGTCTCTCTCCCTCTCCCTCCCATACATAGTGCAGAAGCACAGCGGGGAATGTCTGGCAGGAATATCACGTTCATTAAATCTACTTCCTCAAAAATGATCTAAAACATGGCCTCTGAAGGAAATCAGTGCATCATCAGAGAGGTCCATTCTCGCTATGTGAACCTCATACCAATTGGCATAATGTGTAATATTCTGTCTACACCACTGAGAAGAAACCTACACAGTGTCTCCAGTCAGGCTGGAGCTGACCCCCCTCCTGTGTAGCTCCTAATCATCCAAGAGGACTCTATTACAAGGGCCTGGCAGCTCATCTAACCCCACAGAGGAGAAGGGGGGGTGGTGGGGAGACTGGGACCTCTGCTCCTCTGTCTTTCCACATGGTTGAGCACCACACACAACACCCGAGCACACATGTGCACACATGTGCACACACACACACACACACACACAGGTTGCCTGGGTGTGCAGCAGAGCCATTGCGTCTGTGTGCTACACCAGATAGCAGATAGAGCACCTGACCTTACAATTGTCTGCCGGAGAAAAACTGATAAAGAACACTGAGGTAAAAGTGGCGGCTGTGCTCACACGCAGCACCAACCTCACTGTACATCTCTTATATGGTAATGCCGATGTCTCCATCGCAGGACCTGTCTCTGGGGTTAAACCCCGAGGTGCAGGAGCTCCTGGTCACAGTAGGCAAGGCTCAGCAGAGGAGGCACCGGCGGTCCCACTACTCCTAACTGAACAACCGTTTCTCTAATACAGTCCTGACTGCTGGTGCCTGGTCAAAAGTTCAGCCTGTGCATATGTAAAAAGGTGGCCTGGTGCCCGAGGCAGGATCCTGGGTAAAATAATCACACTAAAACGCTAAGAAGCATGGGACTAGGCGAGAGCGCTGATGAAACTGGCCCCTGGGGGAACTGAGGTGTCTGATTGGACCAGCGGAGCCTCTTAGGCCTGTGCCCGCAACACCTCCCTCCCCTCTTTCCATCCATTATAGTGGATGATGAGGTACTGGAGCCACTGCCCACACTGATCTCCATTCAGCTCCGCACTGTCTGCGCCTATAGTTAAGGTATAGATTAGATGAGTATAGGCTGAGCACAGCTGCTCAGAGCCTGAGGGTACACTGATCTTGAGGGAGCAATCAGTCAGTCAACAAAATGTCACAGGGTCAGCGTTACAGCGTGACAAGACGGTGACAACTTTACAAAAGGTTACAGCCCAACTAATAACTGCAACAGTCACTGAAATTCATTCTGTGCCGTTTAAGTGTGAGTTATGATTCAAAGTGTACTGTCTAATAACTTTTACAGCATATAGTCAGAGGCCCGAAACCCTATCCTGAAATACTATCCTACATCAAATAAATCAGCCAAAATCTGTGTCAATCAAATTTCGAGCATTAAACAGAACTGTGATAACCGCTGTTTTTTTGCTTAGTCTCGCTCTCTAACACACACACACACCCGGGCACACACACATGCAGTACACACCACTGCAGGCCAGATCATTCGGCGCTGATAATCACACCAAAGGACACAGGGAAAACTCCCACTCTAAACACGCTGAATTAAAGAAACAGGAGTTACAGGCCTGGTCGCACAATCTCTGATAAGTAGATCAAGGCGTGGGGAGGGGAACATGATGTTAGTGAGAGATAGTTTGGCTGATTAAAATGTCATGGCTCTTTATAGATGCCTTTCTCAACTCAGCAAAATGGAATCAGCTCTGTACATCAATAGCAGAGTGGGCTGTGCTCCCTGCTAATAGAGAAGTTTCTTTCCCTTAAGTAGAACCCACAACACAAAGGATGCAAAATTGAGGAAGTCAAAATATATTTTGGTGATACGCCATCAAAATGCAGTAGCAAAAAAAAAAAAAAAAAAAAGATAAAAGTGAAGAGTGAAAGTGAAGCGCTGATAAAATAAGAGAGCATAAAGCACAATTAATGAGGGAGGAAAGCACGGACATGATTGGATGACCAAGTGTGAGGCTTATGGCCTGACATGACATTCCCTCGCCTTTACTACAACAATCAAATTAAAGATTTAGGACCACATGTAGCTCCAGGTGTTCCAGTAGTCTCCATATTGTGAGCTCATGTGTGTGCTTGTCTGTGCATGTGTGTGTGTTTCTCCCCGTGTAGGGCAACTGTATATCACTCCACCTGTGCTCCTATAAATCAAACCTGTGTTTTAAATGAGAGGCTGGTTATTTGTGCAAGAACACACACTGGGGCTTTGTGATTGTTTTTTGGAGTCGACATTCTGCTTATGTTTGCATCCCAGAACAATCTCCATGGATCCCGCAAGCGTACGCAAGCAATTAAAGCGATACCATCTTCATATCCCTGCAACCAATAACTGAAATAATATCACTGTTTTATTAAGCCCTTAATGTGGGGGCAGAAGGAGTGAGGAGTGGGATTTTAAAGAGGATACACTTTCAGGGGCCTTATCAACCCCAGATTTAAATAAGAGCAAATGCTCAGCTTAAGGGTGTGCCTCTGTATCTGTGTGTGTCTGTGTGTAAGGCTGCGCGTCTGTGTGTGGCCTTTATCAGACACGAGTTTTAGCTAATCGCTGTGTCAGCACACCAGAATTTAATTACTAGCTCTACCTTTGTCCTTTAATATTTACTAACATCTACACTATGTTTAATTAACCACGTGTAGGAGAAAGCCGTAGCCCCGTTCTGGAGGAAGAAACCGCTCTGCTAATTGCATCTGTGCGCTCGCATCCTAAACGTTAACACACCCTTCTCTCAGACACACAAAGCACACAGACGCGTCATCCACTCTAGGGTGCACTTCCAAATCATCTGATTAAAAAGCATATCTAACAAATTTTTGTTCCAACTAAAACTGACACAGACCAGGTTTGTGGGTTGAAACAAGACATGAAGTGATGAAAAAGACCTTAAAAAAAAGTTATGGGATGTAAAGAAGGAGTGTTTTGTGACAGAACTAGTCAAATTGAGGAAATGTTCTGCTTGGCATTTTGTGAAAGGTGCTGAGGAGCAGTTCCTCTCATCTCTCATCCTATGTCAGAAGGAGGAGAGACAAATGACGGCCCGGGGCCTTGTGTCTGTCAAACATGATGGATCAGAATAACGCTTCACTAAAACTCCAGCACGCTGCCTTTCAACACATCACATTTTCCCTTCAGTGCAAACACTAAATTGATAAAGTATGAAGAGTAGCTAATGGAAAGATGTAATAGTCAAACTAAAGCATATATTAGGAGGCCACGGAGCCTAAAGGGTAGAGAGCTGCTATCAATTGAAAAGTCTTGCAGAGCAGAGGACACAATATAGACTAAGATAAATCACAGTGTTGGATTTTATCGTTCATAGCCAAGGTGTGAGGACGTTAACCTCAGGCACCCAACGTCACCTTACAAGCACACACGTGTGCTATGAACAGTCTCATGCAGTCATTTATTGTACAGCCACACCAGATGCATCCTCACAACAGTCGCCACTCTGAGACGTTATTGCCTTGAGAAGAAACTTAAGCAGTATGTTTAACTGGATGCCATTAACAGCAATAGTTACTTTAGATGTGCTGGAAATAACTCCAATGCAAACACTTGATAATAAACCAGTGTAATGAATTAAATTGCTTCAACTTCACATCCAAATCTGAGTAAAAAAACTGTGACAATTGAGGTACAATTGGCTCTGTGTAGCTGGAGCAGAAGTTCAGTAATAAAACACCACTCGGGTTCACATCAGGCAGGCTGTTTTCATCCCCCTCCAGAGGTTTCTCCATCATTGCCCAGGTGAGCATTACATACACCCACAACACCACTACATGCCTCATTTCCACTGCATGGTACAACTCGACTCACTTTTTGTACCAGGTCCTTCTCTGTTTTTGTTTTCCACTATTGATAGTACTGTTAGGTTGAGCAGTATGTTCTTTAGTAGTCAAAGTAGTAGTTCATTCTTTCTTTTGGCTGCCTGGTAGTGGACGGGGCTTATTAATTAACCCAGAGGCTTACGTCTGATAAGGCTTTTTGGGTGGCAGCATCAGGAAGTGATTTTGGCCAGCCTTGAGAGGGAGAGACCTGACATCGGAGAAACTTTTGCCCGCTGACTGTATGAAATAATGGAGGTAGCTACCATGACACAAACCACTGGCTCGTGGACTCCCATTTTAAAGCCTCAAGTTCAGCATTTTGGCCATCGTTATCTTGGTATTTGGAGCCAGAGGTGACCAAATTTGGCTGAGAGGTGGAGCTGTGGAGGAGCAAGGGGTGAATCAGATTCGGATTCACAGACTGTAGTGACACCTTTCAGCACAATTTTAAGCCATAACAAAATATCAATACCCACCCCAGTGCAGTGTGGTTTTGCGGGCTGCCATTGGTTTTTTAATCTTGATCAAGAGAATAAAAAATTGTGGTCGCTATTCACGAAGCTTGGCTATTTAAAAATGGCGGAATTGTACAAGATGTCCCGTGGTTTGCAAGTGACAATTCTCTCTGCCCAATCAGTGGTCTGCAATGTTTCAACTCCACCTATTGGCTCAGCTCGCTTGGAACCTCAACCAAGTGCTAAAAAAAGAAAGTACCAGGGACTCATTCATTCATTTTCCATAACCGCTCATCCTGTTAGGGGTTGCGGGTGTGCTGGAGCCTATCCCAGCTGACACTGGGTGAGAGTTGGGGTACACCCTGGACAGGTTGTTGGACTATCACAGGACTAACACACAGAAACAAACAACCATTCACGCTCACATTCACACCTACGGGCAATTTGGAGTCACCAATTAACCTGCATGTCTTTGGACTGTGGGAGGAAGCCGGAGTACCTGGAGAAAACCCACGCTGACATGGGGAGAACATGCAGACGCCGCACAGATGGGCTCCCCCACCCTGGGTTCAAACCAGGGACCCTCTTGCTGTGAGGCGACAATGCTAACCACTGCACCACAGTGCTGCCAACCAGTACCACATTCTATCCACAACTTTTGCTGACTGAAAACCAAAAAAGATGAGTAGTTGAGTAGAGCGGAATGAGACCATGCAGTGGAAATGCGGCAATAGAGTCCCCACCAGAAGCAGAAAACCGGATGCTGTTAGAGCTGTTCATAAAAACAGAAAGCCTCCTGTCTCTACAAAACACAAATGAACAGAGGCCACACTCTCAAATCAGAGGAAAACTCCAAGACAGTGCTGCTCAGCTTCATGAGTATCCCCTCACTTGACCTGCTCCTGTCTCCCTGGGTAACTCTTTCAAAGGAGAGGGTACTTCCTGCTTGTATGCAGTCGTCTGGTTCGAGAACCAGTGCTGTATGTAGAGGTAAGGCCAGCTACACATGCAGCTGTATCTCCTGCAAGACCTTCAGCTTCTTCCCCACCAGAGAACGACATTCAGTGTCCCAAGCCCCTAACCTAAGACCAGTTTGCAAAAGGGCGACTCTACCAGGAGTCCCTAACCCAATAACACAGCTCCCAGGGTCACAAGGGCACGTTAACTCCCACCACCATCACAGTAGAGTGTCAATTCTCTGAGGGGGTCTGGTTTTATTGTTCAAAATTAAACTTGTAAACAGATTAAAAAAAAAAAAAAGCGCAGGTCCCTCTGGCACAGCACCTGGCCTCCTCTCTTTGTATCTCTCAAAAACAGTCTGTGAGGACATAACGTCTTTAATGTATCTCTGCTGCTCTCAGACAGGTTGAGTCAGCCTGCTAATATGACTCAGAACTTTAGATAATGCATCTGAAAATATCTGGTAATAGGTTCTCCTGATGGGAATGGGGGTAGATGGTAAAAACATATTTGACAGAGAGCTTATTATCTTAGTACTCCAGAGTACATGACTGCATAGGGGCAGAGACTTGAGTTTGTGCAGTGCATTTACTGTAACCTAATAGTGGCGGTACACAGGATCTGGAATATCGCCTACCCTTGTGAGAGGATAGGGGAACCGCCTCTCAGAGTTAAATAAACAGTGACAGGAGGAAGAGGAAAACAAACCACAGACTATCTCTCTATCTGTGAAACCCAGACTCTCTCCCTGAGCCCTCAGCACTCAGCAGATCAACCCCTCTCCATCCTTTTTCCTCTCCTCTCTCCCAGGAACGTGCCAAGACAAATATATAGGCTGGGTAAGGGACACATCGGAGTCAGAGAAAGGAGATAGCAATATAGTGAGGTGAATTCACAGACTTTCTTCCCATGTACAAAATCATAAATAGCTTCAGAGCAGCTCTAGTGAAATAAAAAGTTGCCAAATGTACAGGCCAGGTCGTGCTACAGTTTGTGCAGACACAAGGTTACATAAAAACTTCACACTGGTTTTGTCCCTTACCATAGACTTGGTGAAAGGTCTGGCCAGAGTGAAGAGAAAGGTCATCAGCCACCAGCTCCGGTGTATGGAGGTGTACATCATGTTCCCAGGATGCACTGCACTGGAGGTGACACCGTGAGGTGAGAGGCGGCGGTGGAGCTCGTTGCTGAAGAGGATGTTGCAGAGTTTGGCCCGATTGTAAGCCAGCATGGACCAGTACTCCTTCTTTGGAGGAGACAGCAGGGCCAAGTCCACCTTGGCACATGAGTCTAACAGGTCTGTGAACCTGAAACATAGTCCAGATCAAGAGTGGTTAGTGTGTGTGCGTGTGTGTGTGTGTACGTGTGTGTCCAGGCTCTCTACTGGCAGATGTGTGGTGCTGGCTGCATACAAATCAAAGATGTGACATGATGTTCTTTAATTGCCTGCGACAGAGCTGTTAAACTCCAGATGTTTGACAAGGCCCCTTAAACATTACACTACTCGTTGTGTTATTATGCAGTCACGCAATAACATCACAATACACGGGCATGGAAACTACACTCCCTGCGTGTCGTGTGTGTTTGTGTATGCGTGGGAGAAGGAGAGGTAGGCTCCAAACCGGCGGAACACATCCTACATATTAATCCAGTCATTAGAAAACAACCAATCAAAGTGTCACCTGGTTTCCTTGTTGTGATTTTACAAGCTCGCTGCCTCTTGTTTACTGTCGCCTTCCGCAACATCCTTGCTTGGCTAAATTACAACATCTGCAGGCTTTTCATTTCATGTGCTGCAACTTCATAACTACTTTAGCAAGTAGAGGTTGATAAATCAATTGCTTGAGCACCAAATGCGTTTTTTTCCCCCCAAATTCGTTCACGTTCTACTGAAGTTGTGTGTTACAACTGAATGTTTTACAATGATACTGCAATCAATGGATTACACTGCCAGATGATTCACTAAAAACTTGCATAATAAAACATAAAGATTTTGGTTAATGAAAATATCTTGTCCTACATAAAGGTATGGAGCCAGAGCTGCAGCTTAGATCTCTCAGAAGTAATTTCATTAAGGATATTATCTCCCCTTGTTTGGCCAGATCTGATGCAGTACGAGGGCAAAGTAAACCTGTATTGGGCCAATTCCACAGTAAGCCCCTGTGGTGGAAACTGATAAAGTGTCCAGCCATTACCCGCGTGTCCATCTCTCCCACCCACTGTCCCTTATAGGTCACCGCTTTACCAGCGGACAAGGGGCTTAGGGAATACAATATGCTGCCAGGTCAGGGGTCACACACGGCTTGTGAGGGGAGGCTAAGTGAATAAACGGGAAATCAGCTGAAACTGAAAATAACACAAACAAAAAAGGGAGCGACTTCAATAGATGTAATATAGGTCTGGAATGAGGTGGACAGAATGGAAGATGTAATATGAGATATTGTCTATTTTCGCTCCTTCTTCCCCTCCCTCTAGTCCGTGTCAGTGTGTAACTGACTCTCTCTGGTCCTGCCTAAGCCCCCTTTGAAGGGGTTAAAGCCACCACTGCTTGTAGAGGAGAGAAGGAAAGGTGAGACTATGTGTCGGGCAGGCAGTGAAGGAGAGAGAGGGAGCTGTAGGACAAAGAGTGAAGAGAACACCTGACCAGTCTTGGCCTTGCGATGTGTATGAATCGTACACGCTGTTCTGATAGCGGTTTTGTTTTCACACCACCAAAACTTGTGTGACCTCACTTGTTATTACTGTGTAGGCAAGTCTTGCATCAATCACATGCTGTCAATACTCCCTTCATGACATGCTTTCTTTCAATAAGCTTTTCCTACCCTCTCTTCCTCTTACTTTTCCTACAGCATGTAATAGCAGTGTGACCCCCGAGTGAATCTGAGTGTCAAACCATCCCCTCCGCTGCGCCTGTCCTCTCATGCATGGCGCTCTGTATAACATAACTCATACCCGGGCCCCTGTAATAGTGCTGCTGTTTGATCTGCTAGAATAACTCTGCGTATGTTCTCCTTGTCTCAGGTCACTCTGCCGAGCTCCAATCAATCACTCTGCTTGGCCGTCTGACTGACTGAAGACTGGATCAATGTCTCTCACACACACACACATGCATGCTCACTAACTCTGAAACACATGGCTCAGGGCTCGGGCTCACAGATCACTGCAAGACATCATGCCTGTCTACTGTATGACAAGGAAAACAGAAGCCTATGGACTGGAGTTAACAAAAAAGATGAACGTGAAGAACAATAGACAGCAGAAGGAGGGAAAAGAAGGGAGAAAGGGGCTGAGTCAGGGGGTCAGACAGAAAGGAGCAGATACTTGATCAAAGTTAATTTTAGCTGATAAGTCCATCCATCATGTTGATGATACGTTTAATTCACAGTGACAGCCTGTGGAGGGAAATGAGTTTTCAGTGAGTGAGGCTGTCATGTTTGACAATATGCATTAAGTCTGAGCTATCAGTTTGTGGTGAAAACTCGCCAATGTACTGTAGCGGCTGTAACTGCGCGACTGGAGCTGAAGAGTTGTTGGGCTACTGTGACGCAAATATGGCTGAACTGTGAATGATGGGAATATGGGGCTAACAACAGCATGGTGCTAAACAACATTCCCAGCCCTAACCCTTCTGCCAGGGTGTTTGGTTTCAATTACAGCAACCTGTGTGGAACATTTATGTGCCTTGAGTGTTGGAAGACACATTAGAAAAAGGTGGACGTCATCAAATATTAACTTGTTATCAGGAGCGGAGCGAGATGTTATAGGCATTCGGGCTCAGTCCAAACCTAGGGGGGGGTCCGGGGGGGTCTTATTCTTCTCCCATTTAACACAGCTATATGCTCTATTTTTCAAGCCACTTGAGATAATAGAATGCCTAAAAATCTGTGCATCATTCGGGGAAAAACATGAGCTGCCAAGGAAAAAAACATCCTTTTCCGTGTGCATCGTATTTTGTATCTAACTGTTCTCCAACTGTCTTCATCGTTTTAAAACCTGGCACAACAAATGTTGACGATGACTAATTTTCACTCCTGCCACCTAAAAATAGGCAAAAATTGTTTTGGTCATCTTGGGTATTTTTTGATAATGAGACATGGTTCACTAAACAACAAAAATGTGTCTAGGCTGGGCTGGTTAGTACAACATATTAAAGCCTCACCACTTCATTTATTTTCCGTAACCGCTTATCCTGTTGGGGGATCATGGGGGGGCTGGGCCCAGCTGACATTGGGCGAGAGGCAGGGTACACCCTGGACAGGTCGCCAGACTATCACAGGGCTGACACATAGAGACAGACAACCATTCACGCTTACATTCACACCTACGGACAATTTAGAGTCACCAATTAACCTGCATGTCTTTGGACTGTGGGAGGAAGCCGGAGTACCCGGAGAAAACCCACGCTGACACGGGGAGAACATGCAAACTCCACATAGAAGGGCTCCCCCACCCTGGGGTTTGAAACCCTCCACCCACAGTTCAAACCTGAAACCCTCTTGCTGTGAGGCGACAATGCTAACCACTGCAATGCCGCTCCCATTTAAATCCATCCCATAATAATCTGGATTGCTCTAATTACAAATAAAGGATCCCCAACAAGGCTGAGTAAATGTGGTCTTCAGTACTCTGAATTCAATATTAGGCCAACAGAAAAACACTTCCTAAATTATATGAGATTACTTTAGGGAATAGCATTGACTCTGGGCTTTTGAGAAAACATTTGGGGCCGGAGCCCCAAATCTCTGTTAGTGGAAGCTTATCCTAAAATAGGGAAATAAATCTTTGCAAGTGGTGAGCAGCACAGTGGTGCAGTAGTTAGCATTGTTGTCAGGGTTCCTGGTTCGAACTTGAGGTGGGGGATCCCTTCTGTGCGGAGTTTGCATGTTCTCGCAGTGGCAGAGTGGGTTTTCTCCGGGTACTCCGGCTTCCTCCCACAGTCCAAAGGCATCCAGGTTAATTGGTGACTCTTAATTTGCAGTAGGTGTGAATGTGAGTTTGAATGGTTGTCTGTCTCTATGTGTCAGCCCTGTGATAGTCTGTCCTGTCCAGGGTGTACCCTGCCTCTCGCTCAATGTCAGCTGGGATAGGCTCCATCCCCCCTGCGACCACTAACAGGATAAGCAGTTACAGAAAATGAATGAAGTGGTGAGACTTTAATATGTTGTACTAACCAGCCCAGCCTAGACAAATTTTTGTTGTTTAGTGAACCATGTCTCATTATCAAAAAATACCCAAGATGACCTACTCTGAAAAGGAGAAAATAAGATTAAATCATAACTGATATAAAGTTAATTTAAAGGTATACTTGGCAGGAACTGTGCGTTACTATTTGTAAACAGTATCACCAGCAAAGGTAAAAGTGAAAGCCAACCCCAGCTTTGACCACTTTGCATTTCACCTCACTTTATTGGCATTTTTTCAGCGCTGTGTCCATGATTTTCATAGCTTCCTCTTGGATGCGAGCTGCTTAGTGCCAGTCTGACACCTGGTTGCTACCTTTTATAAAGTCCCAACCTCACCTCATCTCCATAAACATCCTGAACTTCACAAAATAATAATAAAAAATAAATATGCAGGCAGAGATAAATATCTATAGATAAATGCACCGCCACACACTTCTAGTGGGACATAAGTGATGATTGAGAGGGATTACAGTTTTATGAGTCTATACATTGTCTTTTTAGGAAAATCCTGCATCGTATACCTTTAATGTAACCACATAGAATGTGGCCAAAAGATTGGCTAATTACATTTTGGAATTTGTCTTGCATTATTACTTTTCTTATATATGTTGCACAAAACCAGTTCTACATGAATAACCTGTGAAAAGAAATGTATATTTTCTTTGCACATCTTTATTAAGAAGGACGAGGATCATTCTATCTAAAAAAATGCACAGGTATTGCTTATTATTTATTTAAACTAAACAAAAAAAAAAAAACCCATTTAATTTTAAATTCTATAAGCTTCATTAAGTAGTCTTCTCCTGAGACCATGTAAATAAACTAATACTTTTGTTAAAATGCCTGGTTTACTGTCTTTACCTGTGGGACTCGGAAGATACCACCACAACACGGGCGGGGGCTGAGCGGCGCAGCACGTCCTGTAGGCACTGTACAAGCAGGAAGTGACCTAGATGGCAGATCTGGAAGGTGGACTCCAGGCCGTCCTCCGTCAAGCTCCAGGGCTGAGTGCACACTGCTGCGTTACACACCAGAATGTGAATGGGCCTGAGGGGAGGGAGAGGGCGGAAAATAAAACAAGTTTGATTGTTTATTGATTATAAGTGAAAACAAAGACGACACAGATGCATAAAAAGGGGATTTTCATTCCATATTAGGCCGAAGAGGAGGTAAGGAGAGACAGGGAGGAGGAATAAAAAAAGAAGATGGAATAGTGAGAAGCAAAGGCAGAGAAAGGAAACAGGGTGTCTTATTCCACAGTGTGGTAGACTTTAGAGGTCTTCAGAGACAGAGCATCAGTAACGCTGATATGATACAGAGGTTTCCAGTGCAAGTCCCCGTGGCTCGACAGGTACTGTAGATACTGAATACAGCTGGCTGGAATCCAGGAGCAACAACACATTGAAAAGCAATCTCAAACCGTTTCAACACACAAGGGTGGTGGAAGTAATGGGTGTTGATACAGGCTCTGTGTAACTACTCTGAGTAACCAAACCCACCAACACATCGACTTGGAAAAGGCTGGGCAGAAGAGAGCAGATCAAAGGAAATACACTCACAAGGCATGATATAAAAAACAACTGGCTTAATTCAGGGGCCAATAAAAAAAAAAAGGCTTTAATGCAGACACGCAACGCATTTCCATTCTCGCAGACTTCGTGTGGGCGAGTGAGTAACACTCCCTGCTCGCGTGCCACTGAATGGAGATTGCTGGATTGGTCAGGGCAGTGAGAGATCCTTGTCGGTGACAGCGTCGCTCCAGCGAGCTTGAAACCACAGTAACACAGCCGAACAATCCAAACACACCCCACCAATTTTTAATTTCTTCCATTAGAATTAATTATGAGGCCGAAGGCAATTTGTGTACCCTGTGTTTAAGACTGCCTACTGGATTAATTAAAAACTGGATGCTGGAAAATTAATGTGTGAATTGTTATGCCTTGCTATAATGAGCCATCCCATGCTATTACATAGGAGTGTACTGTACGATCACCTTCAGGCCTCCGAACACACAAGGTTCATTAAAGAGCACAAACCTAGTCACAAGTCAACTTAAAGAATGCCAACCTCAGCACATTATCAACAGAGCACACACTAGCAGTGAGATAGTAACATTTCCACCCAAAATACAAAAAGGTAAGGACGCCTAACATAATTGTGCAGTAGGGGGAAAAATAAAGGTGAATAAATGACCTCTGTGACCTTCACTTACACCTGATAAAACAAGATAGAGGAGTAAAACACCACAGTTGCTGTAATGTCAAGTACTGCTCTGAAATAAAAAACAAAACACGTTGGTTGTTTTTGGCCCAGTGTTCCCCTGTCTAATAGAGCGTGAAGTACAGTAACATTGTGCTATACAAGGCAAAACTCTCGGGTCTGTTACTGATGTACTGACTCGAAGCTGCACAATAACACCACAGGCATGAACTCTTGACCTAACTTTCCAACCTTTCATTGTAGCTGTTGTTTAAAACTAATCCTTATGTCAGTTACACCTCTTTAGGATTTACATGTGTGTCCGTTTTTGTGACCTTACACTATAGAAAAAAAAACAGCATGTCACTCAAACCATATCATAAATTTGTGATCAAAAAACTCCAATAACCAACTTTTCTCTGGCCGGTAGAGCGATTTCCCCCACGCAGCTCAGATGGTCCTCTGGTGAGTCTGCTTGTAATGTAAAAGGCCTGTTAATTCAACTGCCCACCAGTTAGTCCCTCTCTCATAAGCGCAGGTCTAATGAATGTCTTTAATAGGCCTATTGCCGCGTACCACAGTCCCTCTTTCCACATTAAGACCTCACACAACACTGTGTGCACTGTGCAATCTCAGCGCTGGTCAAACGAGGGTGTTAACTACCAAACAGGGAGACATCAGTTTATATATTTACTTTAAATAACCCCCCTGGGTATGACCCCTGACCTCTATGATAATGTGGGCCAGCAGGAAGAGATTGCCTGTGTGAGCTGGGCTCAGACTACTGGTCATTAACACTGCACTTTATTGGCAACAGGAAAACTGGCACTGGCAACAAACATATGGATATGTGCACACCGCTCATCGAGGGCTGCAACTAATGATTATTTTCATTATCGATTAATCTGCAGAGTATTTTCTCGGTTAGTCGTTTGGTCTATAAAATGTCAGAAAATGTCCATCACAGTGTCTTAAAGGAATACTTCACCTGCAAAATGAACATTTGTGAATCAATTAGTCGTGCCGTGTTACTTTTAACCTGTGAAAAAAGCTTACCAACATGCCATAAAAAACGGCAAACATATTGCTTGTTTGAGGACCACGTTTAACAACAGCAAAACAATACGAAAACATCAGTTTATGAACTCTCATACAACTCATGCAGTTGTCTCATTTATCCTGTCGTATGCTCAGTACTTCCCAAACCAATGCATTTTTGCTAAAACATTCATATTTACAACTGAACTGAAGGTGAAACTTATGTACACTCTTCAAAGCCAGACTCCAATACTAAGGTTTTTTAGCAAAAACGCATGTGTTTGGGAAGTACTGAGCATACGACTGGATAAATGAGACTTGGATAATACTGCACGAGTTGTGTGAGAGTTTGTAAACAGATGTTTTGATATAGTTTTGCTTTTGCCATTGCAACGGTGGCCCCAGTCAATCCATAAATCAGTGTGATCGCCATTTTCCATGGAAGCATGCAAGGAAAACTTTTCATTCACAATTTCAAGGTAACACAGCATGACAAATTCATATATAAATGGTCATTTTGTGGATGAAGGATCCCTTTAAATCCAAAGATACTAAGTTTGAAATGATATACAGAGAAATGCAGGAAATTTTTCTCCTGCATATCTAATGCTAATGCTAATCTTTTCGAGGCTAAAAGCAGCATTTTCTGCTATTTTTGCCTGAAAAATTACTTTAACATTTAATTGATTATCAAAATAGTTGTTGTTTTTTCTGTCGATCAACCGACCAATTGTTAACAATCACTAAATGGTGCAGCTCTACACTCTGCACATACCTGTTAAGTGTGCAAAGACACCCAACAATCTGACAGAGTTAGGGTCACCATGACGCAAACACTAATGTGATCTGGCCTGCGTGCATTCACACAGACCACCTGCTACAAATAATATGCTTGAAATTAGACCAGGATAAATGCAGTTTAAAAAAATCACAGGTGAAAAGAAATTGCATGTGTTAATTACCGACCGTTCAGTAGAAATTGTATTAGGGGCATTCTGTCAACGCTGTCCTCCATCAATTACATCCCAATGAAATTGCACTGCATTCAACAATATCAATATCCAGGTAATTTCATTTCAAAGGACAGGCAATTAAAGCAGAATCGGGGTCAATGGAACACAAAGCAGCGTGAAAGCCACTGACTAAAGCACTTAAAAGCAAGGGAGTGAGAAACGAGAGAAGGAAAAGAAAAAGACTCTGATTACATTTCACCTGTCAATGACACGCTGCAGGAGCATTATTGTGCGTGTGTGTATGAGTGTGTTTGTCTCTGTGTGTTTACAAAACTGCGTGTGAGCGCGTCTGCGTGTCCGTGCATGTATGCACATGTATGTGCGTATTGTGTGCGCGCACTCCTATGTGTGTTATGCCTGAAGACATACGTGCAGTAATAGAGTGGTGGTAGACTCAGACAGCTGCCCAGTGCCATTCACAGCTCAGAGCTCCCAGCCTCCACTCTGCTCTGTTCGCCTTCTGATGAGAATTAATGTACTCTGACGTCCCCTGGGACTCCCCCACTCCCCCCCCAACAGCACAGCTAATGAAGAAATACAACCTTGCCAAAATACTGAGGTAGAGAGAGCGAGAGAGACAGAGAAAGACTGAGAGACAACATGAGAGAAGGAGAAAGAGAGAGAACGGCTGATGCAGATAAACAAATTGCAAAAAGGGATATGTAAAAAAAAAAAAAAAACCAGAAGAGAGGTTCAGGGGACAGTAGGCTTAAAGGGAGGTTAATATACTTCAGAGTGGATGGGAGGGATATATGTAAGAGATGGGAGGGAGCTATAGGAGGCAGGGAGAGGGAAGCCACCGTGAGGTTTGGCTGTGACCCAAGACACGTGTCCTGGATGGCCATACCCTGCCCCAGGGCTGCTACGGGCAATGACTGCCTTGCCTCTCCCCAAGGGGCTCCCCTGACACCAACACCCTCACACACACACACACACACACACACACACACACACACACACACTCTCCTGCCTAGACACCTGCGGGTGGATGAGCAGTATGGATGACAGAATACATGACCCCAAAATAGCAACTGTGCGACCGACCACGGGACGCAAGACACATGCGGTAAAAGCTGACCACCACAAAATAAGTGTCATAAAGTCTGGTAGTCTGTTTCCACCAATGTCAAGCAAATCGACACAAATACACACACTTACTCCTGGGGCCTTGTCCATATGGTGTCCATCAGTAACAGTTTGAATGTCCTTTAAGTGTAGTGTATGGGGGAAGTCATGGTGGTGAATACAGTGATCGGCCTGAATGAGAATCCTCATTGCTTCTTAGTTATTTGTGTTTTTATTCCCCTATTTCCATTTCTTTCTCTTTCTGAGTAGGTAGAATAAAAAAAAATCTGACAGTTGAAATGCGACTGATGGCTACTTAAGTTGGCTTTGAATAACTGAGCGACAGTGTCTCGATTTGTTAGTTGGGCGTGCTGCCATATGTTTGATTTAAGAGCAGCTCTGCCCCTGTCTCTTCCCAGCGAAGCCTCTCCTGTCTTCTGATGGTCTTTTACATCCAAATGGATCCAAAAGGTTATTCAAAGCAAGTATTTTTAAAACAGCTACCTAGGATATTGAAGAGACCAGGCTAACCCTGTTTGCAGCCCATACACATCACTGCAACATTGCATAGAGCAATTTCAAAACTTAAAAGCAAACTTCAGCACAAGTCATAGCGACACGCACTGACCCGGTGTTTTGCAAGTTTAGATTTTGGTTCATCTCAAGAGATTTCACCTCTACTCTCCTACTAAAACTTAGGTAAACAATCGAAAGAATGGCAGAGAGAAAAATCCAGCTTAGATTTTGGTTAATACTCACAGTTTCTTTGCCGTGTAAGACTCAGCAAACTCCTTGACACTGCGGAGAGAGGCCAGGTCGCACATCATGGCTTCTACTCTTGCTTTGTGCTGTGAAGACAGGAAACACAAAAGTACAACTGTAATAGCAAGAAGCAACAGTATCACCACCATTAGTTTGTTTATATGTTTTTTACAAACTACCACAGTTATCTTCACTGTCATTTCCTTCAAAAAAAAAAAGGAAGAGTCATCACAAATTTCAGGTTCACATGATAGGAAAAAAAGGTGTGATGTTACACCCTGTTTGATTTAACAGGTCTCCCCGGCAACAAAAAGGATCTAAGGCTCTCCATATGTGTGAATGGTAAAAACATCTGTCCGTCCGTGCTCTTCTTGATCTTTTTTCCTAATTAAAACTTTTTTGGGGAGTTTTCCCTGTCTCCAAATCAAGGGTGTAAGGATAAAGGATGGCGTACACGGCACAGACTGTAAAGCCATCTGAAGCAAATCTGCTAATTTGTCATTTGTGACTTTGGGCTATTTAAACAAAATTCTTCGCCTGGACTATTACTTTCATTCAGACCGGGAAAAACTATGTGAGAAGAGCAATGACATGAAGTCATAGTCCTGTCTAAACACTCCTGAAGAACTCCATAGCTTTTGACTGCGTGTTCTCAGCACGTGCGTGTGTGCGTGTGTGTGTGTATGTGTGGCTCATCTTCCGCCATATGTTAGGAGACAGGGTGAGGATAGAAGAGGAGAAGGGAAAGATAAATGACTTAAGAAGTGAATGCATAGCTGCATTTACACACTAAGGAAGACAGGCTAAATATTCATCATCCTCTCCGTCCCACTGTAGCGCTCTGCTGCGGGGCAAAGGCCTCAGCAGAGACGCACGCAGGCCTAAAGGAGCACATCTCTTTAATAACAGCGTACCACCATGTTTTTTTTGTCTGTGATAAAGCGTGTCAACTTAGACTCTCCCCCCATCTTGCTCTCTTCTACATCTTTATCAGCACAGTTCCCCTCAACAGACAAACCAGGTTCAATCTCCCTAAAACACATGAGTTCACGCAGGCCGCAGTGTGTGAGAGCGTGCAGCGTGAACCGAGGTGTTCCGTTCAGACTGACGCTCCATTAGACTCATCCCTCATGTTGGAGAGGGAATAAGAGTGAGATATTGCTCCCGGCTGGGCTCTAGCTTCAGTAGCACCAGGTATTCCTGATGCTACCTCTCCCCTTCGTCCTGCCCGCCATCCCTGAGGAACGCTGTCAGCTCACATTACACCCCGGAACAGCGTTCAGCGTTCCGCTCTCCATCCACCACCACCAGCACCAGCACCACTGCTGCTGCTCCCCTGTCATCCTTTTCCCCTGATCTGATCTCCAGTCTGTGGGCGTCATATGGGAATGTCTTTCCTCTGTGTGTCTGTCTCCACAGAGCTAAGTGTACATGACACTCACAGCAAGGACGCTCCATGGAGCAGTGAGCACAAAGAAAACAAGAAAGGGTTAAGAGCGCCTTCTGATGGAAATGTGATTCTTCAGGCATTTTACAGACACCTTAACTGCCCCGGGGTGTATTTATACATGCATACACAGGCACACGCACACCCCCACACACACACACAACAAATTCAGTGTTGTGACTCAAGGGTAAAACCACGCTATCACGCCATTATCTATGCCTGAATTATTCTCTTGATGCTACTCTATACCGTTATATGGATGCTATTACAAAGCATTAAAGGGCTGATTATGGCTATTATAGGTATGATTATAGGGTACCTGCTTATATGATCTGCACACAGCAGTAATCACAGGTGAGAGGAGACAACTGTCTAATTTAATGACTTGTATGTGCAGCATTCACACTCCTCACCACTTTTACATAGTACACATGCATAGAAATGCAGGTAAAGTAGCTGTGAATGAAATATCTGTCACCAATTCTTACAAGTGTGAGATGTGTAATATGATGAGAAAACTTTATGGTATTAATGTGCGGGAATCAGTTGCTCATATGAAATGGAGAATTGAATTTTACAGCAAGAAAAATTAGACGTTACTTCCAAACAAGGTCAGAGCAGGGAACAGTGTGGTAATTAACAGGTCAGTATAAGGCCTCCGCAACAGGGTAGCCCTCCATGAGTGTATGACCAGCAGAGAAGATGAGAGCAGGTGTCAGCTTGACGAACACATATCCCCTTCTCTAGAGACAGGGGGGGAAAGGGAAGGAGAGCTGGAGTAATGGGAGACCAGAGGGAGGATAGAGGGGGGTTGAAGGGGGGCCACTGGAGCAAATCCAGCAGGGAGAAGGTGAGCAGCCTGCCTGCCCGTCTACCCTCCCCCTGCAGATTGAAGTCTTGCGAAGAAAATAAAGTTTATTGCCTGGAAAGAGGGGGGAAAAAGCATGTAAAAAGCATTAAAGCGATGGAGGTGAACAATTAGACAGATGGCCAGGTTTTGGAAGGAGAAGAGGAAAAAAAGGGTAGAAAAAGAGAGGAAGAACGCACGGACGCAATCGTTCAGGGTTTTTATGAGGACCCTGACAACTCCTGGTCTCTTCAAGGGCGAAGGAAAAGTGAGAGGCAGCGAAGCCTCTCTGGTTAACTCCGGAGTAATCGCTGAGTGTGCAACACCACAGAGCTCGGCTCGGGGTGACAGAGCTTACCGCCCCCAGCTACACACAACCTATCGCTCCATCTCAATGCAAAAGGCTAATTATGAATGAAACACGCGTGTAAATAAGCTTTACAGCTTGAAAACTAGAAAGTGCAGCAACTGTGTGTCCATCTTCATGACTGCGCATCCACAAAAGAGCAAGTGTGGGACAGAGAGCAGCAAGGTCACCATGATGTGGGCATCAGATCCCTCAGCACCTCCACTCCTGCCGCCTTCTCTCACCTTCCACCCCCACTTCCAGCCATCACCAAAGAGAACAGCTGTCTGTAACACAACAATGACCTTTTCGACTTTCACTATGTGGAAGGGAAGAAGGGAAGAAGGGAACTAAGAGCGAGTATGGAGAGCCAAAGTGCTGTGCGAGTGACGGAAGTTGGCCTCTGCAGAGGTTCTCCTCGCCTCTCTCGGTGTTTTCCACGTGTGTTGGGGAATGACATGTGGTCACTGCTGTGGAGACAGAGTGGAGCGATGGAGGGGGAAGAGCCCTAATACAATTATAACTGGGGCCATCCAATCCAATAAAATGAAGAGGTATTAGAGCAGGGGAGCCCCATCCTGTTCAATAAGACACTGGACCACTCTACTAACTCTTAAAACACACACATGTAGGCATACTCACACACGCACACACAGGTACACACACTTCGCTGACCCCTTTAATAGCATAGCAGCCACCCCTAATGGACGCAAGCAAGTGGAACCGCCAAATAATACACTGTCTTAATGCACTAGGCTCAATCTCATCCCCCTCTCCCCTTATCCTTCTCAGCCTTCCCTCTCACACTTTAACCCCCGTTTCCATCTTCACTCACCTCCTGCTGCCCCCTCACCACCTCAGCTCCCCTTATAGATCACCAATGCAGGGACGACACTTAAGAAATCAAAAGTACCCCCATATCTACAGAACACTTACCCTACAGCCCCCGGTTAACACCTCAGGCATGGAGAGGGATGGTAAAAGAGTGAGAAGGGGAAGACAGAAAAGTGTGCTATTTCTATAGGTAAAGTGGTTTCTAATGCTCCCTCTGAATACCTGATATCAATATAAAGCGATGTTACATGACTGTATTTTAACCAGCAGGTGCGGAGGTAAGGTATAATGGCGGTGAAAGTGAATGAGCAGGGAAGACACCATGTGAAAAGGGCACCTTATAAAAGCAATTAGAGAAATGACTTTGAGCCCCTCTTCTTGCTCTGTAGATTAGAACAGGCCTCGGAGGGAGGAACACAGAGGAACTCAGATCTCTATGACCTTGTCCGCAACACGCCACACTAAATTGGTCATCAGCTTTTAAGACTGTATTTTATCATAGATATATATTTTTAGCGAAAAGAAAAAGAGAAAAGGAAGGAGGGGGGAAACTGTGGAAGGCACTGCTCGTATATCATCCTGTCACAATTATGACGTTTGTTCATAAATACCAACCAATCTCCTCTCCACCTGGCTAAGTCACATGCGCCTGTGCTTATGCACGCGCCGTACACCAACAAAAGAAATATGGACACACACCACGTGCGCTGAACGCACATGCACAGCGCAAATAAAGAAACAGACACATCTGGCTGGGTGCCCTACCACAGGTCTGAGAATTGACCTCCACACACAGACAAAGAGACTGAATACACACTCAGGAAACATGCATTCATGCACCTAACACACAAATGAACGCACACACTCCACACATAACAAACACAAACACACACAAACAAACAAATGCACGCGCACATACACATCCACTTACTCACTGACATGCACACACACTGCAATTAATAGGGAGGCAGGTCTCTGGTGAGGAAGAGAAAGTGCCTGTTCAGCACATACAGTACAGGCAGAATATGCAATTTCCTCCAGTTAAGTCTGTATTAAATTGATTTCTTCTTTCTCTGACACGGACTGGGTTTTTCCCCCCTAATGAAAGCTGGATAATCTACAGGTTTTCCCTTTCCTGAAATCAAGTTACAAATCAAGCAATTGCAGGGGCAGATATGGGAAAGGTGAAGGAAGGACATGGGATGATTTTCCAGATGAGAAACATGGAGAATGAGGCACATACGTGCTGATACTCTTAACACGGACATCAGGAGCACCACACACACACACACACACACACACACACCGCACATAAAAGGAGTAAAGGCCAGGCCTCGGTTAAATACCTGCTGACATTTCCATCCAGTGACGCACTAAGGCTACAGCAGGCCATGTTAGTAAACACAGCATTAATGACGGTAATTAATGAAACATATTAATTAGTAAGCACTTCAGTGAGTTAATCACTCACTCAGACCTGACAAGGAGTCATGTCGAGGCTGCAGAGAAACACTGAGCATGCTGAGAAAAACACAAAGAAGGAGGGAGGGCAGGTAACCAGTGGAGGAAGAAAAATGTATTTCCTTTAGTTGCGTAAAAGTGGCAGAAACACAATATAAAAACATTTCATTAAATTTCTTAAATTAAAAAAACACACTTAAGCAAATGTATTAAGTATCAGCAGCAATATTTAAATTTTAAAAAAGCAGTCTTTATGCAGACAAAATCAGCAGCGTTACATTTAATATTATAAAATTATTAAAACTGCACAATTTTAATGTTATAGCTTGTTGAGATGATGTACTTTACACTGCTGTTTAATTTAATCTACTGTATAGTGATGCATTTTATTTTATACACTCATTACAGGTTTTAAAAATCTTAATCTGCAATGTAACGATTAACTTTTAATGTCAAATAAATGCAGTGACATAAAAAGTACAACATTTCCCTGTAATCTAATGGAGTAGAAGTATGCAACAGCATCAAATGAAAATTATAGGACAGTAATTAAGTAAATTTATCTGGGTGCTTTTCACCGCTACATATAATATGTATTTTAGGCCTCAGAGTAAGTTGGAATAATGATGCAAAAAATGTCTTTAGAATATTGGTTTTGCTGAGTGACTTAAAATCTGTCAACAGGACACCATGTATGAAAATATCATGTCAAAATTAATTGTTTTCTGCTTCTGAATTTACATTATTGTTGATGTTTAACTAAAATACCACAAACACAATAAACTACTTGTCTGAATAAGGTCGAAAAATAAAAAAATCTGAAAAGCAAAAAAATTTAAGGAAATGTGATGCACAAGTAATTCTGTAAGTTTCAAGTGCAAGAAGACTTTATATAGGAGCTCGAGGTGCAATCAAGCCTGTTATTGCTTGTTTCAAAATTGCGAATATCTTTACCTTTCAGGGGCGAGACAGACAGGTCAAAGAGAGAGAAAAATAAAGACAAAGAGGTGGAAAGAGAGTGTGAGAGCCCGAGACAGACAGACAGACAGAGGGAGAGAAAGAGAGAGACGGAGATGGGAAATGAAAAGGACAGGGCGGTCATCATAATTGCAGAGTTTGCTTTTCGGATGCAGACAGACCAGGGCCATGGGGCCTGAGGCAGATATCAGATTCCACACAAACACACACATACACACACATACAAACTTACAAATGCACCCATACATACCAACACACACACACACACACACACACACACACACACACACACACACACACTGACAGAAAATATTCCACAGCCAGCCCGAGTAAGTGTTTTTTCATTAAGGCAAAGGACAGCTGATATCATTTTAAAAGTGTTTTGTGTGCGTTTGTGTTCTATAACAGAGAAAGTGTGAATTGAGACGGTGACATCCAGCTTTCAATCCTAACAATGTTATATTATAAACCTGCTCTCTGTGTCTATCAGTGTGTGTGTCTCCATTTTCTGCCTCTACTTCACTTCTCCCCTCCTTCGTCCAGCGCGGAGCCTGATCAGATTTACATTAAAAAGTGATGGAGATTTAAATAATGTGTCTATGTTCTCAGAAAGACATTAAGAGATTTTCATCTTACTCTCCTCTTCCTCTCTGTCTCTTCCTCTCCATTTCCTCACCCTCTCCTGCTCCTATCTCCCCCCTCATCTCACCCACTCCATCTCCGCCAGATTCGCAGACAGTGCACATTTTCCTGCATGTCTTCAGTGTAACCGATACCCCTAACAACCAGGATTTTAATGCGATCCATATTGCTCCCTAATATTTCAGATCTCAGAATAAGCACTGGCAATTACATATTTACACCCAGCTTATTTTGCAATTCTGCACGGGGACTTTAGTGTCTGTCTGAGCGGCACACATGGACTTAGCTGCTGATTATGTTGTGGTTAGATAACAATAAAGTCAGAGAAAAACTCCTAGACCCTATGCACTTATACAGTATATACAACTTTCTATTTGGGGTGTCAGCAATAAAGCTCGACACTCTCAAGTACAAAATAATGTGTTCTTTTCAAGTGTGTCGGTAATGTGATTGCTTTATCTAAACCTGCTAGTTTTACACTGTTTAATTTCTCCCGAAACACAAGTGCTTTGCATCATCTCGGTATCCGGAGGGCTGGCAAAGTGCCAGACGCACTCGCAGAAAATGCATTTACACATATGTACATTGTTGTAGTGAAGACACATTGCTGTACAGAGATGATAAATTAAGCCCCTTTGATTCGGTTACCCGAGCTCTTTTTTGTATCAGCTTTATAAAAACATAAGCATCACATAATTGAATAAGAAAAGAATCTGGCAATTAAGAAACATGGAGGCCTTTGATGTGAGTAAGTGTAAAATAGGCCTTTTGATGAGGGAGTGTTTTACACTCCGCAGGGTCTGGTATGCACTTTGATTAAAAGCTCTTTTGTTTGGCAATATTCTAAACTGCTTACCATTTTCCACTGTCACAATAGTTAAGCCTGGAAATACAAGAGATTGTGCCTTTTCTTCTCTTCTCGCTGGGATAAAGTCTCTTGTTTTCTCTGGTTTAAAATCACACAGGAACAAATGACTGAATGGAAGAGCGACCTAAGATCAGGTGTATTATAAGGGGAAATAAAGGGCTGACAGTGACACTCTCACATATGAAACAATAATAATAATCATTGTTAATATTATATGGTCATTTTCATATTCATAAACACATCCATTACCACCAACTTTACATGTTCGAGCACCATTTACATGATCTACCCTGTCTGTTGATAAGGTCATGTGGTTTTGCATTCTGTTACAGTGTTACACAGATTTGAATAATGGGATTCTCATCATGCATCTTTAGCCCCTTGTCGCCTGATAATAGCCTGAAAGACGCTCGTTGAACAATGTAATAAATGCGTCATGTGACCTCAGCAAAGGTCGGGGGTCAGCCAGCCACGGATTGTCAACGGAGCGCTGGCCTGACAGAGAATAAATGACGCCTTGTAAACAAATTGAATTATTGCTTTAATTCATGCAGTCTGATTAAATTTGCAGAGAGAAGAGTCCTTCACGAGGGAGCGGAGGAGCGAAGGACTGACAGCAGAAGAAAAGGAGGAGAGGAGGGTGGACGACGGGACATGGACACATACCTTCTCCCTCCATCCCAAGATGTCTTTGGCTCCACTGAAAGAGAGTAACTAAATTAACAATCCCGATCATCTCACAAGACTGCGCTGCTTTCCGTAGACGGCGAGTCTTCCCTTTGTCTCTCGGCTAAATGTAATAAGGTTGTGTTATATTGAGTTGGGCCGGGCCACCAGGCTGACTCCCTGCCCTGGCACCAACTGAGTGACAATAAGCAGGAGACAGATCTGAATTTTATAAACTGATACACAGACTGCAGTTTGTCTGTTGCACAAACATTTTAGGAAGTTTGGATAATTGAGAAAGAAAAGAAAATGTACGTAAAACCAGACAGAGCCTAATTAGGCAGGGGCTGGGGACTGAGGATGCTTAAATGTGAAGAAATCTTTGAAGAAATTTGTGTAAGCTTATTGAAAAGGGCAAATGGGAAAGCCCATCTCCTATGGTACACCCCATGAACCTAAAACACCCTGAATGAAACATCAGTATTAAGTTTGGTCTATCACCCAAAGCTGCATTAGGTCTCTCCTCAGTTTGCTCCTTAATTCCATCCGAGTAATCCCACATTATTGCCCTCTAACAGTACCCTAAACGGAGAATAAAAAGTTTGCTCCCCTCTAGCAGTGTATTACCAGGAAACAACAGGCCCTCTCCTCATTAAGTTATAGATATAAATGCTCCAAAGCATGAAATTACCCCCGAGCCTCCCTCTCCAAATAACCTGGTTTGCAAACAAATGATCCGAGCACAAGCAGTAAAAGGCAGATTATTAAAATAATAGGAGGGATTTAAATTTGCATCCACAGAACAATTCAGCAAAGGACTGTGCAATTACTCCTCCCCCTCCTCTTCCCCTGTTCATTCCACCTTTCTACTGGCAAGCAACGTCCCTCGCACTTTATTGTGTCCATCTGTTCCTTCTAAGAAACACAGGCAGAGTTTGGTATCTTCAGGTGTGTCTGGGATGTGTGTGCGTGTGGGCGTCCACAGGAGTATGTGCACTTATCTGGTTATTGTTTACCTTCATCAAAACCACAGTCAATTTACATGCTCGTATTTCCTTATTCTCCTCGGCCCACACCCTTATTTCTCCATTCCTATCTTACACTATGATAAATATCTAACTTTATCCTGAGACAATAACAGTCCCTCCTCCTATGCTGGAGTAAATGGGGAGCGATGAGAGAGTGAGGTGAGCAGGAACGGACGAGGCAAAGGGTGCTCAGGTCTGCATTACCTCTGAGTTATGGCCCCCATTTGCATCTCAATCAGCCTCTTTGGAGAGCCCACCACCTTGGTAACACCCCCATCACACCACAGCCACCCCGGGTAATCAGGGAGATTTAGTGGGAGCGGCAGCCTACCGTGGGCACCCCCTGGCTGGGGCTCGCAGCTCATTCCCAGCCCCTGGTCTCGCTAAGGGCCCTCTGGGCCACATCCAAACACAGGAGAATGGCAGCACTTAACAAGACCGAGGAAGACCAAAATAGACGAGCAGCAGGAACAGGCCATAAAACAGAGGGAAAACAAAGCACCCGCATGATTGTAATAGATGTTCCGCTATAGATGTCTGCATAGTGTTCTGGATTGCTGCCTCATTATAGCTGGAGAAAAAAAAGAAAACAAACTTGAACTTGCGACCTTAGGTAAGAACATTTTATCTCAGAGTTGATGATGGCACTGACACCATCCCACTGCTCCCCTGCAGCAAACACGGGCTCGCTCTAACATGTAATGGGAGTACGTGCACCCACAAACACAAACACACACACACACACAAACACACACACACAGCTACATGGTGTGATTTGCAGATAGTGAATGCTCCACTTGAGAGTTGCCTCTCTAGTTAGCGCTGTCTCATGGCTGAACCCTGCTAAGGTATTATTACCCACACTCAGCCCTATTGATATTGTGACTCCAGCATCTGTTCACCTCCTTGTTACTGCCTGGACCCCAGCACAGCAGCCTATCTGCCTGCGCACATGGCGTGTGTATGTGTGTGTATGTCTGTGCCCGTTTGTTTGTGCGTGTGTGTATCCCGGACCTCTGGGGTAGAGAGTAGTCACTGTGCTCAGAAGAAGACGAGAGGCTGAGGAGGCTAATAGAGAAACACTCGACACACCAGGGGCCTAATCAACTGCGAAGGACGCGTACCCATAGCTCCAAATCTCTCTCTAACACAAACGCACTCTGGCCTTTCTTACTCCCTCTAATCTCACAGATACTCTAAACTCCACACACCGACGCCACATCGCACAAAGACTTTGTGAGCAAAGCTTGTAGAAAAACAACAATGGAAGAGAAGGCGAGACTGGAAACCAAAGTTAAGCTGCAAACACAGATGGCTCAGGTGAGCAGAGGAAGAGACTAAACAAAAGGGACACGGGAGAAGAGTGAGGACCGAAGATGGAGAGACTCCGAATGAGGAGCTGAGTTTCAGTTATCAGAATCAAATATTAGTGGGGGGAAAAAAACTGGGGAGTGGGCAACATTAATCAAAGTGTTCACCTAGTGGGCAGCCATATGGCAGATCAGCACGCCAACAGTGCAAACTTGCTGATCTTCAGTAACGGGGTGCAATTAATTCCACTGGCTGCATTCATCTCTCCCTCACACACTGAAGGAAGGGAGGTAGAAAGGAAGGAGCGAGAACAGAGGAGGGTTTGTTATGACTCTTTTACTCTTCCTCCTCAACTCTTTCTTCCTTTCTGTCTCTCTCTCGAAGCAGAGGAATCAAAGCCAGGTGATGAATGAGGTGGACACAAGGGCCTCAGGTAGCTGCTGTGGCGATGGTGGGGGGAGTGATGGGGGGTGGGACGAGAAAAAGTGGAGAAATTAGGAAGCTGAGAGAGAAGGAGACAGCAGCTATAAGATTTGGCCGAGGCATTCATAGGACCTTAAAATCTATATTTATATGTATGTTTATTTTACCCACCAAGACTTGTGCACAATATCAGATCCTTGCCTGCATCTGAATCAAAAGTAATACTCATTCAGTGGCTGCTATTATTAGTAGGATATTAAGGATTGCATTTAGTAAAAGTTTATAGGGGAAAGTGTACCAACGACATCACCAAAATGACAAAGTCGGAACAGCATGCTATTTATGAACCACCCTAATGAGTGGAAGGCACGCACAATACCACTGGTCAAAAAAAAAAGCCTCATAAATTCGATGTAAATCCCATTATCTGGCCCACATAATAGCTGTTTCTACGCAAGGCTTTGCAAATAAAACACTGTGTCTATTAACACTTTCCAACTCTCCCAAAAAGTATTGCAGCACCCATAAAACCCTTTGAAAGGTGGCAGAGAACTTTGTATTAAGGTCTGTCATTTGCATGAATTCGTGAGAGTAGGAACTAAAGTTTGCACTCTCAACAACTGAGGCACAAAAAAAAGAAGTGCAGCCTACCCTCAAAACACAATCTCAGTAAATCTGAGCTGAAGTCTCTCCGTGCAAGATTAAACCAAATACAGTGTTTTTATCAGATATCAATTCATTAAAATGTAAATTAAAAGAGCAAAACATGATCATGATAAGTGACGTCACTCTCAGTCGCTTCTCCTCCAGCTGGGTTAGAGAAAAAGCTTTTTATGGGAAAAGACGGTCAGCGTTTGCACTTGGTGAGCCGGCAGAATAAAGCGAGCACTACCTGACCACACACACACCCACGGCTCTCAAACCTCTTTTGGTTTTATGTAAAATTAGCTTCTCCCCTGGCTCTTAACACAAGCTCATCTCCATTAGCCGCAACCTAGTAAAACTGACTCCTGCAAATGAGTTGTGGATATGCATTCCCCCGGCCCTCTCATCTCTCCTGTCCATACAAATATACTGCATCTGCTATCTCATGTCCATATCTTCGTAAGTCAGCTCATCCCATAGGCCTAGTCACCATACCACCCATACCAATATCATAAATGACTGTGGGGGAAGCCTTCATTAGGGCAGCGATGCCCCTCCGCCCCCCTAATCAGGGCATTTTCCTTGTGCGCTTTGGGATGGTGCTTTATGGCCCAAATGGGGCTCTGTTAATGAGGAAGTACACATGTCTCCATTTCCTGTCTAGCCAGGTCGGCAGTTCCTGTATTTGGCCCTATTATAATCACGAGGCTTTTTTAATGAGCTATATTCATCTTGGTCATGCATCAAACACCACGTAGACATACAATAACAGAATAAATGAAAAGACACACAGAATTAATTACACCAATACTCTTGCCAAACGTCGTGACATTAGCTATAGCCATTATTGCAAACCTTTGGAGATGAGAGGAAATAAATTACAAAATGGGTGTCAGGAAAGATATTTAGATGTCTTTATCTCTCTCAAACGGGGCCAGACTATTCAACGCACTCCAAGCAACACAGGTTTAAACCCACATGATGACAGCTGAATCATTGCAGTGTCACAGTAAATTCTGTTACAGCGTCCCCACAAAACTCTGTGCTTTTTCACGCTCTGCTCTCGGCCCACTCATTCTTCTCAATCCCCCTCTCCACACCTCTGATCTCTCGACGTCCCCGTCTTTCCTTCCCTCCATCATCCCCTCTTCACTCCCAGGCCTCGTTGACATTAACCTGGAGCACTCACATTTTCCCATGGTTCTCCATGTTGCTCTCCGCATGTCAGAGCGGGAGGCTTTATGGCCCACATCCATCAGCGTCACATGCCAGGATTTATGGGAGATGGAGTCCAAACCTGATCGCTCTGAATCAGTCTTGCTGAAGCCGACCCCTGGGCCGCTGTGGGATGTAATGGATGAGCATCCTCGCCCCCCCATCCCCACCTCACTCCTCCCTTCACTCTCTTCTCCTTCCACCTCTCTCCTCACCCATACTTTGCCCTCCTCTCTTCATCTCTCGTGATTTTTTTCTCCCCTCTGCCCATCAGTCCAGTCCTCTTCCTTGCCCTATTTGGCTCGTCTTGGTCATTCATTCAAACCTAATGGAGATTTGGTTACCAAAAATTAATGAGGCAGACTCACTCGAGGAAATATCCAAGTGCACATGCACCAACATACACTCACACAGACATAAGCTCATCATTCATTACTGTGTGTAGGGTTTTATTTGGGCTAATTTATCATGACACTGTATTAATAGGCAGCAGTGCCCTTCAGAGGAGAGATGAGAGGCGCCAATTAACTCTGTTCACTGTTCACTGCCACAGACAGACCTGTAGGAATGACAAAGGTCTGTCAAATTACTCTGTCCTGTGGCAGCTCTCTGTGTTTGACAGGACATCAACATAACTGACGAGGGAGAATACGCTCAGTGGATAATCAAGTAGAGCTGAATTAGATCAAGTATTTTTCAGGCCATTTTGTTGAGTAACTTTGTACTTCTGTACCAGCTCTCTATAATCCTGATAGGATAAGAAATCTCTTTGTCTGACTGACTGACAAAATCACCAAAAATGGATTGTAGGCGCTGATGGCACCATGAACTGCGCATCCCTTGCAACTGCAATTACTCCTACCATGATCGGTGGAAAGCCTGGGCATGACACCCCTTATGAATGTGCTTCAGTTACCACCAACTGTTTGCAGACGCTTATAATTTCACTGTAACTACGTGTCATCATTAGCTCTGATCTTTGGGAATTGGACTGTTTTTGCACTGAGGCTCATTTGGCTAGAAAGGGGCAATTTTTTGCGCCAAATGTGTGTATATTACCTAATTTAAACACATGCAAATAGTACAGGAGCACTGAGATTACATTAGTTTGGCAGCACAGTTACGGGCTCATTACACCCTTTGTGGGTGCTTTGAAAAGTTTTTTTTTTGTCTTAATTTAGCAGGTATTGGCTGCAAAAGCTACACAATCCCTTTGTGAATTGAATCCGCTAAGTACCATCCCAATGGTTTATGTTGCTAAGACTGATGTGCAATTCACATAAATATTAAGGGCAACAATGTGCAGTGGATTTCGGACAGATGTAAACAAAAGTGGACTTCTCATTTCTAAGTGGCAACCCTCAGTTGTGCTGGCTGAAAAGACAACTGTTAGCTGGAGCTTGCTAGTAAATTTTATTAGCTGTAGCTGGCTTACAAAGCAATCATCAGCTCCATGAGTTGGTTGAAAACGACATCTTCTACTGACTTTTTAATGTTTACAGCTAAATCACATATAACATCGTACTAAATGACTGATATTAAAGCTACATGTCCCAGGAAATAAGCCAGCGTCCTCAACAGCTGAACAGGAAGTATAATCAGGATAAAAGTTTGATTTATGCGTCATTGTTCATACTTTATAATAGTATGTTTCACTTTTAACGTTAATGGAGTGAAGGCTTTCACGCCTCGTTTCCACTTACTTTTGTAACTGGTGTTCGTAGATCCGTAAATATGCGGATGATGTCTCTAGTGTCCAACGCAGGGAAGTGCATTTCTTTACGGATGGAAACCTGATAGAAACTACCTGTAGCCATGGGGGAGAGGTTAATTTTGTCTGTTTTCACCATCCAGTAGTTTGGAATATGAGCTTGTAACATAACTGGGACAAAAATAGGACCTGCCAGGTATGTGGCATGTTTAGTGAAAAATTAAATTAATAATGAACGGCTGAACGAGTCATAATGACAATCTGACTGTAGATAATGTATAACTATATTTTAACAGAATAACATGACTCAGATTCACAATGTGTTAAAACTAGATAAACAAGTCAATTTTTAATCAGACAAACTCACTTGACATTCAACACAGGCACTGAATTCAAGAAAATAGCTTGTTAGCCAGTTAGCAGCCTGTTAGCTAAGCTAGCACACTGTCATACGGCCTCTGCGAAATCCACCACAAAAGTTCAATGTTTTTAACATACACGAGGCAAGTATTAGACTGAAATATTGCGGAGGGGAGGAGTTTTGCAGGCACATCAGATATCACGGAGATTCGCAAAGGAATGAATGGACTTCTGGTTGCCTTGTCTCCGTACACATACATAGGTGGAATCAAGGCATAAGGATAAGGACGACCCAACATGTTAAGCAAACATGACGTTATATTAGATCCAACTCTCTTACTAGAGTCCCATACACATCGCTTCGGCATGTGGAGAAATCCAGAGCTTGACAGGACTGCTGTGCCTAGTTATGGTTTCAAAGCTACAGTATGATTCAACAATTGCTCTTTCAGGGGGCAGTTTAGCTCGCAGTCAACTGCTAAAACAGTGCTTAAAAATGAACTGTCCACTCATAAAAATAACCCAATCCATTATGGCGGCCTTGGTAGAACAAAAAGCTCACAAAAGTTTGAGACATCATGATCCCTCCTCATCGTCCAGCCCACAGCAGAATTAATCAGCTGAGCCCCTGTGGTCTACATATCGAGCTGTGACTGAGGGACTTAGAGGTTAAAGGTCAAACTGTGTTCACTGGTTTACAGCAGATTTTATTACAGTTATTTGATATATTTACCCAACCTGTTCACCTTCTAACCTGCCTCTATATAGAGCTGGTTATCTAAAAGTTGCACAGTACACACGCACACAAACACACACGCTCATTTCGCAACTGGAACACGTGAAATAATATTGCCCTGCGGCCCCCCAAACAGGTCCGTACCGTAATAAAGGCTTTACACTATGAAAGAAACACAGTGAGGCAGCTCCGACACCTCTGAGCCCCCCTCAACATATACACACACACACACACACACACACACACATACACACATACACAAGGGCTGTGCCTGGTCACAGGTCAGGAGAGCCTGTAGCTCTCTGCGGTGCAGGGGAGCAGAGCCGCTTGAACCTGTAATATGCTCCTCTCTCCCCTGGTGCCACTTGTTGGGGTTTTAGTGCAGAGGAAATTACACCTGCTCTCTAGCCTGAGACCAGCATTGACACACAGATACGACTGAGACTGGGGATTACACACAGACACGTGAACACACAGGTAAACCTAAAAGGAACTCAAACAGAGGGAGCACGTGGGTGGGTGTGCATTTGTGATGCTGCATTTATACCCCCAAATCACCGATCATCAAAACACTTTATGGGAGTGCTTCACGCACCATTAAAACTAGTAGTTTTGAAAGTATGAGCAGCCCAAATAGCAATAACAGACCAACACCTGCTCTCCATCCAGCGTCCCCACAGGCGAGACGCCTCAGTGGATAGAGACTATGACCTGGCATCACCATCCAAACACAGTATTTATTCACTTCATACAAACAAGAGCAATCTCAGGGTCACAAAGTCATGTAAGATAAGGACACATTACGATGCTAGTACTGCTCTGTAGGCCCGAACATTTGCCAACATGAAGGCTTCATCACGGGTTAGACGTGGAGGCCGTTTCATCATCAAAATGTTCAACTAAAATGAACACAACATCTCGCCTACTCTGCAAGTCAAATGTGAGCTGAGAGATAATCATTGATATGGGGCAGGAGAGAATGAAACTAATAAAAAGGCAGTGTATCAAAGTATCGCAGTTAAGCATTAGTCACGTGAGGGCAACTACGCCACAACTCTGGTGTTCTCTAAATGAATCCCCCTCGTCCCGCGCTTGATTTATGGACCTGTAAAAACACACGTTGTTTTTAATCTACTGCTGCCTGAATCTGCCCCTCTAATGAAATGTGGATCTGTGTGTGTGTGTGTGTGTGTGTGTGTGTGTGTGTGTGTGTGTGTGAGATAATGATGTATGGGCTGAGGTCTGATTCTTTGAGCATGAATTTTCTCTCTGATAAATATGCATTCAGTTACACAGACTGATTAAGCTGTAAACCAGTGTTAACTCTGTGTTTACACAGACTGATTAAGCTGTAAACCAGTGTTAACTCTGTGTCAAAGCACATACAAACACACACAAATATACATATGTACATGTGCTCACACACACACACACACACACACACACACACACACACACACACACACACACACAGAACACATACACACACACAACTTCCCAGAAAATAATGATAGCTGTGCCTGGGGCAGGATTGTTTGGATGCCTGGAGCGGTTCACTGATATCAATTCCATGAGACCTGACTGCAGAGGATATCCCATAAACACAAGACGAGGCTCAGAGACACAGCCGTATCAGCACAAGACATTTTACAGAATCAAGAACAATGATTTTCAGAGTTCTGCACCAAAATGCCATGTATTGAAACATTACAAATAAGATTAAATTAAATATATACACATGGTAAATACATGGCAAGAGTTCAAGATCGTCATATGTCTATTGCTTTTTAAAGATCACATCTTTGTTTGGGTTTTTGTTTTAAAATAAACACTTAAAGTTTAACAGCCCATTCTCTTCACATTGACAACAGCATCGTCATGATTCCACGGTCAGCTGTTGGTCAATGTCAGGCCATCGGTGAGTGTCTGTTGCCCCAGTTTCTGTGGCGTGGCTCACACCATTGCCACTAGTTGCCTGTTTTTTGGCCGATTCAGCAGGTTCAGGTTTTTGTAGCCTTTGAGCTGTTGCCAAAATGGTTTATACTTATTTTGTGTTATTGTTCGCTAGCACATGGTAAATTTCCTTTGTTTTCTCAGCATCGGGTTGTGTTGTTCATGTGCTAACTGGCTAATCTTGAATCCATCCTCTCAGTCTTCCAGTATTCCTTTTTGAATGACAAATACAGACTACTGCGACTTGCTGCTATGTAGAGTTATTTCCTCACACAGGCGCAGAACATGCGTGCCAGTCGGCTGTTGGGTTGTCTTTGTGGTGTGTTCAAAAGTAACTTTTTGGCTGAGACACAGGTGATACAAGACAGCACAAAAGTTGGCCTACATCGCTACCAGTTCTTAGATGTCGGTTTGGTGTGTCTGGGCCTTAAGAGAAAGCACTTGACCAGGCCTGTCACGATAATAATGTTATCAACAAATCCAGGTCTACAAAATTATTGAGGTAATGTCCATATGTCCTATGATACTGCCTTTGTGTTTATATGCATGTTTGTTTACAAAAGGACAGGGGTGTCCGAACTTTTTTTTAATGGGGGCCAGATTGGATGATGTGAAAATACCTGAAGGCCAGCTTCTTTGCACATTATATGGGTTATTAAAAAAAAAAATAAACATACAAATGAGACAAACGCAACTGTTTCATCTTTCAGTGGAAAAGTATTCAACTTTCCACCACTCCGAAGAGCGTCAGCCCTCACTGTCTGTGACCATGTCTGCTACCTAGCAGGAAATGTATGCTGTTAGGTAACTGTTTGTTTGCTTATTAATCGTCTGTTTATGCAAACACATTGGTTCACCTGCGTACTTTCTACCGGGTGCATGTCTACACACTGTATGACAGTTTTGTATCATGAGGTAAATGGAAAAAAATGAAAAGTGAACTTGCTTGACAAACCAATACTGTGTGGTGGGCCACATATAGTATATTATGAACAACAAGCCGCGAGCTGTTTAAAGTCAGCCCAGGGGCCATGATTGATCACCGGACAAGACTTTGGACATGCCTGGATAAGAATGTCACCAACATTTTAGACAAAATGCTGCCAGAATTAACGGCAGGGTTTGGCATATATTGCCTATCGAGGGATGACTCTTTATACCCCTGTAGTAAATAATTATATATAAGTGCAATTTTTTTGTCAACAGAACATGTGAGTCCATTTTATTTATTGTTTTAGTTATGTTTAATTTATTGAGGATATTTTTTTTCACATTCCAATTCCACTAAATGTCTTAATATCACTATTATGCTAGTAAATGATCATCATATCAGTGGCCTTAAATTAGTCTTAAAATGGCAATATTTTCGTTAATCATAATTATTTTTGGGGCAAGAATATATCGTCCACCAAAAGCAGTTTCTGTGACAGGCCGACACTTGACCATAAAGAGCTTTGCAACTGTTTTTGTTTGTCGGCTGACATTGAAATATGTGACTTACAGTGTCAGAGTGTTCGGACGTGGCAGCCGTTGACTTGTTGTGACGCATTTGTCTGTTCTTTAGCGGACAATCCCTCTGTCCTTCACAACAAACACAAACTGACACCAGGGTTCATGCGTGCACACTCCTCCTCTCCTATATTTTTTCCCCCTTTGTCATATTGAAACAAAAGCAGACATGCGTGTGTCGTGCACCAAATGCATGCATGTGCAAACACGCTCATTAAGTTCCCATCTCGTGTCTGAATATACTCTTGGTTGGTTATGAAAGATGACGAGAGACAGCATCAGACCATTCAAATCTCACAGAGACATCAAACACAGAATTACATCTAATTAGCCTACTGCATCTCCTATGAACTTTATCGTGGGATCTGAGAGCCATGTGCTAATTTCAAACTGTGCTAAAGATGCTAAAAGAGCTCGGGGTAATATCGGATAAATGTTATAGCCCGTTGCCAGATGGTTCCTGCATTCAACATTACTGTGTTTGCTTGTTTGGCAGACATCAACTAAGCCTCAGTCTATTTGGCTGCAGCTTATTACAACTGGCTCATCTCCTGATTTAAAACATTATAGTGTGTGTGCTGGACTTGTCTCTCTGTGGTCAGCACTTCTCAGACTTCAATAAAAACATTCTCGGCTGGCAGGGAGAGAAAGAGAGGGAGAAAGAGTGAAAGAGATCCAAGCAACCTCTCACCTCTCTCATCATAAGAAGCCCTCGTCCCAGGGCTATGAGCCCTCCTTCAGAGGGGAGAGTGAAAGAGTGAAGGATGAGAGTCTGTCAGGTTCAAACAACAAAGAGGTGCTGCCTTACACATCCTTCCTCAACCTGTCCCCTTCAGTGGCAGTGACATCATTTAAATCATTTAAATCCTCCCCAACATGACCTATGGCAAGTGACCCGTCATTCTAACGCTCACACCTCCATGTGAGACGGCTGCTGAACTGCTTATTTAGCAGAAAATACCACCCGGCTAACTATGTGATTTATTCAAAATTATTCCTTCACGGTGCTCCTTCACACAGAGCATTTGCCCATAGTTCACTGTGGTCCAGGCAATTAGGAGCAGGCCACACCTCTCCAGGAGACAGAGCACCTGGCTGTAGCAGACAGACATAAGGAGGAGGAGAGCTGAGCGGCGCACAGCTTTTCACGACGGGCTGGAATAACTAAGCAGAGCAGTGAGGGAGAGTGAGGGAGTGAGGAATGCAAGCCAGGCACTTTAGGATTCATTTAGGTTCCCCATCTCCCTGGTCACTTTATTAGCAGTCTGGGAAGAGTGATGCATGTCCCAAAGCTATGCAAAATGCATAATCAAGCATTTAAATACACACCATGTGGATGGGCGTGTGCAATGTGCATGTACGTGTGCACACATACTGTACTTGTGGAGTGTATCACATAGCTGCGCGATCATACACACACACACAAAATGCTTACTACTGTAAAACCTCAAGGTATTCAACTCTTACACGTTTATACTAACAGTCTATACTACACAAAGGCTCCTTTAGTATTCCCACGAGCTGCATTATAACCGTCACTTGTGTAATGTAAAGAAATCCTCAATGGTATATTACAGTAAATCCTATTGTAGTTCCCGAGCTTTGTGTGGTCGCTTGTTTGAGGAATCAGAGCTGGATAAACTTGAGGAAAAAGGGGGTTTCCTCATCAAATTTACATATCGCAATTCCACCCTCATTCCATCCATCCTTTCTGCTCTCTTCAGTGCTAAGCCGATGTGGACCGTAGTTGGGGAAGTGGGACCTTTTTATTCCCAGTCTACAGACAGAATGCAGGTAGGAAACAAACAAATAAATAAGTAAATAAAAAAAAAATGAGAAGGGCTCCCCGGAGAGGTGGATGCATGCTACTAATATGCGAGAAAACAGAGCGATTTGCACAATGCCTCATCGAGGAAATAAGGGAGAGCCGCCACTCCCTCAATGATTCAGTGGATGCACCTGAGATTGGAGGAGAGGATTGGGAGAGCAGCGAGAGATGGAGGTGCAGGTGTAATGTCGGTATAGTCTGGGGACAATCTGAAAAGGGGCTCTAGGGCTGCTTAAGTACAGGCGTCGACATCACCAACAACAATCTCCGCTGGATTTATCTGAGCTTAAACAGTGGTGTGTCAGCAAAACCACGTGCAAAAAAATTACTTTTGCCTCTGCTTTTTAATGAAAGGGAGCACACCATGTGAGGCATCTTAAACCATAAAATGGTATGCATGTTTTAATTAAAGGAGCAGTGTGCAGGACTCAGTGGCATCTAGCGGTGGGGATTACAGACTGCAACCATCTGAAACTTCTCCTATGTACCAAACATGAATTCCTTTAATATTTATTGTTCAGGAGGTTTGTACTGGGAGCTGAAATATCCACAGATGTCTCTTCCTCTCTAAAACAATGAACCAGGTGATTAAAACTGGTAAAAACACTGAATAAAGCAGTTTCACATTACGAATCAGTGTTTCTCCAATGCTGTTGTGCTTATTACAGACAGGCCTTTAGCTTCTAAGGTATGCTCACCTGTATACTCTGATAACTTAAGATCAAGACATTCACGTTTTTACCGGGAGCCGAATTATCCACAGAGGTCTCTTCCTCTCAAAATTAAATGGACCTCGTGATTTAAACCAGTAAAAACACTGAATAAAGCAGTTTTGCATAAAAATCAGCGTTTTTCCAATGCTGTTCAGCTCATCACGGAGGGGCGGCTAACTGCGGTGCCTGACGTGAAAACATGAATGACTTTATCTAGAGCCAGTGTTTGGTTTGTCTGTTCTAGGCACCTCTAGAAACATGACAATGCAACATGGCGGGCTCCATGGATGACAACTCACTCCTTATGTAGTTATAAATGACTCATTTGAAGGTAACAAAAACACAAGTACTGATTACACTAAACAAAACATACTTATTATATTATATTTTATTTCAGCCAATATATGCTCCTAAATCCCACACACTGGACCTTTAAAGTAATTGAGAGAAGAGTTTCTTGTTCAAACTGTTAAGATCAAAATAAAAAAAATAAGCTTGTAAGGACATGTTGAAACACTTAAAGCTGATGAGAAATCACGTCAGGGAAAAAAATATGAGGAAAACAACATAAAGTTTCAAATCCTTCAAGATATAAGACTTAAAAATGACTAACTATGATCTACTGGGCTCTCCAGCAGAAGAGAAGAGTGTTACAGACCTGCTCACTGACCTGGGAAATGGGCTGCAATTTCCTTAATCATTGTGGGAGGGGAAAGAGGAGGGGGAAAAAGGAATCGAAGGGTGAATGGAGAGGGGGGCAAAAGTCTTTTGAGGCCTTTCTGAAGGATGAAAAAAAAAAAGGAGCCAGGGAGCCAGGGAGGAGAGGGGAAGAGTGACTAAAAGAGCAGCATCCTGAGGGCCTGGAGGCGGCTGCAACTGACCAGGTCAGCATTTCACATGTGTCACTTCCTGTTGGCCTCAGCGGGAGGACTGTGGCATGGCACGGTGGCCAGCGGGGCACAGGGCCTGTCAGACTGACATAGGAGGTTATGTACTGGGCAAACGGACAAATGCAGGCACACATGCGTCCACACGCACGCACACATGCGGCACTTTTTCCTGTGCCAACAAGTGTGATTCGGGTTAAAGGTAGAGTGAGGGTGACACAGAGAGGGGTCTGAGGAAAGTTGAACTCATACAGAACTTCGCCACCTAATACTACTGCTTGTAGGCCATTACGCATAAGCATGTGACACTCTCAGGTATGGGAACACAAGTTCACAGAGACTGCCTCCTTTCTGTCTGTCTTTCAAGACCTTTTCCACCTCTGCTTTGTTAAAAAAAAACAAAAAAAAAAACACCCATTTCACCTGAAATAGCAGACACTTGGAGAGGAACATTGTCTCATTGATTCTGATGTTACCTTGATTCCTACAGCATGAGAACCAGCGAAACAGTATCTGCAGCATATGGGTAGATTATCTGTATATGTATNAAAAAAAAAAAAAAAAAAAAAACACCCATTTCACCTGAAATAGCAGACACTTGGAGAGGAACATTGTGTCATTGATTCTGATGTTACCTTATCCTACAGCATGAGAACCAGCGAAACAGTATCTGCAGCATATGGGTAGATTATCTGTATATGTATATATATACTTCTATGGATCTAAAGGCTTGAATCTGATAATGGTGAAGGCAGACATTTCGGACAGAGGGTATGAGTGTATTCTTTGTCTGATTTTCATATCTAGCAGAGGAGCTGTCTGTCTGCCTCTATGAGTGACCGCTGCTTATCAGCTCTCAGTCCGCCTGTCTCGCTCTGCCTCTCTGGCCTGTGTTAATGTTGCTGTTTGACATTGCAAGCAGCAGGCTTTTTTCTCCCAGCAGCCTCAGTGGACACTGAGCTTTAGCCTAATTGGTTCCAGAGCAGACCCTGACAGAACTCTCCTCAGCGGCACACAGCCATATTAATACCCCCCTGCCACACACACACACACACACACACACACACACACACATATACACACACACACACACACACACAACAAAAACAAGCACAGCAATCAGTGACTAGCTCGCTAATTAACGCCCTTACAAAGCATCTCATTAGCATGTGTTGTAGAGAGGGGCAGTGGGGGAAATAAGCATTTTCAAAAAAAGGGAAAGAAATTACAAAATAAGACCGGGCCGCACGAGTGTGTATGTGTGTGTATTGTGTTCTACTCAGGGGCCAAGGGCCTTGGTTGGCCCACTGTATCTCAGGGGAGTCCATTACAGCTCTCTGAGGGAGACATTGGAGTCAAAGATAAGCAGAATTTTAAAGGCAATCAGGAAAAATAAATCTCTGGCACGCAGGCAACACTTTGGTTGTTAACCAGCAACTTAACCTGCCTGTACTGTGAGCGGAATAGGAGATGGATAGGCAAGGGGCTGTGGGAAAACAGCATGTAGTTAAGTCAGAGGGCAGAGGACAAGAGCTGCAGAGCTGAAGATTTGCACAGCAGAATTACCTGAGGGACTCTATATGACAGTAATAAGAAGCAAATTGTATTATAATCCACAAAATTAAATGTGAATCAAAGATTTCGGCCCCCTAAACATATCTGCCTCGTCTCTTTTTGGTGCAAATACACTTCACTCGCAGCATTTTCTCTTTTCTTTCTCCACCTATTTCCTTCTGCTCTCCCTCCATCTCTCCCAGCACCCATCTGCTGTTTAATCCCCTCCTGGTTTTACTGTGGCTTCATCACAGCCTGTAAAAACAGCCCCCTTTGAACCCTATAAAGGCAACCAGCATCAGGCTTATTGTAAAACACAATCATAAGGTAAATGTTTATCCCCTCTCCGCCACTCTAAACTCCCCTAATGAGCCTGCTGGAGGAGTTTCACCTCGCAGCTCGAATGCAGGGAGAGAAAATAACACATTCTGCACAGATTAGGCCTGCGGTGGAAATGCAGCTGAAGTCCCATCATGAAAACAGTATGTAGCATAAACACAGCAAGGAACTAATTTCATGATAAAAAGTCAGCAAAAGCACAAACAGGTAATACGATCTCATAAGAGCCAAACAAGCTCTAAAATGTCGAGCATGAACGCGTGGGCAGTTAAATGTGTTAAATATAGAAACAAATACTCTCATATTGGATGAGGATTAAAGGAATACTTCATCCCCCGAAGGATCATTTCTACATCAATCACTGACCCCGTGTTTCGTTAAATTTGCGAAGAAAACTTTTCTCGCATGCCTCACCAGTGAACAATGAAACCAAAAAGTGAGAAAATTCTTGATGAATTGAAGTCATGGGGGGCCACGTTTAACAACAGCAAAACTATATCTTTACATCCTTTTACAAACTCTCACACAACCTGCGCAGTATAACCTAACGGTGCTTTCACACCTTCCCTGTTTGGTTCGGTTCAATCAAGGTTGCCCTCTAAAGCCTGATTTATGGTCCTGCGTTAAATCAATGACGTCGCTACGTCGTAGGGTACGTGGCTACGCAGAAGGCTCGCCGTAGCCCCCGGCGTAGCCTGACGTGCACCTCCCCAAAAATGTAACTACATGTCGAGGCGACGCAGACCCAGCGCAGACCGAGAGGGCTGTGATTGGTTTGCTTGGTAGCAATGCATTTCCGGTTCCGTATTGCCAGATTGCGCCACCCCCGCCATCTTTAAACATCTTCTGTTGCGATGTAGATGTTGCAGTATTAAGGCCCATTTATGGTCAACGTTCAATACAGATACGGATACGGACGGAGCCGTCTGTCCGTGCTCCACGTTCATTTCTCTGTGACCGGAAAAGCCGGAAGCTAAACAAAGAATCAACTAGAGACGACGATAACCATTCAGGAAAGGAACGCAGCCTCCTACCGCTCTGGCGGTGAATGGAGTGACAGAGAAGTTCGAAGAGTTCACGACGGCGTCACGGCAACGACATAGGTACGTCGTAGATACGTCGTAGGTACGCCGCAGGACCATAAATCAGGCTTAAGTGTGCTTCATTTGGGCAGGTGTGAACACAGCAATCGCACTTGGGTACGCACCAAAACAACCAGATCGAGACCTTCTTGAAGAGGTGGTCTCGGTCTGGTTAAAAACGAACTCTGGTACGGTTCCTTTGTGGTGAGAACGTGTTCCGACCTCGATCCGCACCAACTGTAGTTGCATTACGCATTGTTTGGGTTAAACAAGCATGAGCATGTTACAGTCCTGGAGGATCATTAATGTGCGTCTCCTCAAAACATTGTTTTCTAGTTGGAGCCGTGCCTCGTTTTCAAACTGTATGTGTGCCTAAAATGAACAATGACAGCAATATAGTCCACGATGACCAGCGCTAAAATCAACCTGTGTAGTTGTCCCTCCATTGTGACATTAGAAAGTGTCACATTTATCTTGCAAGTGTACTCTTCTTCAACGGTTTGTTTACTTCCTGGATTTTTCCCACATGGAAATTCTGACCAATCGGGAGCAGCTTCCTTGTGTAAGGCATTTTATCAGGTTGCTTGTAAATGCTGCTGTGAGAACACGAACCAACTCTAGGCAGTTATGCAACTTTGTGACAAAATTAGTCCCTGATTTGGACCAAAGCAAGACAACTGTAGGTCTGAAAGCACCCTAAATCCCATTCATCCAGTCGTATGCTCAGTACTTCCTAAACACATGCACTTTGTCCGAAACACTTGTGTAGAGCCATATAATTTCCACAATGTGGAAAACACCAATGAAAACCAATGGAATCCTGGAATTTGCCAAAACACTGATGCAATTTATAAAAATCTGTTTTTTCCCTACCACTATGAGCACAACACCTGAGTCAAATGAACAGATAAAACTATGCTGCTATGGTTCGGTGTCAGTGCCAGTGTTTCACAAAGGCTGAGGCTCAGCTCCTTCACACACACACACCATGTATGAAAACTTATGTCGGGGCAGTAAATACAACAAGCCAGCTGATCTGACTTATCTCCTCTACTTGCCTAGACTTCACTCTGCTGCTCTGCTCGTATCAGTCTCCAACTTTAACATCAGCCTATTTACCACAGAGATGTGTGTGACCTCTAACTTTAGCTTGACTGGAGTCTTTTTCTCGGTCAGTCAAACTGGATCAAATCCTTCTGTGGTCAAGAGGCAGCATCTGATGTATCTGTGTCAAGCTAGCAGTGACTCGCATCTGTAAATCCATTGAAATGGCCCCGGATATACATGTGACTACATCTGCTTTTCAAAGGTGTTAAGGTGTTAACGCAGTAAAAATACACGTATGAAAATAAGATTAACTGGCTTTTATTCAAATGAAGTTAAAACGAGTTACCTGTGTCCTTTATTATTATTATTATTATCATTAAGAAATCCCACTAAATTGAGAGGGAAATTACTTTATTCTCTGATGTGGGGTTGACAGTGAACATTGTTGCTGGACCCTGCAATCATCCAAAAAACTTAAGAATTCATCACTATCAGCTAAATTAAGACCAGAGCAATAAAATGCTCAGATGTGAAGCACTTTATTCTTACAAAAGGATGGAACTGTTTTATAATTACAGTATATTAAAGCACTTTCTTTAATTAAAAAAATAGTACCATGTTGTATTACATCAGAGTCTGCTCATATTCATTACATTTTGAACTTTTTTTAATTGAATTGTTAAAATTTGATTAAACCACCATATGATTAGACTCTTTCTGATAAAACACAGAGTTTAGACAAATTTAAAATGAAAACATGAAATTTGGGAAGATGCATGAAACTGTTTTTGCAGAAGTGTTTTGAATTGTGAAGTACAAAGCACACAACTGGATGAATGAGACTTAGAGAGTTGTGTGAGAGTTTGTAAATGGATGCTCTGATTTTGTTCTGTTTTCCATCAAGGATTTCCTCTGTTTTTGGATGCTTCGTTCACCGTGACGGCATGCAAGAAAAACAAAGGTTTCTTCTGAAATCCAAAGTAACATGGGTTGAGTAAGTGATAAACAAGAGGTCATTTGGGGGGGGGGGGGGGGGGTGAAGTATTCCTTGAAGCAGAAGTACCAGAAATCTTCTGTGCAGTGTATTGTTCTGTTTATACTGTAGCCATTCCTGGCAGAGCACAATATGATTGGCTGGGAAGGATAAGCCCTCTGACCCTGCACTTCCTAACAGCCAGTGGCTGTTCTGACCTGCCCATTATCCATCGCTGACCCCACTATTATACCCACTGTCAGTACACGACGCTACACTGAACGGCACCGCCCGCCCTGCGCTGCGGATGAGCCATCACTCTCACCTCTGAACAGCAGCGCTTGCCCACACAGCCAGAGAGTTAGAGAAAGAGAGAGTTCAGAGTAATAGTAAGCAGGTAGTTAGAGGTCAGAGGTCCTGTGCAATCGGGACAGCAGTTCCACTCCTGGCAGCCGGAGCGGAACTCTGAGAGGGACCTGGAAGTAGATATGATGACCTTTTGTACAGAGGACCCCAAAATATACCCTCTTATCAAAATGACCTTAACGCAGGAGCATGGGAAGGCGAGCAGAGTCCATCCATCATCTTAAAGATTAATCCTCCTCTCTATTCTTCTCCTGAATCTATTAATAATGTCGCCAGAGGGGAGAATTTGCGGCAAAGATTTATTCTGATATTGTGACTTTTATTCATTAGCCTATAACAGGGGGATTCCTTAAGTAGGAAATATGGAGTGAGCTTAGGGCATGCTAATTCACCACTCATGCTCTATTTGAACTGTACAGAACTGTATTAACTCAATCATTTAATTTGCTGACAATCTGCACACAAATAGGGAGGATTATCATTTACACTACAGAGGTCACCAATCATTTAATCTTTTGAAGCGACTCTAAGCAGCTTCCATTTGTTAACATTTAACAACATCCCGGATAACTCAGTGGCAGGTGTGAAGCTTGAAAATCAATTTGACTACAAAATCTGGCACTTGGATCGGAGCTTTTCCTCCCTCGTTTAGACAAAGCAGCCACATTAATAGATCTGTACACTGGATTTCGCACTGTGGAGCAGCACTGACAGCCCCAGGGGCATACTTCAATTAGAGACTTGGGTGAGTTTAAACACTGCAGATCTACTCTCCCTCAAAGGCGTTTGTCTCCCTCTCTCCCACTCTCCCTCTTTTCCTCCCTCTCAGCTCCTCTCTCTCTCTCTCCATATCTGCGCCGAGCACTCACTCTCCTTCTTCTTCAAGTCCTGCTCTCTGTAATCAACCCACTGCTAATGGCTTATTCTTTCTGCTCCAGCACCCACATTTCACTTGTTTATTTTCCCACACTCGTAAATCTGGGGACGCGTCACAAGCGCAGCGATATTAGAGCAATAATCTCAGGTAATTATCAGATGCCCTCTCTCACTTTCTCTGCCTCCCTCTCCCTCCTTTAACTCTCTCTTTCAGTCTCTCCCTAGGTCTAAGCAGAGACACCCATATAGAAGTTTCTTCACCTTTCCTGTGAAGTGTGCAGAGCCTTAACATGAATACTGCAACTTTTTTCTTTCATTTGGAAAAAAGGCTTCTCCTTAAAAAGAGAGACCTGAATATGAGGATCATATTAGTGTTGGGTGGCTGTGGCTCAGAGGTACAGCGGGTCATCCACTAATCAGAGGATCAGCGGCCCGATCCCCGGCTCCTCCAGTCTGCATGTCGAAGTACCCTCAAATTGCTCCCAATGGCTGTTCCATCGCTGTGAATGTGTTAAAAGCTGAGTAGCAGGTGGCACCTAGTATGGTAGCCTCGGCCACCAGTGTGTGAATGGGTAAAAAAGCTCTTTGACTGGTCAGATGACTAGAAAGGCGCTATACAAGTGCAGATCCATTTACCATTTACAATACTGGAATTTCTAACTTCGACACAATGCCTTGGAAAATGTGGTTATTTGATACCTTTTTCAATAGCATGTTTTAAAGAAAATGACATTGAGGGCAGAAAATTTTACATTTTTATCAAAATATAAATATAACATGGCTTTAACATGACAACGACAATTATTTTTCCCTTGGTTGGTAGCAGAGAACAGCCGAACGACTTTAGTGAACATTAACAATAAGAGAGAGCAAGAAAGTGCAGCTGCTACTGATGTATCAATACTGCAGTAAATTAGTAAAGAAACCATTTTTAAATGCTCAGAATCGATATATTATTACTTGGATTGATTGATATTCATGGCAACACTAGATCACATAGACATTTGGATCATTTATTTTATGTCACTGACATGTGAATAATTTAACGTAAATTTTGTCACTGTTCACATTGAACCAAGTCAAGTGAATTTTTATTAAATAGCCCCAAATCACAAATTTGTCTCAGAGAGCTTTGCTATGTGAACAACACACAACTGTCTCCATATTAAGATTCTTTATTTGGTTAAGGAAAAATTGAATCACAGGTCTAAAAAGAAAAAGACACACTTTAAAAAAGGGAAAAGTAACATTAGGAAGAGGAGGGATCCATCTTCCAGAACATAGGGATATAATATAGGTCTTGTATATACAGAGTAAGATTCAAGATTACTTATTTGTCCCATGGGAAATTTGCCTTGGACATAATGTACTTAAATATAGAGGAATAAGATCATGTATATCAGGGTTTGACAGACAATAGTTGTCAGTAGGGCTGGGTGATATTTAGGTATATAATGTGTGGCAGTGGAAATGTGTCCACCGTTAGATATTTGGTAATACCGTTTCAACCGCGGGAGCTATTCAGGGCAGGCTATGTAACAAAATCAGGGATGGATTCTCACATGATTTTGTGAATCCAGCTGCCTCGCAAGATAACATGATTTGGGCAGACATGGAGGAGGAGAGTAAAGCTGTAGATACAGAAACCTGTAACACTTGAAATGATTGTTGTCAGGAACCTTAAAGCTTCCATCGAGAAAGAATTTTAGGGCCCTGACCAACCAAGCCTGTCACCCTAGTTTTGTGGCACTAGTCGTCTCTTGTTGGCTTTTTTTGGCCAATTCAGCATGTTGAATTGGTGCTAAGAGATGGCAGAGCCCGTCGGTGAATGACATTACTCTAGGGACACATTCACACTGGTGCTATTTGGTCTGCTTTAAACAAACCCTGGTCCACTTCCACAGATAGTTTGTTTTGTTTTGAGTGGTGTGAACGCTCATTCGAACTCTGGTGCGGACCAAACGAGTGAACCCTGGTCCGCTTTAAAACTGGGAGTCTCGGTTCACTTGCAAGTGAACCCTGGTGCAGTTTGCTTGCAGTGGGAAATGCAAATGAACTTTTCAGCGAACCAAAGAGAGGAAGTGACCCAAAGAAAGGAAGTGATGTAGAGCGCACTGCATTTTGGTGTTTGTTGTTTTTGTGGTGACCAAGCCAGCTGAAGGGGATACTGGCCAATCGATGAGCCGGGTTTTCGTCTTCCTAGTGCTTTTTTTTTTTTTTTTCGTCCTGGTCTGTGGTTGTTTCAGGCAATACCACCCCCAAACGAGCAGCTGTTGTAACAGCATGACGTTGTCCAGGCGGTTTGGTCCACTTAAAAAAGTGCAGTGTGAGCATTCCCTGCCCAATTGAACCGAGTCCCTCGGACTATCCTGGTGTGAATGCACCCTAATTAGCAGTTCAGCTCAGTTTATGAGAAGAGAAACAGGAGTGAGGAAAGCAAACAAACAGCTAAAGTCAAGAACGCGTGACATTGAAACAAACTTGTTTGTTAAGACTTTTTTGGCCATTGAGATATTCAGCAGAAACAGTTTGTAATTGTCAATAAACATCAGGTTATGTTGTTAATGTGCGAACTGACTAATGAGCATCTTTAATCCGTCCTGTTGGTCTTCCAGTTTTCCTTTTTGGAAGACAAATACAGACTATTGCTGCCTGGTGGTATGAAGAGTTATTTTCTTTCATGCCGGTGCAAAACGTCCATGCTATTTGGTTGTTGGCTGTAGTTTTTGCAGTGTGTTCAAGTGCAACGTTTTGCCCGAGAAGCAGGGGACATGAGGTGACCCAACAGTTGGCCTTCGTTGCCACTGTCTTTGATGTTGGTTTGGTGTGCCTAGGCCTTTAGTTTTACTGTTTTGAGTCTTCTGTTTTTAACTCCCTCTGTGTCACATATGAGGCAGTTGGGTTTTTTTTTTGTATGTAAAAAAACATTTAAAAAGAAGAAAATAACTCAGTGTGATGAAGTACGGTATGGTTATTTTAAACCATTTCTTAATTGAACTGACAAAACATATAAAATTACATACTTCTTGATAGAAGATTGTGTCCATATTGCCGATCCCTACTTGTCAGTAGCAGCCATTCATTGTTGGTTTTTATCTATTCATGGATACTGTTGACATCACCAGACTTATACCAGCACAACTGAAGGGTTCTTGAAGGTTTGACTGCCACTTACCCACTCCTGCTGAATGAGGTTAACTGCCTTGCCAGCCCGGGACAGGTTTCTACATGCCAGGATCACGTGGGCGCCATGAAGAGCAAAAGACCTGGCTGTCTCAAAGCCTGAGACATGATCGGGGAGACAGACAGACAGACAGACAGACAGACAGACAGACAGACAGACAGCCAAAGACATGAAGAGAGGGAGAGAAGGAAAAAAGAATGAAAGTGAGCAATGCTTCAAAGATTAGTTTTTTCTGAAGATAACTTTGATTCTCAGGGGTTGAATCTAATGGGGTGTTGGGGGTGGTGGTGGTGATGGTGGGGGTTGGGGGTGCAAGTTAAAATCCCCTATCAATTTTCCATATAATTTCTTTCATTGAGTAACCCAGTGGTCTAGTGGAGGGAGTTAATCATTTCTCTCTGAAGTGATGAAACTGATTGAATTATTGTGGTTCAAGACTTCTTCCTCTCCTCTTCTTAGATAAAGTTTTGGATCTGACCGCCGGCTCTTGAGAAGGTATCGCCGCTCGCGCTGGGTTAAAGGAAGGGAGGTCGGTTGTTAATTATGTTGGGAATTACACAGTGATGGCAGTAATTATGAAAACACGGCTCATAATGGAGGGAGTCAGACGAACAATCGAACAGACATGACATTCAAACTGAACCTTGGTGTGATATTTCAGCACATCAAAGGGCCTCTGATAAGGACATTTCTCCCATGAAACGAGGTCCGCGGATACACACAGAATTTATCAGTCCAAGACTACTTCATGGCTCCATCCAAATCATGCAGTCACGATAAAACTGACAAAAACCGAAGATAGAGGGAGAGAAGTTCATTTCTAAATTACAAGTCTAAATGGGTCATTTCAACCCATAGGTTGAATTAATTTACGAGATTAACTTTTTTTTCATCACAGTATTTTTATTTCCTGTGACATTTACTATCCTTCAAAGTTCAACAGCACCGAGCAGTGTCCCATTTTTCAGTCTCTGCTCTACAGTAAATACAAACCACAGTCAAGCACACACACACACATATACAGTACAGTGTGTGATTGACGAACTGACGGGCACAATAACTGATTGTGGCAAAGAGGGTCTGAGAGGCAGAGTGTATCAGAGGGTGGATTAATATGAACTGTAATTAGATTATATGTCTTAATCTGATTTTCATTAAGAGCAAAACTGGGAGGCCTAATTGTGAGGAGAGTGTTAAGGACTAATATCTATTAAAACTCAAAATTGGAGTCGGATTGGAAGCCCTCTCTGACAAGTGAAGCATGGAATTAAATTATATGACACCTTATTAGGTGTAATGGAGGGGACTGTGGCTGTGAGCGGAGATCATTTCACTCACAGGAAATGGAAATGAAAATAAAAACAACATGACAGGGAAAAAAAACGAGCGGTGTGACTCCTGGGGTAAATATGCGCTTTGAATTTGCAGGTGGAGCAGCCGGCTTTAGGAAACGAATGTCATAAAATCTTCTCAATGTCATACAAAATGACTGTGTTTATTAATGTTCTTCGGGTACTATTGGTTGATACGCAGCATTGATGCATTTGTTGTTTGTGCCCATGTATGGCAATGTTTAGCAGTGCAAATTGTAATGTAATGTTTGTTTCTTTGTTTCTTTTTCTCTTTCTTTGCACCTTTTACATATTTAGGATTCTTATTTTTTTATTTATTCATTTACTTTTTTGGGCGTTGCTTTGCCATGAGGAGGAGGGTGGATGTGGAGGGCAGGGCAGATTTTGATCTGTCTATTTTTGTCAAACTAAATAAAACACACAAAAAAACATAATTTAATATTGATGCTTATAATAAAAATATTAGTAGTCAACTCTGAAATGCTAAGGATGTGTTTGCATTAAGATTACAGACAATTCAAAATGTATAAACCATCCAAAAGCAGCCTGTAAATTTGCAAATGACAAAAAAAGGACTCAAGCATGCCATCACTTAAAAGCTTTTTTTCCCAGCCTCTCTAAATTGGACAAGGCTGCTGGTAAACAACAACACCTCACACTCACTTGTTGTGTGTACAAACCATGAAAGTGAAATTAATCGACACCAGTGTTTTCCATAATGGAGAACAAATTAGAATATGGCAGCAACAACAGCAGCAGCGCCGAAGCCATGTATTTCCAATGACAAATAACAAGGGCTTGACATTAATTGTGAAATAACGAGAGTGGCGTTGCTGTAACAGAGACTCCACGCCCTCTCACCCATGTTGCCGGTAGAGAGGGCCGCGCTGAAATTAGTTCCTGGTCAGGTGTACAACAATGAGAGTCTGTTTCAGCATTGTACGCTGATACTGGAACATGACAAGAGGTCAGACAGGGGTTTCTTTTTCTCTGGTGGATCGACAGACGCCATAAGCTGTTTTACAACACACAGGAGGCCTGAATATTACGCTGGGCTGTAACAATCTTTCGGTTCTTTTGTCTAACAACATGGTAAAAACAGAAGCCTGAGCATGGTCAGAACATTTTTAAAAGGCTAAGAAATCAAGACAACACAATTCACCCAGGATAAAGCAGATCCTTTGACTGTGTGCTTGTTCAATCTGAAGATTCACAACGTTACAAGAGTATAGTAAGTGCCTCAGCTATTGTTGAAAATTTGTTTTAGTGTAATGTATAAAATGCATAAAAAATTGTGTAAAATGTCCATTAAGCAGTGAATGCTCTTCATGGTACATTAGGATCCTGGCCCTACTGATATCCCCCAATAATGAGTGTGATTTAGTGATTTCACGCTTTGTTTGTCCTCCCTGGCCCGCCGCCCCTCTCTGGATCCCCCTCGTACACAGGTGTATTGGCTCAATGTAATGAGATCATTACCAGCCTCGTCAGTAAACGTGTTTATTTGGCAAACGGAGCTGCCTGCTCCTTCTCTCTCTTGATCTGCATCCAAAGAGGCATTTAACTAAAATAAGCTCCGTAGTACAATTGGGCAAACAGAAGTCAATTCAGATCATTACAAGACCTGTGGGTAAACAGACATGGTTCCCACATTCCCCTTTCGACAGAGCTCAATTTAGGCTCGAGAAGAAAAAACACAAAAGCAACACAGATCATGAAAAGACCACTGCACATATAACAACGAATAATATCATAAATATGTGACTGGTTTTTACACTGTTTATGTCTGTGTATCTCTATTTGGTGGATGGAACCTCGTTTATGCATCAAAATTCGTTGATTAGTTTGATGTTTATGAATTTGTGGATTTACTGAGGGTGACGTGGAGCATGCAGCAGTCCCCGTCCATCTAGTCCAATGATGCCACTGCACTCCAATTCCTAAATTCCACCCTTTTACCCCAACATCATACCTCATCTCAGTCTAACTCTAAGGCTGTGTCCAAATATTATTCCCTTTTTAGTATTATATCTAGTACACTATATTTACTGTCAGCAAACTTATTTGAGTGACATTTTTTTTTTTTTTTTTTTCCCCCGTTAAAGGGGTTTTTTTGGGGAGTTTTTCCTTATCCGCTGCGAGGGTCATAAGGACAGAGGGATGTCGTATGCTGTAAAGCTCTGTGAGGCAAATTGTGATTTGTGATATTGGGCTTTATAAATAAAATTGATTGATTGATTGATTGATTGATTGATTGATTGATTGATTGATTGATTGACATGAGTCTAAATGTGAGATGTATGAACTATATAATGCTCTCAAACTTTCCCAGAAGGGAACAAAAAACGTATTGCCTACGGCATGTACGCTATACTTCCTGCTACATCCCAGTATCCATAAAAAACTGTGGAAATTACTTCCAAAATGGTGCAGTAATAAAACAATGAAAAAAACAAAAGGGAGCTGTTAAATGCAGAAAAGTGAGAAATGTTTTGTGCTAGGTGTGCGCACAAATAGAGGCACCAAATACACAAAGGCTAGCATGGCTCAACACTAATTCTAAAAGTGGTTGCCAAGCTGGCAGCCAGGCATCAACTTCTGGTTGCAGGAACTGAAAATATGGTTGCCATATTTAGTCAGCACTGATGATAGTCAAGGACTGAAACGTTTGCTGCTGTTTTTATTCATTATTTATAGTTTTTTGCACTTTGAGCACCTTTGTTTTTGTGCATGGATGTCCTAAATAAACTGACTATTTTTTGCATTGATCTCAGCCTGTGGACCTCTTTGTGGCAGCCCAGTTGCATTGGTGTGCGGGTATCTCCTCCGCCGTCCTTTCTTGTTTGCCATATTTAATCACCTTATATTTTGCGTAATAAGACATTATGCATTTATATGTCAGCTTAATAATGACAATGTAATATAAAGAATGTTTAAAAGCTTTATTATAGTAGCCAAGCAACATTCTTTGTAGTTTGTGTTTTATCTTTGTTCAGGTTCATCTGGGTCTCTGTCAGCTGAATCAATGCGGACAATTGTTTTTTATTGTTGGAAGGTTAGTCAAACTTTTCACTACACAGTCAAACAACTTAATTTGCTTCACCATTGTCTCTAAAACAGGTGCCTGTGCACACGAGTCAACGCACCAATGCATGTGCAGCATTGTCTGGTTCAGGTTCTAACTGTAACAGCAATATTTAAATATTAGTAAATGCACGTTTGTAGTTTGCTGTCCCTGTTGCTTATATGTTACAGATTGCTTGCCCCTAATGGCAACCAAAGGCCTAGAATTGGTTGTCAATTTCTCAAATGGCAAATAAAAAAAGAAAAGCAGAGTACAGTAACACTGCAAAACACTTCAAGCTTGGTGATCTGCCTCATGACTCAAGAGGTCAATGCTAATGTGTCTCTAAATATAGACAGAAAGCAAAAAGTGAGGTGATGATGGTGAAGTCATACCATAAAGTTGTAAATACAAAACAATAATGTGTTGCTTACACTATCGATAATGAACAACCCTGACATTCAAGACATGTTATTCATGTCAGAGTTCCTGTATTTGTGCATATATTTTGCAAAATAGATAAATAATCTCACCTTTCTTATTATTATCACTATTTTCTGCTAAAAATCACTCATTTTATAAATTCAAATATTACAGTTGTGTGACTCAACACCTGTCAGTAACAACGCAAAATAATGAAGATTCATAAGTTTAAAAAAAATCAGTTTACATCTGACTTTATAGTAAACTGCTGAGTTTCTTTTATATAGAAAGTAGTGAATGAGTAAACACAGTCAGACACAGGCTAACTCCTGACTGTCTGGTGCACCTGTTCCCGCTGCCGCTGTGTATTTCTTGTCCCAAGAAGTGAGCAACTGCACAAACCATCCCAGTCTTTCTGACTTTTAAGATCCCCTCTAATTCCCCACCATTAGTCCAAGAGGAGGGAGATGTCACCCCAAAAGTGGGATGTATGGTTAGTAATTACAGCCCAAGGTTGAGCTGTTCCAGGCGAGAGCACTGGAGTGGTTCTATTACCCCTCCCTGTCCCCTTCTGCCTCCTTCCTAACCCCCCCACTGCTGTCGCACCATCCATGCAGCCCTATCTAGTACCCACCCGCCCCCCTCTTCTCTGCCTCTGACCCTCTGTGTCAACCTCCAACTCCCTACACAATCTCTCATCATGGCCTCACGTCGCACTGGTCACCCCTGCTCCTCCTGTAGCCGGCCTTACCTGACTACCTCACACACACACGCACACACACACGCACACACAGTGAAGCCAGTAAACTTGATAAACACACACACACATGCACAAGGATAAACACAGACCCCAGAAGCCTGCTCATGCACACATATCTCCCGAGCATTGGGGCTATTTTCATCACTGTCATCAAAATCCCCCCACATCATGTAACTTTCATCCCCTCATCATCCGCAGACTGTAAACTCGATAGGTCTATAAACTACTTGACTACACACAATAACCCAGTACCCTTTCATTTTATTTTACCTACAGCCTTTAAGCACATATATGTATTCCATCCTCTCCCTCTAACCACTTCACTTCTATTATATTAGAGCTGTAATCATTATTGAACCCTTCTGGCCTCCAGCATAATACTCTTTGCATGTTACACCAGTTTGGGTCTGCATAGCAAATTTCATCCAAGGTTAATAAAGTTAAATAATTTGACTAACCAACCATAACTGGTTCTCATTACGTAGCCAATAAACACATTCATCAGAGAGGACATGAAATGCCCGTTGAAAGAAAAAAAATAATAAAACTCTCCTTCGATTTCCTCAGTGGCTCAGCTCACAAGCTGACACAAAGGAGATGGAGCAAGACACAGGCCAGCCGCTCCCCCAGCGGACACACACACAAAATACTATCAGACTCCAGGATATAAACACAGATGCACTCTGGATGTCATCTAAACCACACGCAGCCACTCATAGATGCTCAGAGACACACACGCCGGGACACAGGCACCGCATGCCACCCTCACCAGGAACATCTTTTTATCCATCTAATTCCTCCCACTATGAATAATGCATTTCCCTCCTTACCGAGGCTCGGGTTTAACGCATCGCTGCGCGGGTCTTTAAGGGGGTCCTTATTCATAAACAGCAGCGCAGTAAATACCAGAGCTTTGCAGCCAATTTAATGGCAGTTATGCTTAACAAATCTGCCTCAATCTAATGATCAGCCACAAAGCTAGGCTATGGGTTTAATCTGCACACAGAGGCTCCCCCAGCTCTGCGACTCACTGAATATGCTTAGGGATCTCTCCATCCAGAGAGAGGAGAGCACCGGCCTGACACTTAATCCTCCCAACACAACACTGGGATCAACACAAACATAGAACAATGTTAGTCTTTCATGAATAAGAATAACATTCAAAGTCCTAAAACACTGCAGAGACGATGCATAGAGATGCTAAAACATTATGGAGCGCTCCTTTTCTAAATCCTTGCTATTCCCTGCCTGGAGTCTTCTCTGCTTCTTATTCCAACATTGACCCTGAACCTAAACAAACAATACCATGTGGAATTCAGTGCATGCATTTAGATTGAGTAGAGCTTTGCAGCTGCAGGTGATGCTGCACAACAAGCCACTGTACCAAAGTGCCCAAAAAGTTCAGATAAAATTTTCAACATGTCGACATAAAAAGAATAAACACTGCAAATGAAGAATAATAAAAACTCTGTAAAATCACCGTAGGTTTCCTGTCATACATCAGACATCTGTCCTGCTCCTAAAATAGCACATGGTAGATAGGTGTGTCATCCTGAATGTTTTATTTAAGTGAGACAGAGGGACAATATGTTATTTCTGACCACTGCTCAACAGACGTTATGCTGACAACATGGCACCTGCTGTAAGAGCCTAAGAGGCTGAAGCTGCTCCCCAGGTAGGGGGACACATATATGCAGTTACGCATAGGTCCCAAAAGAGATGTCACAGGGCGAAGATGATGTGCAAGCAGAGCACAATACAAATATAGTCATGCCTCGACAGAAAAAAATATTTTAGGAGACACTAAGCACAGTTTTCAGAAAGATTAGTGTGGAAAAATACACATTTCTAAATTAAAGACCTTAAAACCATGTTGTGCATTGATTTTATATTAAAAGAATTTTGTCTCTGGGCCCAGTGGGTGCCAGAGATATCATGACAATGGCCCTTTAAGGACAACTGTTCCATGGACCCCAGTAAATAACCTGAGAGTTAGTTGATAGGAGGGGAATTAGAGCCAGAGCAGGAGTGTGTAATGGGGATGGATAGGAGGCTCAGGCCTGGGTCAAAGCCGCTTAGGAATCAATGCAGAGGTACAGGTGTACAACCACAGGTCTATAAGAGTAAGAAAACCTTTAGAGAGATGGGGGGAGAGAGGGAGGGAAGTAGAAATAGAGGAGGGGAAAGAAACTACGATCATTCATTTCCATTATCACAATTAAAAACACCATTCAGGCTGCTACTGGTTTTTAATTTACAAAAGAAAGCAGAGAGAGGAAGACTAATGCTGTGAACCGAGCGCAGTGATCACATCGGCAAGATAAACCGCATTACTGTCTTGCCTCCCAGCACTATTTTTGCAATGGAGCCCCTCAAGTCTGGTCACAAAACCAGACACTGTGACATTTTACGCATAAATAAACTCATGTATGTGCCTTTCATGTTCGTGTGCATTAAGAGCCAAATCAAAGAGTTAAAATGTAAATTTGCTAATTAAATAATATCCCACCATTACTAATAAAAATGTCACATTTCCTGTGGAGGAAATAAGCACTGAAGAACATGGAAATAGCCTTGACACTTGGATTAAAACACTATTGATGCCATTAAAATGCTAAGTGGGTCCAACCAATTGGCATAACCACATTTCACTAGTGGAATGTCAAAGGAGCACACGAGTAGTAGCAATTACTATTAGAATGCTGTTAATTATGGCCGCTGCATATTTAATATGTGGTAGAGTAAAACAAAGGTTATGTTAATATGGGTTTATTAAGCATTCACACGCTGTAAAAATGTCTGTGTGTTGGAGCTATTTGATGCATTCTTTAGAGAAAAGCTCCTTTTTTTTTCAGATGAACACATTTTCATTTACTAAATACATCGCGACAAAACTTAAACGTGGATTATCTTTTTCATTATATAGTTTTTAAACTAAGGCATAAACCGGCCCATGTGAAGCACTTAATATGATAACATTTTAATGCCCCAGCAGCAGCGACACCATGGACCTCCTGTGCCCTCTTGTGGTGAAAAACTAGTTGCAATTTCTTTTTTCCTTTCTCCCTGTATAATTATTTTTCACCAGCTCTAATCAAAAGGCCACATTATTTTTGTTTTATTTCAGAATCCACAGTATTACAGCAATCTCTCAGAGCATCTCAGAGAGTCTTGTGCTGCGGCCAGTGTGCTTTCAGCTTTTTTCTTCTTCTCAAACATCCTCTAAGATAATGATGGAGCAATTTAAATCAGTTGTAATTCCTTTTTGGAACTTAGAATTAAAACAGCCCTCTTTAACGTTTGATGATTTGAACTCATAGATTATCTTTGACTTAACTTTACACCAGAAGGAATAACTGTAAATATTCGAGCGCAAGTCAAACACTGAGGAGGTGAAACATCTCCCCAACTGAATATCTTCCAGTTTAAATGTGTAACCGTTCATCCAGACATCTCTACACAATCTTTCCATGTGCAACAGCAATGTTTAAGTGTGATTCATCTGTAAGATTTTCCGACCATCTTTGCCAGTGATACTTTTGTACTTTGCCACTACTACACTTTTGTTTTGGTCACTAGTAACCCCTCTTATTGCCTTTTGTTTTACATGTTGGTTTGAGTAATTTTCTTTATATGTATCCTGGGTTCAAACAGTAATTGAATGTTTATCGGTATAAATGTTCCATGATTGTGACGTAATTTCTCTACACAGCATTAAAAAAACAGTCTGAAAAGAAAACACAGTCATCTGAGTTCAGTTCAGTTAAGATGGTACTCAGAAACCTGCCGTTTGCTGATCAGTGTTATCAAGGCCAGGTTGCCACTGGCGTCCGTTTTGAGAAACTGGCAACCAGTTCTTAGCCTTTGGTTGTCATCAGTGGCTACCATTCTAACATATAAAAATATGGAAAGAAAAACATGCACCCCAAAGATTTATACTTTTGTAATATTTGTTTCATTGTGATGGTGATATTTAAATACTGCTGTTACAGTCAGAACTGGAACCAGACATAGCTGCATGCATGTTTACTTGTGGATCTACTGATATTTTGTATTCCAGGAACTGAATGGACACGTCATCTGATGACATAAAATTTAAAACTCTGCAAAGTATCAGACAAAACACAAACTACAAAGAATTTTGTTCGATTACTCAAATAAAACTTTAAACGTTCCTGTATGTCACATTTACATTATTAAGCTGACATTTAACTGTATTGTATCTGAATTACTTAAAATATAAGGTGAGTGGCAAAGAAAGAGCAAATAAACCATATTTTCAGTTTCACGACTAAAAGCTGATGCCTGGCAGCCACTTTAAAAGTTAAGGATGAGCCCTGGCTATATGAATTTAGTCAGTCTTGTGCGTTGTTTAAAAAATAATAAGAAACATACTGTATATTTGTGTTCGTATACTGTATGTGAATATTAATATTAACTGTGCAACAACTTTAAATCACACACCATACAAGAATTACTCAAGGACTAACATTTAGATTAGTATTATTTCTATATGATTAATCCTTGAATATGTGTATAGATAAAGAGACAGATAAAATGAAAAGCATCAAGGTCAGGAAGGCATTTAAGTTCACAAGCTCAGTGAAGGTCCCCAGGCTGCTGTAAATCTATGAACTACAGCGCTGCTCTGCAGCATCTCTTAATACACACACAGCAATTACACTGCTGTGACTTTCCTTGGGACAAAGAATTTGAATATAAAGACAATTAACGATTTTATGTTTATTTGATTTCCCTCATGCTGTCATTATCTATCCCGAACAAAGCAGCAAGTCTGAACAAATGGCCGCCACTTGTGCTAATTTAAACTAAAGGAAAGAGGAAATACATTTGTTTCCAGACCATTATATAGTGAGCCATGCATTTGCTGGGTACAAATGGACACCATTCATTACAGTTAACAATGACATCCAATTCAGCCCAGCTAATGAACTTCAATACAATCATGTTCGGTATTAAGGAGTGATTTGTTGAGTCTAAGTGTATCATTTTGGAGGCTAATGTTGATGAATGTCTGGTTGTGGAGAGATGGGGACTTGCAGGGAGCAGAAAGGCTCTCGTCAAGCACCCTTCTGACACAGTGTGATACCACATCACCACCTAGTGGCATCATCATGGAAACACACTTTACTACAAACTGATGATTTATAAACAAAACATTATTGAAGTGGTAGAATAGATTACACTTGTATGATACTCACCAATGCCAGAGTTGCCTCCAGTAATGAGGACAACCTTGTCGGATAAATCTCGACCCTGCAGGATCTCCAGAGCAGCAGTGTTTCCATCGTACCGCTTTGGCTTCACTAATACATCCTCTACTGTAAATGCCTGCCGCGGGTCAAAGTATGTGTTCCGCTTGTTAATGTGACTGAAAAGAGGAAAACGGATGTTATAAGAGAGACTTCATCCCAGATTGCCAATCTATCATATCCTGTCAGACCAAAATAAACCCATTTGTTTCCTCTGTTGAGCATCAATCTACTTACTCAACATAAATGATCTGTCCTTTTTCATCTGTTTCTTGCTCCCAACCGTACGGTAAATCTGTGGGGAAAGACATTAAGACATTATTTTTCTTTGACAGCCAGAATGTATAAGAACAGAATGAATATCTTCGTCGCAGGTGATAGTTACATAATGAAAATATGTTATGTGTGACAGCATTTAACAAGGCAACTTTCAAATCAGATGACTGTAAAGATAAGGTTAGAACACCCTCAGATACAAAGCCATTTTCAGCATGTTCCCATAAGGCTGCACAATATATCGAAATATACAAAATAGCAATATAGCCAGAGGCGTAGGAACTACAATTTTTGATAAAGGTAAAATGTATCACAACATGACATGATAAATGAAGCATTGTGGTCCTACAGAGAAGCCCCAAAACCATATTCCAAATGTAAGGGAACATGCTTGTTTGGTACAGACCACAGAAAAAAACACATTATCATTATTTTTGCAGCCCAGTTTCCACACACCTTGCATGTACAGTGGCATGGAAAAGTTTGAGCACCCTGGTCAAAATTTATTTTACTGTGAATAGTTAAGTGAGTAAAAGATAAGCAGATCTCCAAGAGGCATGACGTTAAAGATGAAACATTCTTTTCAACATTTTAAGATTAGAATATTATTGTACAATTTTAGAGTGGAAAAAGAAAAGGTGCACCATGCAAAAGTTTGGGCAGCCCAAGACATTTGAGCTCTCAGACAACTTTTACCAAGGTCTCAGACCTCAATTAGCTTGTTAGGGCTATGACTTGTTCACAGTCATCACTAGGAAAGGCCAGGTGATGCATATTTCAAAGCTTTATAAATATTCTGACTCCTATAACCGTGTCCCATGAATCAGCAGCCATGGGCTACTCTAAACAGTTGCCTAGCACTCTAAAAACTAAAATAACTGATGCCCACAAAGCAGGAGAAGGCTATGAGAAGACAGCAAAGTAATTTCTGGTAGCTGTTTCCTCGGTTTGTAATGTAATTGAGAAATGGCAGTTAACAGGAACTGTGGAGGTCAAGTTGAGGTCAAGACGACCAAGAAAACTTTCACAGAGAGCTGCTCGTAGGATTGCTAGAAAGGCAAATTAAAACTCCTGTTTGACTGCAAAAGACCTGCAGAAAGATTTATCAGACTCTGGAGTGGTGGTGCACTGTTCTACTGTGCTGTGACACCTGTACAAATATGACCTTCATGGAAGAGTCATCAAAAAAAAGCCTTCCCTGTGTCCTCACCACAAAATTCAGCATCAGATGTTTGCAAAGGAACACTGAAACAAGACTGATGCTTTTTGGAAACAAGTCCTGTGGAGAACTTTTTTGACGCAATGAGCAAAGTTATGTTTGGAGAAAAGGGGTGCAGAATTTCATACAAAGAACATCTGTCTATCTGTTCAACATGGGGGTGGATTGATCATGCTTTGGGCTTGTGTTACAGCCAGTGGCAAAGGGAACATTTCGCGGATAGAGGGAAGAATGGATGCAATTAAAGTCCAGCAAATTCTGGAGGCAAACATCACACCACCTGTAAAAAAGCTAAAGATGAAGAGAGGATGGCTTCTACAACAGAACAATGATCCTAAACACACCTCGAAGTCCACAATGGACTACCTAAAGAGACACAAGCTGAAGGTTTTGCCATGGCCCTCACAGTCCCTCAACCTAAACATCATTAAAAATCTGTGGATTCACCTCAAAAGAGCAGTACATGCAAGAAGGCCAAGAATCTCACAGTACTAGAAGCCTAAAATCCTCCAAATGAGTACAGAAAGACTCTTGGCTGGTTACAAAAAGGCGTCAGAAGTTGTGAGTGTTGCTAAAGGGGGTGCTACACAGCACTGACCATGCAGGGTGCCCAAATTTTGCTTCAGGCCCTTTGCCTTTTTTGTTGTTTTGAAAGTGTAAAAGATTAAATTAAAAAGTAATCTTGTTTAAAATGCTGATGAAATGTCTCATCTTTAACTTTTTGCTTTTTGGAAATCAGGTCATCTTTTACTTGCCTAGCTATTCACAGTAAACCAAATTTTGACCAGGGGAGCACAAACTTTTGCATGCAACTGTATGTGTGACCCTCAAGCAGATATAAATACTCTGAAAAAAAGTGAATAAAACAAACCTCCAGCACAACGTTTTTTCTTTCCTGTCTTGGGGTGTTCCCACTGTGTCTTCATCTCATCATGGCTGTTGGTACACAAAGACAATTTATTCATTTATTTATCTATAGACTGGGCACAGCACACATTGATGTGATGTGATGTGATGTTAATGTGGAATATTCAGCCAGAAGGCTCATTTTCATCTGCAGCCTCTTAGTTGGTTGATGTTGTACATTAAAAAAAGGAAAAAAGACACATTAAATACCATAAAGTTTACAGTATAAATGAAATATAACCTAAAAAAAAAGCTGTTATAGAAAAGATGCTAAGAATCATAACAATAGCAGATGACACAAAATATACTGAACAAAACTTTACACACAACTCTTTTGTATCTGCTCCCATTTTTCACATGTTTCAGTTAAAGAAGACTTTTTTTATGCACTCAATAGCTACATTTCTCTCAAATTTTGGTCACAACTTTATTAAAATTTGTGTGAGTACTTCTTCTTTTCCAAGATAATCCATCCAGGAGTATCTTGGGATGGTCACAACAAAAAGCTGCTCTAAAATGTGCAGTGTGATCACACAACTCGATGCCACAGATGTCACAAGTTTTGAGGGAGCGTGCCATTGGCATGATGACTGCAGGAATCCCACCAGAGCTGTTGCCCGTTAATTCTATGTCAATTTCACTACCATGAACAATTTTGGCAAGTTTACATGAATTGGCAGTACATCCATCTGGCATCACAACCACAGAACACAGGTAACCACACCAGCTCAGGACCTCCACATCCAACATCTTCACCTGCAAGATCATCTGAGACCAGCCACCCGCACAGCTGATGATGCAACATTAAGGTTGCACAACTGAGGAATTTCTGCATTAACAGTCAAAAACCGTCTCAGGGAAGCTCATCTCCATGTTCATCGTTCTCACCAGGGTCTTGACCTAAAAGCAGTTAATCATCATAACCAATTTGTGTGGTCATGTAGCCAGTTGGATGTACTGCCAATACATATAAACAACACTGGGAACAGCTTATGGTAGTGAAATGAACATTCAATTCAGTTCAGTAGATGCAGCTCTGGTGGACATTCCTGCAGTCATCATGCCAATAGCACGCTCCCTCAAACCTTGTGACACCTGTGGCATTGTGTTGAGTGATCAAATGACACATTTTACGAGTGGCCTTCTATTGTGACCGTCCCAAGGCACATCTCTGGGATAATGATGCTATTCAATAACCATCTTGATATGCTACACCTGTCAGGTGGATGGATAAACTTGGAAAAAGAGAGGCGTTCATTAACATGGATTCTTTACACATTTGTGACCCATATGTCTGAGAACTATATGCATGCATAAAAAGTCTTAGATCTTTAACTTAAACCTTGCAACTCAAGCATACCATGTTGGCATTTCTGTTTCTTCAATTACCTTTTTTTTTTCATACATATTCTAGGTTAAGAAACTTTTTCCTGTATCACCATGACAGACCTGTCCAATCACTGTTGAGGTTTCAGGATTTCATTTTCTTAGAGTAACTCTGTCATCAAGTTGCCTCTCACTTCACATCCTCTGAGCTACAGTACTACAGATACTGCATACTAATGCAACTACAGTATGACTCGCAATACCAGAGTCACAGTCTTATCAGGACATCTCATATTTAATATATTTCTAGCACCAATTCGCAGAAAACCTACCGAAACGTGAGCTATGCAGACTTTAAGCTATCAAATCAGACATCACAGCTTATCTAAACTGATGTAGCTAGCAAGCTGCGTTAGCCACAGAATGATAACACCGATATGACCCATTGGTTGTGATCACAGCTAAATATAAACTCCTAAAAACAGGCATATTGGTGTTGACAGATAAGATTAGGGATTTCCACTCACTTTGCATAGTAGACCCAACCATCTTTGGTAGATCTCTCTTCCCATCCGGGAGGTAACTCGTCCTCACTGTCTGTATCGTCCATACCTGCGTATTTGAGAGCTGCCATCACTCACGCTTTTATTTTACGTAAACGACGGCGCTACCAACACAAAACCAGTGAAGAATATCTGCTCTGAAGGATGAATGCACCTGTCAGCGTACAGAATCACCAGCACAGCGTTTCCCGACCGGCACTTCCGCAACAACACGGTGACGCTGACCGCACTGCCTTATGGGAAGTTGAGGCTGAAGGAACGTGCTGCGGTGGGCACAGGAAAATGCCCTTTTTAGACCACTTAAACTTCCGCTATTTCAAAGATATCAGCTTATTAATAACTATCAAAGTCAAAATATAATCAATGAATTATAATTAGCCTATTTTTATGTTAGAAATGTACAGAACAGAACAATACGCAGCCTGAACCAAGCGCTTAACCCCAAAATAATGACCACCATTAGCTACCCAAAGACAGGTGAATGGAGCCTATGCTGCGTCTAAGTGGCTCACATTAAAAGAGTAATCATAGACTAAATTGAGACACTTTTAGCATAAAAAAGCATGCTGTATGTATTCCTAATAGGATATCTTATATAAACTTAAAGCATAGCCTACTTAAATTGGAGATACAAGTAATCGGCTTGTATTCTGTGTTCATGTTCCACACATGTAAGTTTGACGACACCCTGTGTGAACTGCCACCACCCTGTAACTGTTCCCTATCAGGTAATTAGCTCTTTCATATGCAAAGACAGTAATATTTCCCTTGTTCCTGCAACTTTACCTGCCTGTTAACCAGTTTGGTTACCTGCTGTAGGTGTCCTGCCTGTCTGCTGAGACTACTATTAGGGAACGCAACACCTATAAAACTAAATAAATAAAATAGATTTTTTTTTTTTAAATACTTTATTTTTTATTTTTGTTGTTCAAACACAAAACACAAAACACAGCTGGTACAGTATCAGTAAAAAAAACACAATAAAATAGAATTATACAAATAGCAGACTGACACCTCCAGCCACCATCCTTTGAAACTGACCTCCAGTATAACACTACTGACTGCCATTGGGTAGAGTAGAAAAATGGGAAGATGAGTAACTTCTCCATCAGTCACTGGTCTCTTTTCTGTGTGGCCTACTGAAACTGAAAACCTGCATTCAAACAATGTTTTCATTGGCCTTTCCCATGGAAGATATTTTATTACAGTAGGAAAATCACTAAAATGAATGATGGCTGTATCCGATTTAGCTGCTGCAGTCATGGGACATTTGAGAGGAAGCCTTTGTTAATGTGATTATAAAACACTTGTGGTTTCTTACTGTGAGAAAAGGACATTTTAATAAATTCTTTCATATGTTTACACATACATTTTAACATTTGTATTATATGTCTTTTGACATTTATGTGTGTGAGTAAATTGTCTCTTTATGTCTTTGCACTTTTTCTTAAACTACCCCTTGAGGGAAGAAAAAAGTATTTATTCACATCTTTTTTCACATTTGTCATAAAATCTGACACCTCTTTGAGTTTAGTGTGGCAGCAAAGCAGAGGGTTGCAGCAGGGAGGGCCAAATAAGCATACACAAAGAAGCTTTATCCACTCTCTGCTTTGTAGCTTGCCACTTGCCCTCTGACATGTTAAAAGAGTGGCAGCATTGTCACATACTCACAGAGAAGCTTCTCTGCACACTACTTTCTTCATTCCTACTTGTGCCACTCCTGTTTCCTAGTGTAGTGGTTTAACAACTGCTTTAGGTAAGCAGTTTCTGTTATTAAAAGAGTGGTCTCTGTTGTGGCTATATCATGACTTGAAATATGAGACACCTGCATGCTTTGTGCTGACTTTGAAAATCTGCTGCGCTTGTTGAACCAGGCACCTGGTTTAGTATAATTGACTGCAAATATGCTTATTCTCATTTTCCTTATTGCAAACTGATTCTGCACCAGCTCCAGTTTTCCTAGAATGACATATGAGCATCCCTTGGCAAGTCCCCTCCTCCTCAAACATGTGGAACGGAGGTCAAGTTACTGATGCACTAAAGCATGAGGATCTTGACGTTATCTAGATGACTTCATCAAGATGGCACAGTCACAAGAATGTATGATGTTTCAGACTGTGTAAATGATGCAGAGTTTAAGATAATCTAACTGGAAAAACAATCACCGCCAACCTGGCAAAGTAGTTCTGCGTGTCCTGTTAACTGTCCCTGTGACTGCTTACAAAGGGAAAAAATGTTAGTAATCAGAAGTTGTGAGACCTGATTAGCCGCTCCAACAAATTCCTGCAAGACAGGGTCCTCTCAGCTGTTATGGTGTGTCTGTCAGAGAGCTTTTCATGGTGCCCTATGTCTTAGGCACATGAAGGCTGTTGTTTAACAAAATAATCTTGACTCATGGTCCACTTTATAACTTTTTCCCAACAACTACATCACATGGTCTTCATCAATGAATGGGGTTTGCTCAGTAAAGATTTTTTTTTGTGAAAATACTATTTCCAAGGTCATAAATGAACTCTCATGCTGAAGGGGAGATGTTGTGTAACAAAAAAGGTGTAAAGTATTATACTTACTATACTATACTTACTCAGGTGCTGTAGCCTACATAAATACAGTTTTGATGCACTAGTACTTTTCTGGATTATTTCCAATCTATGTTACTTTATACTTTTACTCTGCTATATGTCAGAGGAAAATTAACTCTTTACATCATTACTTTTCAGACTATGATGTCACATACAAAGCATATAATGATCTCATAAAATAAAATTGATGCTATAAACTGAACTACTCCACCTGCAACAGCTATTAAAATAAGTAATAATAATCAAATATTTTGTAATGTAACACTGACCAAGGCCACTCTGCTGCATAATCAGTACTTTGACTTTACTTAGTGATACTTTAAATTTGCTTTATTTTTTATTTTTATTTTTTACCAAAGTAAGATATTGATCATTATTTTGTATTTTTATTGCTGCTTTTATTTGAGTAGACTGTGAATACTTTTTCCACTCCTGGCCAATATGTTGAAGATACCCACAATACTTATCTTGGAATACAGACAGAAGTAGGCTTATGTAAAGCTGTGGTTGGTATTTAAAAAAAGGACTTCACATTTGCTGAAACTGTCACTTTTTTCACACAGAACTGAATTAGACATATAATCTGTAAAAAACAAAATCAGATTCCTCAGCCTAGTTCTTTGTAGCGCTTCTAATGGCTTGTTTTTGTGAATGAAAACAACCAATCAGAGCCGAGGAATCTTTCACACAGCTGTCAATCATGTCAATCACTGCTTGTTAACTGCAGTCTAGGCAGTGCTGTACAAAAATATGAATCAAGATTCTGTTACTGCATTGGTTATTTCTTGCTCTGAATGCTTTCAGAAAAACATTTTAGTGTACAGTTTAGCTGTTAAATGAGAAAGCTTGTGACCCAGCCGCCATGTTGGATACTGGATACAGTCAACTGGAGAACCAAGCACTGCCCACTAGCCGGACCCACTTTCTCATTTTACAGCTAAACAGTACACTAATATATGTGTCTGAAAACATTTGAAGCAAGAAATAACCAATGCAGTAACAGAATCTTGATTTACATCTGATCAGCGTTGCCTAGTTTGACAGTTTGACAGTTCAGCTGTGACTGACAGGACTGACAGCTGCATTAGAGACTTCTCCACTCCGATTGGTTGTTTTGGGTACAGGAATGCCCTTAAAAGCAGTAGGACGAGGAGGAGGGGCATGATTTTTTCTCAGACTAACTGTCTCTTATACTTGTGTCAGAATATAGTGACAGTTTCAGCAAATAGCCTATGACACATGGTTATTTTCATAAAGGTTACCGACTGTAGCTTTAAAGGTCCAGTGTGTAGGATTTTTACACAAAGACAGACATCCATTCATGCTCACATTTGCACCTATGGACAATTTAGAGTCACCAATTTACCCAGTCTGCATGTCTTTGGATTGTTGGAGGAAGCCGCTGACACGAGGAGAACATGCAAACTCCACACAGAGGGGCTGCCCCATCCAGGGTTCGAGCCCGCACCCTGGATTCAAACCAGGAAGCCTCTTACTGTGAGGCGACGCTGCACCACTTATTATATACAATTTCTGCCAACACATGTCCCTTAAATTATACACAGTTCCTAATTGGACAAATCTAATGTCAGGACATTACGGAAATGTTTGGGTCAGTATGTGAAGATACCTGTTATGGAAGATGGGACAGAATATGGCCTACATATAAGATTTAGGGTGTATTTCCAAGTCTACAACATAATCTAACTTTGTGCCACACTTGGTCCATCTGCAGGAGATGTACATTATATAAATTAAATTCAGGTGACCCACAACTATGAGCACAAACCATACAGTGTGATGACATTACTTCCCTCTATGATGGTTCACTGTATGCTCATCCAGGGGCCACAGCGCATGCCCCTGGGCAGTAGAAGGGGGAGGGGCTAGGAGGTGGGCCGACCAACTGTAGGCAAGTGTGTGTGTGTTTGTGTGTGTTCGTCTCAACGTAGCACGAAATGTGTCTCCTCTCAGCAAAGACACACACACTAACGTGGGACGTGCCAGTTAACGGTTTTTTGATATTGAAAGTTTTGTTTTTGTCGCCTTAACATTGTTCCGATGTTCTACTTTGTCTATTAAAACATTCCGCTTGTAAAACGCAATATTTATTGGCCAAGAGCTGCCGACTTCGTTTCTACTAAAGAGTGTCCGCTTCCCCTCCCCTCGATGAAGCGCTGCGATGCCCTCTGATTTTATATCCCTCCTTAGCTCGGATCTCGACCTCAATTCCCCCAAATCTCTATATTCAAAAGGTAAGATTTTACTAAATAAAGGCTACGATGAAGACACTAACCCGTTTGCCCTGTTTTAATAGGAAGTAATATGAATGTCTTGATGGCTCATGTTAAGCTGCTAGCTAGCAGTAGTTAGCTTCTTTTCTGCTGCTAGCCAACCTAGCTAGCTCAGTTAGTTAGCTGCATTTGGCTCTTGCATTGGCGAGTAGCTGGTTGGTTAGCAGTCCATGTCACATGCGTGGAGGACCATGATACGCTAGGTTGCTCGTCTAATTATAACGGGGATACTTGAGATCATATCGATGTGGTTTGATTTGTGTTTCAGTGGGCTGATGGCTGGTGTTATGTTGGGTATTAGCTAGCCACAGCTACGTGAGGTCGCTTGTTTCCAGTCACCACATTGTTCACTGGTTTATCGTCCTAAAGTCTTAGTGGGGTTCTGCAGAGGGGTGTGTGTGACTGTGTGGATGCATGTTTATATCGCGAGAGAAGGACGAGTACATGCGTGCTGTTTTGTGAATGCTCCTTGTTTAGTTTTGTTGGGTGACAGTCCCTCTGTTGTTTTGGTTTATGGGTGGAATTGAGCCAGAGTTTTCCTCCTCACATTCTCTGGTTACACAGAAAGAATGCAGCTACTGGCACTTGAAAGCTCAGGGCATGGCAGTCTCACTGTCAGATTAAAGGGGGGAGCTGCCATTGGGGCCGCTTGTGCCAAATTTTAATAATACGCTTTGGACACGAGTCAGCTAACTGTTATTATTAGGAGGGTGTTGCTACATCAATTAGGAGCTAGACCGTTAACTTTTGTTGTGGGCAGCTCTGTGAGTGGACTTGTGCTGGCTTGCAGCAGCACTTTCTCTGCAGGTTAATTTCCTTCCTGTTAGCAAGTGTATCAACTTCATGTGTGAGGAAACAGTCTGTTAATCTGCTACTCAACACTGGCATCTGATGTGCTATTGCTTATTCATGAGCAAGCCTTGTATGTTGTGCTCACTGCCCTTAAACTAAGATGCATGGATTAGTGCATTTTGATAGGACAGCAGGGTTTCCTCTGTTGTTTTACCACCTGGTTTTAGACTTAGTCCACACTTTGATGGTCAGAAAAATAGCATTTATACCCAGTGCAATGCTTACCTGGCTGCTGTTGGACCTCCTGTCCTCACATCTGTCTGGCTGCTATGTATAGGATGCCCATGAGCTAGCAGAAAGCGCTGCTATGTGACCCTGAAATGCTCAGTTGAGCCTGCCATATGGTCACACTGTATCACATGATGACTGTTTATTTATATCTCAGCAATTGGGTGTGTGCTCCGTGTTGGGGTCAAGGTAGCAGACGTGCTCATCAACGATCTAGCGGGAGACCTCTTGTATATCAGATTGTAAGTTAGAGACGGGACAGCTGGCCAAATTGCCTTTTGGCCTGCCAGATTAGGATTGTACCATTTAGCGGGTTTTGGCTCAAAACGAGGCACATGATGTGAAACCTCAGTAGTGACTTGAACCTTGATCTCTTTAATTGGAAAATAAAATAATAAATAATTATAGTAATGTATTAATAATATAATAAATAACTGTGTGCCAGGTCTTTTTGCACAGACCACATTTGCCTACATTCACTCTAGGATCATCTTCTAGGATGTGTCCACTCTTCCAGCTCTGAAACTGAAACAAATGACAGTGATTTGATGTGAACTATGTGTTAATGTAAATGACCTTGAATACATGGTTGTCAAACAATATATAATTAAAAAATAATTTTCAAAACCACTTTATTAGTTTCACAAAGTCACCCATATCTTAATTTTGATTAGCTGTTTGCCGCATTCACTGTAGCATAATTATTGCTATCCATCCTTAGAAGGAAGTCTGGTTTATTTATTTATTAACACAACTCACAACTCTCCCAACACTGTAAAATATTCAATAAAAGAAAAAATGTGTGCTGCTCTGAGACTTGCCAAAGGGTTATCTATTTGACATCAATATTTCCTCCCCCCCAAGTTAAAGTGGAGACATAATGCGATTTTGCATGTTTGTTTTATCACAGAAATATTTCATGACATAGTTTCTATATTATCTTAATCTGCTCCCCCTTTTTCCCAAGTGTTTTCCTTTTAGATGGATTGAAAATACAAAAAGACAGTTTAGTCTTAGTCAGTGGGGAAAAACAATCTCACAACTTATCAGTGTGAGAAACTTGAACTATAGCATCAGTGTGTGCGATTAGACTCCATTGTGTGAGACTAACGCGGACATGTATTGCAGCTCTGAAACGATTTGGTCTGACTGTAGAATAACTCTACAGTGTACGTTTTTCATTTTTGTGCATTACTGTAATAACCCTTTGAAGCCTTGAATTCATGACGTTAAACAATAAATGTGAGTTCTGTTCTATTGTTATTTCAGTGTGCCTCTGAAGTGAATGTCTTCATTTCGGTGCATGCATCCATCAGGCTCCAATTACTGTCAGTCACCTGAGGCATATGAGAAGAAATGAAAGTGCCCCCTGGAAATAATCCTTTAAAAGCATGCTGCCTCATAACTTTTATTGACACACCCATGTCTTTTTGTTTATTCACTACACCGCTGTAAGCAAGTGCAGTGGTTAAGTTCAGTCTAGGTTGACTTGCACACAGCTTGTTTCTTAGAGAGGTCAAAATACATATGACATGTATCGTTGTAACTGCATGTACAAGTTAGTAATCAGGTTATATCTTAAGCTAGAACCACTGATCTGTTTTGGTTTTTTTTTTCATCATACATAAATTGGGGCATGGAGAACCAAATACAGTATCCAGTCAGTCGTTGCCTGTATAATTCATTTTCAAGGTAAACAGAGATGGCATAAATAGCCAAAAATGGCATTCTTTGTGGTTGGAGTGCAGTGAGTAGCTCTTTTGTCTGCACTCTGGCTGGCTTGAGCATATCGTTACGAGTTCAAGATTGTAATTAAGGGAGCCATTATTGGGCACTGGGACACATTCTTGGTCTGCATATTTTTTCATTTGCAACAAAAACATAGGCCTCATGTATTGTCTATTCATCTGTCATCCCCCGTCTTATCCCCGAGCCAGCTGCAAAGAATAAAAATGGACTGGTGACCTTGCCATTTGGCAAAACCTTTAAGGCATGTGTAATGCGAGCAGTGCATAACTCTGAGATGAGGTAATTTAATTGTTCTAAGTGTAGGTTTAACTCAGTCCGCCCCCCTGCCTGGCTAGTGTGTAGCAGCCTACTTTTTTGGGCATACTCGGACAAGCTTGTAGAGGCTGCACATAAACTTATACAGATGTCATCTGACTTATGTAAAAACAAAGGAGAGCAACTCCAAAATCCCTGAATATTATCAGTGTCCAGTATCCAACTGGGAATAGTGGCAAGCTAAACTTAATATTTCTTGTCAACTGAGGTTTATGTGTCAGGGCCAGCATCATATTTTCTCTTGTAACCTTTCCTCTGTCAATCAAACTATTTGACTAAGATGTTTACATGGTTCACTGTAAAGCCATTTGAAGTGGAAACAGACAGTGTTTTTGCTTTAACTTATCATTATGAAGTTAATGTAGATTGCACAATGTGGCTACAGAATAATGACACCATCTCCATTCATATTAGTTCCCTCTTAGCTTCTCTTTCACTATGTGATTCTGTCTGCAACTGAGTACGATCTCCCGCACAAATGACGGCTTAATTTACCACAAAGAGGAAGTGTGTCAGCCATTGTGCAACCAAAACAGGAAGAGAATAGCGCTTTTGTTTTTGCTTGTAGCTATTAGTAGCTATCCCCAGTTACTAAAGAGTATCAATGTAAGTTCTTTGCAGTTGTTATTCCCAGTAGCGCAAATGGCAGATGGTGGAACAACCAACATAAATGTGGAAACTCTACCCATCAAAACAAAGCCCTGTTGCCAGGCTCTGAGCAAAACGGAAAGTGATCCGGTTGTCTTTACGACAGCTGCGCCAACAATAATACCGCTTGCCAGAAATCATATATGTTTGATCCGTACTGCAAGGATACGCTGTAGCTCAGAGGAAGCACCTTATTCTGCCTGGAAAATAAGAGGGACTTTGATAGTGTTAAATGTTTTCGAGTTGATGAATAGAGCTTTGTCTCAAAGCTAAACACTTTTAAGTCCAAAATGTAATGTGACGGTAAAATAGAATATACAAAATCATAAACTAACGAAAGTTAGCACCAAACAATGTGATTCTTTCTGTATACAGCTGTTTGACAACAATTAATACCTACATTTTAAATCTTTGGCTTTTTTTTCTTAGGCTGAAACATTTTTTTAAAAGCAAAATAATAATATTTTACTGGAATCAGTATTAGAAAAGTGTTGATTATTTTTCTTTAATTTTTCGACCACCACAAGCCACACCACGTGTATATACAAACACTGTTTTGCCTACTGTCCCCTCCCTTGGCAGTCTGGCGCATGAGTAAATTCAAAACACTGAATGAAATCCAGACAGTGAATTTACATATCCAAATAACATGAATGATTGAGCACCAATGGATGTTAACCAGTTTGTGCTTGCACTGTGTATCAGCCTTATGTGTTAAAGATAAGTAGACTAAATATTATATGTAACTGTACTGAACCTAATAGTCCAAATGTGAACAAGTATGCTCAATATGTGGCAGGCAAATGTGGTCGATAAGCTTCATGGCAGTTTTGTTCCATATTGACACTATAAAATCTAATCTTATAACATTCATTTGGGTAGGTTTTCTATCAGTGGGATTACTGAGAATGTTTTAAACAAACTGTGATGTGAATGTTTGGGGTAAATACTGTACGCAGGGAGGATATGTGTGTAAGCACCACTGATCCATTGAAAATATCATCTTGTGCTTGTACTGCTTTGCTCTGTGATCTGCAATCACACGGGGAGAGCAAGTGACTTATTCAAACCAGCATAGAGACATAGTTAAACCTAGTGTTGACTCATTTTGATCCAGCAAATGCATGTCATCCAGCCTGGCTTTGTGACCCTCCTCCCAATCTGGGTCGGAAGATGCACAGCTCAGTGAACAGGCATTTCTGTTATCTTTATTATGTAATACAAGTCTGTTTTTGGGTATGCTGCAGATGTAGTGTGAGTGTCTGAATGGTGACGACATTCATCATATGCGAATGGCATGCTCTTGGTTGCGCATGAATGGGCTCTGGGCAGGTTGCACATGCACTCAGTGGACTCGCATCATACACACATCTCCTGTGTGAAAGGGTAATAGTCAAGGCTGAGGTCATGTCGGGTTGCCAGTCAATCTGTAATGCATCCTTGCACAAAGACTCTCACAAAGACTCTCTCTTCACACTATGAACAAAGCACAACAGACACAGATGGAGGGTTATCGTGAGGATCATGCACACTTTGCTATTTGCTTCTACGCCACATTAAAGTTTATTATATGAGCTTTTATCCAAGACACCTAGGTTAATGGAGATCTTTTGTTTGTCTTTCTATTTTAGAAGTTGTGTAAATACACTGTCATGGTTTGTCCGGTTTTAGAGGAACTGTTCATTCAAACAACCTGGTTATTGACAATAGTCTACAGATTACATTGTGTACAGTTATCACTATGCTGCGCTGTATTTTTCTTCCTGCACAGGACACTGTTCGCATCAAACTCTGTGAATTATCAACACCTTTCTTTATTTGGAGAGAAACATTGCAGATGAGTTTTTCAAATGTAATTTTTTTGGCACTTGGAGCACCACGACCCAAATGCTATTCATCTCTGCCGTAATGGGATTTGCTGCAGGCTACATCTCCAAGCCCTGTGGACGGATAAACAACTTTTATTGTATTTTCAAAGGGAACTATCCCTTAAAGACAGATTAGTGATGGATAAACAATGGAGCATGGAGCTGGCCCGCATTGATGCTATAAGTTTTGCCTGCCTGTGTGAACTGGAGCACTGTGCAGCTCTTTGTGTGAACTGTGGTGACTTTGTGTTGTCACTCCCTCAGTTGCATTGTTGACGTCACAGAAGTGCGAGATCATGTGTCTTGTCAGTTTCACCATTCTGCTGGTGCTAAGTCATAGCAGAGTGTCAGATGACTACTACACATGCTGGGTGCCACCGATGCACAGCTAAAATATCCATGTCAGGGTCTTGATGGGTCCCTGTTTCTTAGCAACCAGACTACCTAATCATGTGTTTATCTGCCAACGGACGCAGTTTATTCCAGTGTAGCTGCAGTGTTGGTTATAGACTTCTAGGAATATTACTATCAAATATCAAGGAATGTCTCCGTAGGTCTTATTACACTAAACCCCATGAGAGGCTAATTTAGTTCATCATAAGATACCCCGCCTTGTGTTAGTGTTGACAGCAGAATTTCTTTGTATAGGCTACGTGTCAAAAACTCTGATCATGAGACCAAGGTTTGCTTACAGTCACAATTCAGGATTGCCACTGCTAATTTTTGAGAAGCAAACCACATCCAACCAAGTGAGAAACCACCTGGACTGCATTACTATGAGGGAAATTAACGACTGACAATTAAATTTTGTGAAGAAATTGTTGACCGTATTTCAAAAGAGAAATTGGGTCTTTTTGAATTTTTGGAGCCTGTGTCTAGCTGTGATTAGTGGCACTGCATATGAAGGAAATTCTGCACTGGACAATGATATGCACATAGTAATGTATGCTTGTGAGCACACCATCTCAAGTTAACTGATGGCAAAAGCAGATGCTCTGTCCTCCTTTTAAAAATGGGGACTAATTTTACCATGAAAGGTTTGTGATTTCAATGGGCTTCATTTCTGAACAGGCTTAAAGGGACAGTTCGCTCCAAAATCCAAAACACATATTTTCCTTCTTACCTGTAGTGCTGTTTATCTATCTAGATTTTTTTGGTGTTAATTGTAGAGTGTTGGAGATATCGGCTGTAGAGATGTCTGCCTTCTCTTGAATATGATGGAACTAGATGGCCCTCGGCTTGTGGTGCTGAAAGCGGCAAAAAATAAATTCGAAAAACTCAACAGCAGTGTCTCTTTATGGCTCATCCAGCACCACTTAGGTACCTAACATTAAAGCTCAGTTGAGGAGGACGCCATTAATATTTAAATCTTACACTGTCATGAGCACAAGCCTCTCGCCTGTGAGCAGATGCGTGCCTCACTCTGCATGGTGATTGGGTTGGCCGGTTTAGTTTGGTAGAAAGAAAATAGTTCCTACATGAAATTGCTCACAACAAGGTCTGTGGATTATCTTGAGTAACAGGGTCATGATTTCTGGAAAAAGATGTTGCTGTTGAGTTTTACATATGTATTTTGTTGGCGCTTTGAGCACCACAAGCTGAGTGCCATCTAGTGGCATTATAATTGAGAGAAGGCAGACATCTTTATGGCCGATATCCCCAACACTGAGCAACTCACACCAAAACACACTAAATTTTTAAGTAGCACTACAGGTAAGAGGAAAAACATGTATTTTTGATTTGGGGTGAATTGTCCCTTTCAGGCAAAACTTCCACTTGTGAAGAGTGGACAAGCTTTTTTAGTTACGTGGTCCTGTGATAAACAATAAAGTGATATTTCAGAATCTAATTGATCTTCTTCTGCTCATCCTTTATAACAGAGTCGGTATATGACCTCCTTCCCAAAGAGCTCCAGCTCCAGCCGTCGTCCACCCAGACAGATCCACCCACCATGAGCCAGAAGAGTGGGGGAGAGGCGGGACCTCCCCCCTCTGCAGCCGTGGCCTCAGGTGAGCTACCTGCTCAGTCCATGAAAACCATGATCTGGGATCAGTTTCCCCTTGCCAAACTATTCCCCAAAACAGTAGGGGTGAAGAAACTCATATGGCCTGCATTAGTGTCTGGGGGCAACTTCACCCTTTCGACAGTTTCTGAGACAATGTTTTTGACTCTTTGAGATTATATGAGCTATGATGCTTTTTATATTTCAGTGAAAGTATTTTAATTCTGCTGGCATAGCAAGGCACGGACATATTAGATTTCCTTTGGGTATATCAAGGTTTTCACTGGTTCCACAAAGCTGTGTTGGTACCAATTTAAGGGTTGGGGACAGAGTGGTAAAGTTGATCTTTACAGTTGAACTTGAACTGTATTTAAGTGTAATTTGGGATTCTCATTTCTTAATTATCAAGCTGAATTACAGGAACCACCAATCAGTGAATATCATTGTTTCATTGTTCAGTTAGTCCCATCTGTTGGATTGTTTGACATGCTGGTGTTAGGTGATCCTGTTAGGTACTCTTTTATAATCCTAGCAGCAGCATGGGAAGGGGCATTGCTTGCCTTGACTCTGTGTTGGGGCTATAGTCACCCAAACTACAACTGCATTAAGTGCCTGCAGCTCCTCATCAAACCACTTTACAAAACTGACTGATTGAAAAAAGGATATATATTAAAAATTGCTGAATAAAGTTCAAACCAACTTCTAAACTGAGTCATTATGTAACAAATCTATAGCTCACTAGTGAGAGGGAATCTCAGTGTCTTCTTTGTAATGAAAGTCATACACAGTCCTCTTCATGGAAAGCTTTGCTCTGAATCACAGCTCCAAGAAATGGCGAGTTTGCATTAACAGCATGCTAACATAGCTTGTTCTTTCTCATTTCACTCTTTTTTTTCAGCAGCACTTCCCCCTGTGATGCTTGTGCTCAGTGCTTTCTTTTCACTCAGCTTTTTAGGCAGTTAAAAATCTGTTTAGGTGGTCCGGCATTAGAGATGCAGCAACACCCCAGTGCTGCTGATCCAATACTACCCTTTGGCTTTAAGCAGTCATCTCAGACATCCCTCATGTTATGACATTATATTGTGTTCCAGAGTCTGTGTATTAGCACTTTCGCATCAGTGAATCTCTCTGAAGGTGTCATTGTAATTTTTACGAGTTTTGTTTTTAAATATTTTGCCTAAAGCAGAAATAGCCCATGCACATTTGTCATTCACACATACTCTTTTAAACACGCATACAACAGAAGGTCATCAGATATTTATTCAGGTCTTTTGAGCTTTGCAGCTAATACGACTACTCCCATGTTTCAAATCAGCTAATTATGAAGGTTCTGTCTCTTTATGAAACAGTGAAGTTGCCCCTAGCAATCGTTGGACTGTCTTTTAGATATCATTAGCAAACCAGAGGAATATGGTCTGATCTTAGATCATGGTTCAGGGCAGCCAACATCAGCTAAATCCCTAAAGAATTCTAGTCTTGACTTTAATCTAGAGAGCAAACTAACTGGTCAACAGCGTCGGAGAGAGCGCTTTTGTTAACGCTACCCTTTAACTATCCTGTCTGACCCAGCTGGCCTTAAGCAGTGCTGATCAAAAGCATGAGTACTGTAATGTCCGTCAGATCATCATTAACCAAATACACGTGCTTCAAAATGTGTATAAATAAATGATCAACTTCAAAAGTTACTCCTTCTTCAGCACATGAACTCATCCAATTTACTGATTGACAGAAGTTGAATCTTGAATGATCAGCTCTCTTGTTGCTCATTGGCTGTCTCGTTTTTATTGCAGGAAGTTCCCTCTGAGGCAGGGAGTGTCTGCATATAAAATGGTCTGCAGTTCACTGCTCCATAGGTCAGAGGCTTGTTTATTCTGTCTCCATGGCTACGCTCAGTCCCAACCAAATCTTCCAATTGGCATGCGCAAACTACTGTTTACTACTGAATGCACATTGCACAAACTGTACTGTAACCCTGGCAACCCTGGCAAATTTAATTTGGCGCCACATTACCAGCTTGCAAATTTGGCTGTACAAGAAAGTTTGACCAGATTTTGTTATGTTTCTTTCTGGCAATGTGTATGTAACAATTTGTAGCTTGCTTTTGTTTTTGTAAACAAAGCATGTCAGTTTTGTCACATTGATTTTAATTGAGAAAGGTTTTGTAGGAATCAAAACATTGTGGGACCTATAGTACCCTTCTCAACTTTAACTTCAGAATATTTGATCAATGCTTGATAGCTCTCGCATGCACAGTGAGAGCATATAACCCACAACAGTCTGTTGAAATTAGAGTTGGGAAGAGGGGAAATCAATACAAATCATGCACAAATTCAGCTGCTTGAATGGGACTGCTAGCCTGCACTGTGCTGAGCATCTGTACTAACTTATTTATCTGTATATACCACCACAGATGCCACCTCTTCCACCTCCAGCCCCTCTGCCCCATCCCTGGCCATGGGAGCCCCATCCACTGGCTCCTCTACCTCATCCTCAGACCATCTCAAGGTTCCCCAGCATCTCCACTCCACCGGAGGGGATGGAGCTGGAGCTTCAGAGATTCAAGGTATGGAGGGTGCTGTATCTGCCCCCAGCAGAGGCAACAGTGGAGCAAACACTGCAACAGGAGACATAGGGTCAGGAGTGTTGTCAGGGCTAGGAGTCCAGCAGCCTCAGAACACCCCATCAAAGCGGAGGCCTGTGTTGAGCATATCCCCGCCACCTGAGGACCTGTTTGACGACAGCCAGATGTCTTGCCAGGAGGAGCCTGCTGCATCTGGTCCAACAGGTCCAGACTCAGAGCATAGCAGCAGCATGTGGGCAGATGACTCCGTCTCCAACTTCAGCTTGATCAGCTCCATCTCCTACAACGACAATACAGAGGTGCCGCGCAAGTCGAGGAAACGCACCCCTCGCCAGCGGCCTGGGCCTAAGCCAGCTCATCCAGAGGACAGCATGGATGTGTTTGATGCTGATAGCGCCAAGGCTCCTCACTTTGTCCTATCCCAGCTGGGCACAGACAAGACCAGTCCCATAGCAAGGTGGGGTGACCCTTGTCAGATGTACATTCTGTCAGCATTTTAATTCAGAGTACGCTTGTCCCTCTGTAGGAATACAGTGAAGGGCATTTCACTTTGTTTTGTCTGGGGTAATTGAATTTCTAAAAGTCACATTAATTTTATCATGTGATTTTTGTTGCCCTGCAGCTCTCTGGAGTCGGGAACTGCAGTGAAGGGTGGGTCACTGTCTACTCAGTATCCCCCGAGGAGTGACGGGAAAGAGCTAAAGATCCTGGTGCAGCCAGAGACCCAGCACAGAGCTCGCTATCTGACTGAGGGCAGCAGAGGTTCTGTCAAAGACCGCACACAACAGGGATTCCCCACTGTCAAGGTGTGACAAAGAGGGCCACCGGCTGCTTCTTGACACAGGAGAAATATTAACACCTAAGTTGGAAGTGACTGAATAAGGCCAAAAATACGCAGGACACAGAGTGTGGGGCACCATGCGCCACAAGACAATGCTCATGCCTGTTCAGACACATGAGAAGCATTCACTCACCAACCAATAACCATCAGCATGTTTGTTTTTAGCTTCTTCAAAAGCTTCAGTGGGTAGCCTGCTATATTCTGTGTAACAAATCAACAACAGACTCCATTTTAAGAGGGCAAACGATTAAACACTAGACCATCCAATAGTAATTTTACCTGTTACTGATACATTTGGGAAAGGAAGTGAAGGAATAGCGCCAGTCCTTGATTTATCAATAAGGCACTTAACCCTTGACTGCTCCACTGGGGCTGCTTAGTGGCCAGCAGATAAAACGGTGGCTGTGCTGAGCTGCTCCCAGCTGTTAATGTGTGTAAAGTATGAAGCGCTCAACGAAATTGCCCCGAAATTCATCAGAGCACGTGTATGATAACAGTAAAGATGTACTAATTGAACATTTCCCTTATGCAGTGTATTCCCTTTGTCTATTTTTGTAAAATCCATCCAAGGAGAAAAAAAGATCTCTTTCTGGCAAATCTGGCCAGCATCCACACATTACATTGCACCTTCCAGTATGCATGGTTTTAGTGCGCACTCTCATGAATGCTTTAGTAAGGAAGCATCACTTAGTATGGATCAGGAAATTACTCCATGACCAGTGTGCTTTGGTTTTAAAACTTTAGTCTTTTATAATGTTACGATTTCTATTGTAAGTGGGGGTCGATTTAAGTTGTTTACACTCAGTTTCTTTTTTTGTCCCCAGTTGGAAGGCGTGAATGAACCAGTTGTGCTGCAGGTGTTTGTGGCGAATGATGCAGGCAGAGTAAAGCCTCACGGTTTCTACCAGGCATGCAGAGTGACAGGACGCAACACCACAGCCTGCAAGGAGGTGGACATAGAGGGTACCACTGTTATTGAGATCCCTCTGGAGCCCAGCAATGACATGACACTCGCGTAAGGGGTTATTCTCTGTGCATAATTCTGGGTCAGTTAATACTTACACTGTGATTACGTTGAACAAGTATTTAGTGTGCTTGTCATGTATTTCCCATTCTTTCGTGTTCCTACAGGGTGGACCGTGTAGGGATTTTGAAGCTGCGTAATGCAGATGTGGAGGCACGTATTGGTGTGGCAGGGTCCAAGAAGAAGAGCACACGTGCCAGGCTGGCCTTCAGAGTCAACATCCCCCAACCTGATGGATCAGTCCTTACTCTACAGGCCACCTCATCACCCATCCTCTGCAGTAAGTAGCTCAGGCACAATATGAACAAAATCAACCAAAAAAAAAGAAAACATCAGTTTAAAGCTACAAAGGTAACGGCCACTGCCAGGACACATGAGGCTAAATGCTGGGAAAGTTGTGTTTCCAGTAGTCTGGCTCACAGAATGTAGACTGTGGATATAAACCTGTCATTGGCCTACTTAAAAGCATGTTACCATTTTCAAAATCTCTGACACAACATGTGACTAGTCATGAATAGCAAGACCTATATGCACATTTAGGGCTGTGTGTGAAATGACAACAACATCCAAGCTAGCAACCCACATGCTAAGATGTTTTTTAATCTTTTATGTGGCATTTTCTTTTCCAAGTATTTACTAATTTTAATGCCAGCACTCACCTCTCAACCATAACCAGTTTCCCCCCAGACAGTATTTTGCAAGAGCATCATTGCTGCATCCTGGGCTTAGTGCTGCCCAAGGAGATTGTGACTGGTCTAAAGAAATACAAAGAGCCATAGGTCTTTATGAGACTATGTTTCCAGTGATGTTTGGAGTGAGGCTTTTGTCAAACATAGCATTTAGGGTGATCAGACTGTGGAACTTTCTTTTTGTTATTGTCTTCCACATGCCCTCTGGTAAACATTAGCCCAGATGTCATGTGAGTTTTGATCCCTTGACTCTTCTTTCATTCTCCAGCCCAGCCAGCAGGAGTGCCAGAGATCCTGAAGAAGAGTCTTCACAGCTGCTCAGTGAGAGGAGGAGAGGAAGTGTTTATCATCGGAAAGAACTTCCTCAAAGGAACCAAAGTTATTTTCCAGGAGAATATTGCAGGTAGTGTGGCCAGCTTGGTGTTGTCAGTGTTGTACATCAGTGTAATTTGTTTGGATAAAGGTTTCTGCTTGTAATCCTCTGATGGGCAGAAGAAGAAACATATGTTGTTTTATTTGCAGATGATAATTCCTGGCAAGCTGAAGCAAAGATTGACATGGACCTTTTCCATCAGGTAGATGCGGCTGAATGATGTGTATACTCTTGTTTCTCCTTGAATTAATCAAACCCACCTGCTTTCATTGAGCATATTCTTTAAGAGATTTTACTGAAAATGTGATTGCCTGTTTGGATCTCCAATCTTTTTCAGAACCATTTGATAGTGACAGTCCCTCCGTTCCACAACCTGTCAATCTCTTCTCCCGTTTCTGTGGGAATCTTCGTGATGACCAATGCTGGTAGATCACATGACGCCCAGCCCTTCACCTACACTCCAGACTCAGGTACTGCTTACAGTCTATGTGCATGGTAATCCCATTTTTAAGATACTGTGACCATATTATATGAGGGAAAACTTAACCTGCATTGGTTGTCTGAATCAACATATTGGTTGTGTGAATGCCAGGTTTCATCAATGACTTAAATCACAAAACATCATTATAGGCACTTGTTCTTCTCAAAGACACAAAGCTATCCTTTGTTTCCACTCTTACCCACAGCTGATAACTCAAATGTCCCGACAATAAAGACAGAGGGACCTTCCCTGGTTAAGACATGTATATTTGATGGCCAGATCAAATCTTTATCTTCTGAGCAAACTGACAGCTCTGCTCCGCCTTCCAAACGGCAAGAGGACACACCAATGGAAGTGTCCAGCAATCCACCAGCCACAGACGTCTTCAAGGTAAGATACCAGTCATTTTCAAGAAGGCAGAACAGAAATATCTACTTCAGAATTGCAGTTACAGGTAACACTCTTGTTTCCTTTCTTTTCTCAGCCCTCCCCTGACCCTCTTGTTGCGGTGCAGCAGACGCTGGAGCTCAGCTCTAGTCCTCATTCAGGTGGAGAATCCTTTCAGAGCCCAATGCCCCTACAACCTGAAGATGTGGAGCTTCCCCAGGCGCCACCTGTCTTCCCCAGCCTGGAGTCTCTCAGCACCATGCAAAAGCAAGACATTGCCCCCACAACCTCCTTCCCAGTGCCGGGTGATACTACAATCCCCCCTGTGACACCAGAAGTCCCGCAGCAATTCCTCAGAGACCCTCAGGACAGCATACCACCTGAGAGTTCCAATAATAGCCAAGGAGTTGTAGTTGTGGCCATGCCCCAGATAGCAACTCCCTCTCAGCCACAGCAGTCACAGGTTCCCCTTTTCCCCCAGGAAGGGGTTGCACAGCTGGAGAGGGCAGTAAGGGAGCTACAGGCTGGAGGTAACACCACGCTCCAGCAGGTTATAGAGGCGGCTGTAGCCCAGCAGCAGCTGAACTCTGTGCTGTACAGCCCCACTCCCTCTGCAGACTCCCTGCAGCAGCACGTCCAGGAGAACATGAATAGCCTTAGATTGGGAACCACAGATAATTCGCTATCGCCACAGCAACAGCTGCAGATGCAACAGCAACAACAGATACAGCAGCAACAGCAGATACAACAACAGCAACAGATACAGCAACAACAGATACAACAACAACAACAGATACAACAACAACAACAGATACAACAACAGCAACAGATACAACAACAGCAACAGATACAACAACAACAGATACAACAGCAACAACAACAACAAATACAGCAACAGTTTCAGCAGCATCAACAACTGCAGCAACAACAGCAGATCCTTGGTAACCTTCAGCATCAACAACAGCAGCAAAACTTACAGCAGCAACAGCAGCAGGTTCTTGGCAACATGCAGATCCAACAACAACTTATATTACAGCCACAAGACCAGCAACAAATCATGGAGAATATTCAACAGCAACAACAACAGCTGCAACAAAATCAGCAACAGCAAGTCCTTAACAACATCCAACTTCAGGATCAGCAACAACAAAATCAAATACTTACCAATTTACAGCAACATCAGCTACAACAGCAGCAGCAGAATCAGGCGCTGAGCAACTTACAACAGCAACAACAACTGCAAGAGCAGCAGGTGTTGGAGAATTTACAGCAGCACCTTCAGGCTGAGTTGCTTCAGCCCCAGATCCACTCCTCCCCACAAATACAGCAGCCAGTGTCCCTCCTTCAACAGGCTGGAGAGCTGCTCACCATCCAAACCAGCTTCCCAACACAACCTCCGTCCCACACATCTCCCCCACAGCAGCTCTTTCAATCGCCCAGGCCCCTGGCTGAGACCCAGGGCTCCCAACAGCAGGTCCAGGCTGCCCTGCTTCAGAACGCGCAGATTGTTCTTGCCAGTGGCAGTCTCAACTCAGAGCAGCAGCCTACAGGGTCAACCCTATACCTGTCCCCAAACCCCCAGCCCCAACAACAGCCACAGCAGCTGGCATTCATCGCCTCCATGGAGACATCTAACAGCCAGTCCCAATCTGTTGCAATGTTTCAGAACCAACCCCAAGCTCAGCTCTCCCAAATGCAGCAACAGAGCACCCCCATGGAGCAGCAGCAGTCTCCACAGCAGAACCAGCAACAGCCACCGCAGCTTCCAATGGGCCAGCAGGGCTCCTTGTTCCAAAATATCCCAAACCACTCCCAGCCTAACCCTGTCCCCCAGAGTCAGCTTTCCCAACCCCAGCAAACAGGTCTCCTCCTCTGCACCACAGATTTAAACCCCCAGGCTATTCCGCCAACTATTCTCTTTAGCACTCAGACCCAAGGCGCTTCCCCCATGGGGAGCATTAGTGTTGGAATCCCCCAGCCAGACCCAGCAGAGCCCATGTCCTTCCAAGACCAGAGCTCCTCAGGCAGCAACTCCACATCCTCTGAGAACCAACAGCAGAACCTGTTCCAAGAACAGCAGCCAATGCAAGTGGGCCCCAGTTCCAGCAACGTGCCGAGCAGTCAACCCGTGGAGCTGTTCTTGCCACAGACGTCTCTGTCCAGCCTGCAGAGCACTATTGGCTCACAGGAGCTGAACAACCAGGCTCCAGCCCCTGGCACGACCATCTTTGTGGTACAGGGTGGTGTGGGTGTGGTAGCCAACCCTGGCCAGCAGCCCCCAGAGCAGCTTTTCCAGACAACTGTGGGTGGGAATGTGGCTCCACAAGGACAGGCCAACCTGTTTGTGTTTGGCATCCAGAATGGTAAGATGATTTTGGTCTTCTCCACCTCTGACGTACGGTAAATCTGAGTTAAGAACTGTATTGAATGCCACTGCCAATACCTTTACTTACCATTTAATCACAGTGATTTCCTCCATTTTCTCTTCCTCCCAGATTCACCCCAGCTGCTCAATTCCTCTGGGCCCACCCTGCCAGCTCAGGCCCAGTCCCAAAACTCCAGTCACATGCAGCCTCTGTTGGACCAGCCCATGGGCCAAGCTGCCTCCACAATGCCGACCACCATGCACAGCAGCTTACAGAACACCCTCCAGGCACAAATGCAGTCCAGCTTAGAGAACGCCATGCAGACCAGCCTACAGAACGCAATGCAGACAAACACACAAACAGCTCTGCAGTCTGGTCTGCAGGCAACCATAGAAACAAGCCTGCCGACTCCAATGCAGACCAATCTACAGACCCAGATACAGAGCAGCTTACAGAATCAATTGCAGGCGTCGATATCTGCATCGTCCAACATGAATAAAATCGAGGACCTACTGGAAAGCCTACAGAAGCAGTGATATATGTTTGGACCATGTGGGCACTAAGGAGAGTGAGTGATATGTAGCCGAGAGTTATCCATCCTTACATCAACAAACAGAACGGTGGTGTTTTGTGCCAATGCCACACGACTGAAGAATTTAATGCTCCCTTTTACCTAAAACCCCAAATTATGAGCTCATGTAACTCCTTGTTTTAATGGAATATTTATAAATACTTATAGCCTTCATACATCCATTGTCCTTGAATTGAAGAATCCGCCTTTGTTATTACCCCTCTTGCAGGATCAGAGAGGCCTGTAATAACTGCTTTATCCATCAGTCTCAGAAATGCAGTGTTTTCTTAAGAGTGTTTTAATAATGTGAGCCTAAGAGATGATGATGATGATGATGATGATGATAAAAACCTACCAGGTTCGGTGGAAAAACTGGAAAGGGTTAAAGAATGTCAGCAACAGGGAAACGGGGGAATCGTAATGTGATGGAGATGAGTCTGTGAGAGCAGGCAGAGTAGATAAAACAGCCGACCATGGAGTGACTATCAGATTGCACAAAAGTGTCAGATATGGGCTGAATCTCATTTTGTGAGTGTGGAAACTCCAAACCTTCACTTCACTGTGAGTCTATGAGATGTGTTTTTCTGTCTGTCGTGTGGAAAGGAGGGGGGGATAATCTGGCATTGAAACAAGGCTGAAATAATGTCACCACTCAATTTAAATTTTGACATGGATAATGTGAGATTTTTTTTTTGCGGTTAATTAACCTTTGTGTTTGCGTGTGTCAACAGTTTCACTAAAATCTACTCTAAGAGTAAAGACTGAAATTAAGTACATTTGTAGAATGTTTTGCCTCCATCATATTTGCTGGCATGGCTGGAGTATGCACCTGAGCAGACTGTATTAAGGAGGAGAGGAGTTTAAATATTGCTATCTGTTAACTCACCAAAATGGATATCAATGCTTAGTGGTATTGCAGGGGATTTCTCCCAAGTGCAGAAAGAGGAGGGGCTGTTAACACTCGCAAATGAGATTCATCCTGGTGAATAATGTGACTTGGCCTTTCGTTTTGGCACCTCCCAGTGTTTTCAAAAGGTTAATCCTCGTTACTGGGTTTGCAGAAGCTTTCTTGGTGAAATTTTAAGAAGCATTCAACTATGTAGTGTGTGTATCTTTTTGTTTGTTTGTTTTGAAGAAGTTGGTAACCTTTACCAATTTAATGTGGATAGAGAGAAAATTTCCACTAGTGAAAATGGAGTGTTGTGTGGTTTTATAAACATTTTATCTCAAGCACTTTATAACCTCTAGCTAATCCTTATATCCGTCCACAGCTCTCTACTGACCCAGCTGAATTTATACTCTGAAACGTCCAGTTAAAAAACACAAGAGAGATAAAAAAAAATAACAAAAAACACAGCAGTCGTCTTTGTAAAGGTAAATACATCCTAACCAAGCATTTTTACATTTTCTCATGTCTGAATATTTTTGAGGTCGAGGACATCTTTGTACAGAATGTCGACTCACTGTTGAATTCCTCTTTGTATTCAGTCTCAGTGGTCCAGTCAAGTCTGTCTAAAAAACAAAAACGAAACAAAAAACAAACAAACAGCCATTCCCACAACAGTCATTTTTCAGTGTTGGAGTGGTTACGCAGGCCTTTGTGTTTTAGACATCGACAAAACACCTAAAATACTGATTTAGTTTGTGCATTGAAATGAAGGATTTTTCATCGTATTTGCTATTTGTACTATTTACTGTTCAATCTGTCACTTGAGACTGTTTTACCTTGTGTTGTGTTAGATATTTAAGTTTTTGTCTCAGTGTTGGTACCGCGTGCAGGCCGGCGCCGTGTGAAGTTGGCACCCAGTACCCGTCCCTTGTGTTGTGAACAGGGGCTCACTGGTAAATGAAATCTCTGTTACATAGAGGCCGCCATTTTGATTCTATCTATGGTGCTATGTGCAGGAGTGATGGGCACTTCTGATGTGATGTTAGTACATAACAATTTATACTTATATCAAATAGCACTGACATTAATTGTTAGTTTTGAAGCGGAGTCGAGTCTAGAGAGCTGGCTGTTGTTGTGGGGTCAGACTGGAGTGCACCCAGGCATACCAAAGCTCCTGTTGTGAATCGCCGTCATCTTGTCTCATACTTGTCCTTGCAAATGCCCTCATGATGTTTACTCATTTGTACTTACTCGTTTAAATTATGCAGCTCTTACATGGATAGTAATTCAGCATGTTGTTTTCAGTACAAGATTTATAAAAGATATGTAAAGGTACTTTGTTTCATGGATCAGTTCACGTCTCATTAACATTTCCACCAATTTGATACATTACTCTATTTTTTTTATGCAAAAATAACACTGCTGTACTTTCCATATCTACAACAGTAGCCAATTTGGCGTTATCAGAAAAGCCAATTTTTTTGAGAATAATTCAAATGTTAGAATAGTATTGCTCACATATGCATTTGTTTACATTTTCATAGTCATACTATTTTGTCCTGCAGCTGTTAGTGATCCATTTTAAAGTAACTTATCTTTTTTAGAATTTTGTATCCATGTATCAAAATGTAGAGTATTTTTGTAAAACTAAACTTTTTTGGTTTATGCTCATAGCACAGAATATCATTGCTGGTATGTTTTTCCTGAAATGAAGCGCAGGTTTATTGTGAAGTGTGTGACTGAAATTAGAAATGTAATTAAGTGGACATCAAGCAAATATATGTTGGAACTTAATTCTACTGTTAACATTGACTTTACCCAACCTGTATGACATAATACATGGGCTAGGTTTCTCTTGTGTGTGCGTGTTGTTGTTTTTTCTCCTTATTTTATGTCATGCATCTCAAATGGCACTTTGACTCATCCATTAACTGTAGATCAGGTTAGAGCGCAGTAGTGATGTTTTCCAAGCATTCCATTCCTCTTGGGGAGTTTAAGAGCACATGATGTTGCGGGAAGAAGTGCGGAACAGTAATGCCTCTTAAAGCCATACCAACACAGAAAGCCAACCTGTGACTTCAGTTTCATGAATGTAAATTTTACCTCATGGTGTGGACATAGAGCTTGCTCTACATCTAACATCGGACCAATTACAGTTTTAGAGAACATATATTTTGAGGCAGAGAGGGTGGGGGTGGGGTGGCACCAACTGTCATTTGTATCACTGTACATTTGTCAGATTGTTTTGTCTCGGACCGTGGTGTAATTTCATGTTTTTCACGTCCAGTCGTTTCATTTTGAGCAATCCAGGATGCTCAGTCTGACTCTCCAAATAGCCACTTCCACCTGAAAATACCCATGTGAAACGTTAATTTAATGGTGGTGAAGATAGCACACAAATCTTTACAAAATATCAGTTTTGTCCTTCAGTCATGTAAATGAATATCCATGTATATTTAAATGTGAAATATACTGCAGGGGTATCTTGAATTTCAATTGTGATGCTTTCAACAGAACTTTGTGTGCCTTGATAACTTTACTGTTACTCTGCTGTGTTTACTGGTGTCCCTTTTGTGTCATTTGCCATTTGGCTCCGTGTCCTTTTTATTCTCTAGGACTGTTGAACATCAGGACACTTTTCAGTGATTGAGTTTTTATTTCTAAACACAAGCCTAACCATAGCCCATACAGATACATTTTTAGTTTCAACATTTTCTGTTTGGAAATCCATCGCAGGACTGAGTACTTTCAACATACTATTGTGCAGCTTCACCAGTGAATTGTCAACTTGTTTGTTACTTTATGTTGAAAATGTTTTTCATGCCTCATGAGATTTGTACATGTGAGGTAAAAGGGACAAGACAGTGGAGATTGTTTTATGGAGAGCTTTCTTGTGTTGATGTGCTTGTCAACATTACTATTGTTGCTGTGAAACGCTTGATCAAAAGGAGCAACCATGATAAATTAACTGTTAATTGCCAATAGTGTGAGCTGTATCTTGTGTGTAATCAGTTTGCTCACTTTTTCCTAGTTCGCTTTCGATTTCACATTCTCCAACAGTTCTGTTGTATCCGTTCTGTGTAGCTTGAGCTTTAGTATCTAGCCTTAAGACCCTGCAGTCGGGATAAAGGTCAAACCCCAGTGTGTTATCATACATCTGAACTATTATTAACATGTACTTTGCCTTGGTCTGGACATTTGTATACTCTTCTGTTTATATCTGTAATCCTGCTGCTACATTAAATGAATTAATAAAACTTTAAATGTCTTCATTTGCTTCTTTTCTCTCCCCCCCCCCTCGAAGTTTAAGGTGCATTTGATATATTAATAAAAGAAGCCCTGAAAGGTTTTTATATTAATCTATTAAAGCAAATCCTGCATGTCAGTAGAGTTTTCAATTCACGGTTAATACACTTCAGTTACAAAACATCTGGCTTCAGGTATTTTGTATTAGCACAAATTAATTACAAACATAAAAAAATAGTCATAGTTTACTAATTCTTCTATTTAGTATCTGTTGGAAGACCGATAACGGATCCTCAGGGTTGAAAGCGACATCAAACTCTGGTTTTTTCCTGAGAGCCAGCGCAGCGACCAGTATGGCAATCATGGCAGTCAGGCCCCATATGTGATACTGGCTTCCTGAATCAGGGTCCACAAAATAAAAAGAGTGCTGCTTCCCCTTCATCCCATCAGCCCATTGGGTAGCATAGTGGTCCTTGTCGCTGGTGAAGAAGTCCAGAGGGACTGTGAACACAGCACTGACCTCAGCTGGGTTTGGATGGGGACAAAATGACTCATTGATGAAGCCGACCACCGGAGTCACCAACAGACCACCCTGTTAGAAGAGATGGGAGGGAGTATGTGAGACAGAGATGAACCCAAAGAAGCTGATGCCCTCAAAAAGAATAATTATTTGTACCCTCATACCTTACTGACAATAGGGACCAGTCTACAGACCACCTGGACATCATCAGGTGGTAGACCTATCTCCTCCTCTGCCTCCCTCAGAGCTGTGTCCACATCATCTCTGTCACTGGGGTCTCTCTTTCCACCTGGGAAACACACCTCACCAGCACTTCTCTTAAGCTGCAGAGACACACAGGTCAGTCAGAAGTTGGGTCAGATAATATAAATAGTTTAGTCCACCCACAGCTGTCACCCACTGGAGTTACCTCTTGTGAACGCAGGGTCATCAAGGTGCACAGCTCTCCATTCTTCACAAACAGCGGGATCAGCACTGAGGCTTTGGGCAGCACCGACAGAGAGGAGAACTTGTCTCCAGTGTCAAACTGCTTTAATCTGGCTATAGTCTCTTCTTTAATATGCATTGCAGCCGCTCGGCTTCAAAGCAGAAACAATGGAGTGGAGGGCAGCTACAAAAACATACGCACCCTGAGGAAATCCAAAGCATAAACAAACTGGAAGTCAACTACACGTGAAGGACAGGTGACACTGGAGGTTTCAAGTCCGACGACGTCTTAAATAGCTAACTAAATTCTGTTAACCAGTAACTCTGCAGCACAGCTGTTAACTGCTTATTAGTGTATTATCATACAGATGTGGAAAAACTGCAAACGAGCTTGAGCTGTCCCACATATGCGACGTCACAAGGTGACCGACACAGTAAGCTAGCTTTAGCACAAAGCTAATGTTAATGTTGGCTGTACCTTGTGACTGGGATAACAAATGTCATTCTCGCTGCAGTCCAGCTAAAATGCGTCAGAGGAGTTTCTCATTATTTCCAACGTTATTCAAATAGTATTTACACGACGGCCAGGCTAACGTTTCATGGCAACAAACACTCATGACGTCACATTGTGCGACGAGCTTCCGCGTTAGCCACATTAGCCACTTAGCTAACAGAGCACTGCTTAGACACTGAAGGCAGTTCAACATTGCTCCATGAAAATAAAAACGAGTGTCATAAATGAGAATACGAAGATTATGAATTGACATGACATTTAATGCTATTATTATTTACTATATATGGTTATAAAGTAGACATCGTCATGTTATTTTAAAATATGAAATATGTTACTACAACCATTCTTAAAAACTGGAACAAATCGTGTCCTACCAATAAATAAATAAATAATTAGAACTTATCAACACGTCAAATCTGTTTCTGGGGTAAAATATTATTCATAATAAATTTATTTATATGAAATAAGTATGATTTTAATGATCTGCTTTCATTTTTATTTTAACTTCTTTAACTTCTTCTAACACCCATCCTAGACAAGAATTTGCATTTACTTCAATTAGAAAATGTGTTAAAAGCCATCAAAATACAAAGCTAACAGTACATATTTGTAACATCACTGTAAAAATGTACTGTTATACATATGTTTTTTTGTGTGTGTGAAGACGTTGGCTCTTTAAAGATGTGACCCAGTTTTTTGTCAACTCTGTTTAAGCATTATTTAATCAGATATAAAGGTGAAAGCTATCCCAAGACCCCTGTCTTATTTCCATGTTTTCAAAAAGGCGGAAATGCTGCTCAAGTGCTGATATATATATATATATATATATATATATATATATATATATATATATATAAAGTATATCAAATATGCTTTCTATTTTTTGATAAATTTATTAAATAATACTGCTGTCGGGTGTCTGAACAGTAATGTCAACTCTGTAGCCCTAAATCAAAACTAAACAAGAATTATGGTTCATAAATTAGTATCTTTATTAGCATTAGAGAACTCTTAGCAACTTTGAAAAGTAAAATGGTTACTCATTATGACAACTGTGAAGTTAATGGCCTGAACATAACTCTTGTCAAATTCATAAGATGTCAACTCCAACAGAGCTTACTGCTAACATTCATCATGTATATGCCATTCAAGAAAAAATTAAATCACTAGGCCCCATTACAAAGTTTAATAGTCAGGTCTCTGATCTTTTGAAATATATTCCCCAGCCTAATTAAAGACTAACAATCAAAAACCCATCAAACTATGGTTTTGTCCCAGTTCTAAAAAAAATGAGAGATTAACATTACTCCCTCTTCTGGGATAATTGAAAAAGTGGCAACAGAAAAAGAAAAACAGGATTCAAGGTTTCAACGTGATTTATATTGCTGTAAACAGGTCCTTCATGAAAACGTTAGATATGAAATAAAACATACAGTACATTCCAAGTCAGTCATTTTATGGCATAATGAGAAGATTTATCCAAAACAGAGACAAACTGAAGGCTACTTAAATTTGACTGACAGCTCACTGAACACAAAGTAGCCTGAGACGTGTGAATGGAACAAATAAATTACCCTTTTTTTCTATCTCCATAAAACTGTGATTTACAGGTAAAGTCTATACACATGAGTGAATAAATAAATTAAAATTTAACAACCAAAATATCCATAATATACATAACTGATCCCACATATTCAGTAGGGGAGAAATTAAATGTTCTTGACATTATTTACATCCCACAAGTCACATTTTGTGGATTCTTATGTAGAAAAATAAATAAGATTCAAAACACAGTAAAGCTAAGGAGGGGCATCACAGTGGTCCTAGTCTTCATTGATTCAGTCATCGCCTCTGCAGCACTTCATCTACTCACACTCTGTACTTCTCCTTGGCTTGATCATTCAGTATACAGATGTGCTGAGAAACAAATAACAATAAAGAAGAGGACAGGGTTAAATGCATCTCTATCTTCCAGGAATTCCGCTGTAGCTATGATTGGCACTGAGGTCATGTCCTCTGTATTGTTTTTGGAAATGAGATACTTTTATCAACCTGTGTTTGAATTAGACTTTTTCGAATAATAATAATAAAAACAATAATAATGATAATATCAAAAAAGGGGAAAATACTAATAATTACATTTGAATGAAGTAACAGGGAGTTAGCATTTCTTCACCACAATAGGTATTTCTCAAAACAAGTATTGCAAATATTACGATATACCAGAGTATTTAGAAATCCCAACGGTGATACCTTCAAAATACAGACATTACTTTTTCTGTTAAGATGATACTGAGATGCTAAACTGAGGAAATATGGTGCACAGCACATGCAGCCAGAGGTCAGTTTCCAATAGCAGAACAGGAAGTTCACCCAAGAAAGATGGCAACTGCGAGTAGTGGGGATAACGTTACAGGACTTGTAAAAGAACAGCCAACAACAGCAGGGACAAAACAGCAGCAGTGCCAACATATATTGCTAGCTGGCACCAGCTGTGGTTTTTTTTGTTTTGTTTTGTTTTTTACACAAATACCATTATATACCAGTGAAATGTCAGGAGGGTATGAATATATGAAAAAATAGATATCATCCAAGCCTCGTCATAATAGCACAATAATATTAATATGGTTCTGTTCTATTTAAGTCTACCATGAAGTCATGACAGTGTGACTGTCAGCCAGCAGGCACAACATCAAGACTCTGAACAGCTTTGAATTTTGCCATCATTCATTTCTATATTTATATCTGTGTTTTTTATACTTCTCACATGTCAATATCTCTTTTGTGAAAAATGCTTTGACAGTTAGAGGCTTTGAAGCAGCATTGAGATCATCGTGTAAGGTGAAACAATTTATCATGAATATTAAATCAAATCAATTAATTAATTAGATAACTAATATTAAACTAATAAAAAAAACTAATATTTTTAAGCTTCCCCTACAATCATCCCAAAACAATTTGGTGTCAAATGGAAACGCTACAAAATATGAGCTGTGTCCTAATTCAATACTACAACCACACACTAATTGTTGGGAGTATAAAGTGTATTCACACTGGAAAAGTGAAAAAAATAAAGTGTACTTAAAACAGTCAGTGTTCATACTGACTGCGTACTGTTAATGTGTGCCATTCTTTCACAATGTAAAAAAACAAAAACAAAATGAGGGAGCTACTTACAGCTGCACAGCATTAAAGGTCTAGTGTGTAAAATTTAGTGACATCTAGTTGTGAGGTTGCAGAACTGAAACTTCTCCAGTGAGCCAAGCATGTCGGAGAGCTACAGTGGCCAATGCAAAAACGGCAATGGCCCTATTTTGAACCATTGTTCAAGGTTTGTCTGTTCTGGGCTACTGTAGAACAACATGGAGGACTCCATGGAAGAGGACCTGCTCCATATGTAGATATAAATGGTTCATTGTAAGGTAACAAAAACACCATTTTTAATTTCAGATGATTAGACACTAAAGAAAATGGTTATGAATATTATTATATTCAATTTCTTCCAATAGGTACCTCTATGCCACACACTGGACCTTTATAATAATTGCAGATGTTGGTGAAAGAAAGAGAATGAGGATCAGTATACTGTACACACTGTATATACAATTAAAATGTAGCATGGAATCGGAGCACAGCTAGTGTTTCATAAGATGTTGGTCCTCATACTTTTCATCTGAAGTAATCAACTGCAGCATACTTACACTGAGATCTCTGAAGTATTCATTGTAGTCCAAAGCGTAGCCCACTAGGAAGGCATCCGGCACCTCAAAACCAATGTCTGAAATAAATATAGACGCCAGCACTGTGAGTCATATAAAGAAAACAAACAACCACTTCCAAGTGCAGTGGAAGTCAAACTCAGGCAGATCTGAAATGAGATGTGGGAACATTTCCTGTTAAACTAGATGTTGCTCTTTTACTGTCTGCGTGAGGTTGTACTTAAGCTGTCAGAGCCGTGTAGTGGGAAGTCAGAATGCTTACAGTAACAGCTGTCCTTGAGGGACAATCTTAAAGAGATTATCCAACTAAAAGCATTACATAATCAGAGACAGTGTGAGCGAGGGGTTATCAGGCGTGCGTTAGTGTGTAAGTGCCGTGCTCGCCTACATTTGGAGTACATTTTCCTGAAATGACTGTTAATCCTGCATGAAAAACACAGCTTTATTAAATAACACTTCACCAGCTCTTCACAGAAGCAGACACACATGTGAGTGACTGGCACTTCCGTACATTACTGCACTCCATAGATAACATGTCTTAGTGTGAAGTGAGCAGAGAGGCACTCACAGTCTGGTCTGTACCCTGAACTCCTCGGGGTCCTCTTCACCAGAAGACTAGAATTACAAACAAAGAGAACAGAGTATATATGAAACAAATCTACCAAAGAGAAATTAACATGTCAGAGATAAAGAGCAATTGTCACCACAACCTTTTCAGTGCAGGTTTTTATCCTGGCCGATGGCACAGATTGTCTTGGTGCACCTGCACAACATCTTGGCCTAACAATTGCCTGTTCACAGTTTACAGTTGTGGAGCTTATATTGCATACGTGGATGCAATAGTAGAATCAGAGTATAGGCCATGTAGTGTCACTGAATAGCTGCCTGAGAGCTCAATTCACAGAAATAAAAAAGTCTAAGATTATTCTGAATAACTGGGACATATTGTTTCTGGGGGTGATGCAGTGGTTAAAGGGTCCCAAAATCAAAGATACATATTGTAACTCTTACCTATAGTGCTTTTTAGATTGTTTTGGTGTGAGTTGCCAAGTGATTAAGATATTGGCTGAAGAGATGTCTGCCTTCAACGGCAACGTCTCTTTCCAGAGTTCATGACCTGGTTACTCAAAATAATCCACAGACCTTGTTGTGACCAGTTTCATGTAGCTACTATTTTCCTTCTACTGAACTACACCCATCAACTGTATCACTGTGCAGAAGGAAGTGTGCATCTACTCATGGACGAGAGGCTAGTGCTTATGACAGCAGGAGATGTAAACATTAATGGCGTCCCCTTCTGCTCAGTGGTGCTCAGTGAGCTAGCTGTTAATGCATGCTTTCTTTTTGCGCAGTGATACGATTGGTGAGTGTAGTGTATAAGGAGAAAAATAGTTCCTACATGAAACTGCTCACAACAAGGTTGGTGGAATATCTTGGGTAACCAGGTGCAGGTTTGCTGAGTTGGTGACACTAAATTGCCTGTAGGTGTGAATGCGAGTTAAAAGTGTGCCTCTATGTGTTGGTCCGCCTCTCATCAGTGTCAGCTGGGATTGGTTCCAGCCCCTCGTGACCCTCTATAAGATAGGTGCTTATAGCTAAGAGATGGATATATATTATTCTGCTAAAATGATAAACTCAACAGCCATATGATTTTCCATAAACAATGTTCAGAACGATCTCAGACCTCGCTCTCTACTGTGTTTTTACAATAGTAAAGATCTATATCAAATTACATCTTTATACACAGTACAGACTATGAGTTTTTCTCTGTGTAAAAATTAACGAAAACAGTTAAGAGAGAGGTCATCCTGAACAACAGGCACTCTGAGCTCTTGAAATGTAATACTTAAGTTCTTTGAGCACCACAAGCAAAACTCTAAATGTCAGCGTTACATATCACAAAACCTCATCAGGAAGAGGAACTATCTGCATGTGTTGATACTGTAATAGCTAAGTGGGAAAATGTTTATTCTTTGTAAGTATGTGTGCATTGTTTAAATTGGCCATTTAAGAATTTTACTTAGAAAAATACTTTAACCGCAAAATGTCAATTTGTGTATCAATTACTCATTGCATGCTGGCTCAAATTTTGTGAAGGACACGTTTTTCTTGCATGCCTCCATAGTGAACGGAGAATCCAAAAAAGGCAAACATTGTTCTTGAATTGAAGACACGCATACATTTTCGCTTCAATATAATCATCTGTGTCTACAAGTAGTGTGCTCTGTGCATACCCAAGCACACACATGTGCATGCACTTTGCTTAAGCAGAGTTAAAACACATGCATATGCCTAGGCACACCACTTAGCCATGCAAGACACTGTTTGTAATCGGACTGTTTTAGTAAAAAATGCTCGTGCATGGAAAGTATTGAGCATACAACTGGATAAATGAGCACTGGATTATACTGCAAGAGTTGTGTGAGAGCTTTTAAATGGATGTTTTTAAACAGGTTTGTAAGTGCGGCCCCTATTTACTTCAGTTCATTGAGAATATTTGCCTTTTTTGGATTCTCCGTTCACTGTGGAGGCATGCAAAAAAGACAAACAAACGTTATCTTCATGAAATTCAAGGTAACACAGGGTGAGTATTTAATGCCCAAATAGTCATTTAGGGGGTGAAATATTCTTTTAAATAGATCGGTCAGCTAAGAATTGTTACTCACAATGGGAGCGTGGCAAGAGACACATAGGTTTTAAGTGATTACAGGGCCAACACCAAAGCAACAGAAATGACCCTTTCCATCTACATTAGATCAAACAAAACCTACTATATTTTAAGCAAGCACCAGAGGAAACCCACATTGCTTCAACACATTTTCTGTTTTAACCAGCTATCAGGACTACATCAGAGAGACGGCCACTACCTCCACAGTGCAGTTAATAGTGCAGCAGATTAACTCTTAAGCTGCTCCCTCCCTCCATCACATTACATCTCTAATACAGTCCTAAAGGAGACCGTCCATTAGCTAAGAGCACCGTTACATTATGTACTCTCTCTGCAGACACACCAGCCAGTCACAATGGACGTCTATAATTCAGCCTCCGGGGCCGTAAACTGCGTCTGATGGTGCCTTACCTTACAACTTTAACCATTTTGGGATTGCATTCACTCAGCAGGGAAAGCAGCGTCTGCATCGTCCTTCCTGTCTCCACGATATCCTTTTTACGACGTGGGACACAGGAAGTGGTCACATTAAAGAGGAGGCATAAAGAAAGAGAAGCATGACATCAATATATTTCATTTACTACAGACTTAAGTGTTTTATCGCCGATTACTTGAACTCTAAAATTAGAACTGAATATCTGAATGAATGTCTATGGTTTCAATTTAAAAAGATGAACAAATCGAATAAGACTCAACATCGTGACATGACAATGTATACCCTGAGATGACGTGACTTTTTCAACCATAAGGAGATTATTCTCTTCTGCTAATGCCAATGTTTTTATATCACCGTGAACAATATGGCAAATTACTGAGCAGGACTGATTTTGTCCATGTCTCCCACACAACAGAATAAAGGACAAAAGTCTTACCTCGACTATCAAGACATTCTGCAGAAAAAACAAAGGACAGCTGATGAGGTATAAGCCATACAGGACTGTGTAGTATGTCTGCCTGATGAACACCAGTGTACTAACCTTGCCTGAGAGACTGGACAGCTCATCCCCTCCTATGACTCTGACGTTGTTTGTGGACTTGTCATTCTGGGGGGACACAAAGATGAGACAACAGTTTAGATTAACCTTCTCTGACGTGTTCCTTGTCCCAAATCTACATCACATTTTTAAATATCTGTACACTGCATCCAGACTCCACACTTTGACTACTGCAGTGGCCCATTTCTGACCGAAGAAGGCTGCTCTCATTTGTAACCCCGTATCACACACACCTCACATTAGCGCAAGTGGTTCCTGGAAATTAAATGAGCAAAGGACGCTTACACAGTAGCTCTTCACCCTAATGAAATCCACTGTCAGGGGGACTGATTTATCGCTGTTCTGGTTCAGCGCTTTAATGTAGTCCAGGAGGTCTGCGAAGAATTTGTAGCCGCCTTTCAGCACACACAGAGCCACGATGTGATGTCCACCCATGTCCCGGATTATGTCGCGGGCCAGACGCTCTGTCCTGGGACACACAAAGAGTAAAAGGGAAAGAGAAAAAGAAAACAGAGTGGTGAATGCATTTCTTATGGACAGGGTGGGGATGCTTTACATGATATTGCACTTAAGCATAATTGCTTACAGTGCATTTCACAGCACTGCACTGGACATCGAACCCCCGCCTCCCAAATCCACATTCAAATGCCTTCAGGATGCGGGCTACAGTGATTTGTCAAACAAATACAGTGTGCTGCACTACTGTAGCAGCAGAGTGGATGTGTGTGTGAGAGACAGGAGAGACAGATGACAAAAACATGAGTCGTTTTTTGGTGCAGGTGGATTGTACCTGTCCATGATGAGCCCATGGGGGATGATCACCTTGTCCAAATCGTTCTCATAGTGCCTGGGGACACAGAAAAGGTCCAGCTCGTGGCCTTTCTCATCATCAGCGATCTAGAAGAAGAAGAAGACATCTCTTGGAACCGGTTGGCACTGACAGATAACGTGCGCCAAAGATAAATCACAGTGAAGCCTTTCCCTCGTGCCCCTGGCAACACTGAGCCTCTCAACCACCTGTTTATCCCCGCACACACATGACTGAGATTTGGGGGACATCAAACGCTCAACACTCAAATATTGATTGGAAAGCTCGCGCCACCTGCCGTCTATTTAAAAAGGCCTACAGTGCAGGGAGCACAACCACACCCTGACAAGTGGATAAGTTACCAAAATACCAAACAAATCCACGCGCACGCCAGCGCCATGCAGTTTGCAGCCTCACCTCCAGATATGAAGCCATGTCAGCGGCGTTTCGTCCCTCTCAGTCGCAGTGAAATATCTGAGAAGTCATGCTCAGGTCCTGAGAGAAGAGGAAGAGGAGGAGGAGGAGGAAGGGTTGTTGAGTGGAGGTGGCACGAGCTCCTCTTCACCACCGACTGCTGCTGCTGCTGAGCGCGCGCGAGCAGCCGCACATGCGATGGTCCTCTGCCGGGGTTTAAGCCCTTTACGTCAGAATCCAGTTTACCTTCCCAATAATCTGATTTGCCCGACACAACCTGAGCTTAAATCGCGCTATACTGGTCGCTACTACTACGGCTGTATGTTTTGGTCACTGAGGCAGCGGTGGGAGTGCAGAGGAGAAGCTGCGGATGACGCAGTTTTAAAAATGTAACGGGATGACAGTTCCGCCTCTCCTCAGTGAGAGCACCACACTGCTCCCTGTGTGTGGAGACACTGCAGCTCTGCTCTGTGGGGAGTTTAAAGGCTGCTGGATGTTTATAGATGTTTGTCACCAAAATAAACCAAAACACCTTCTCACTATTGCATCACATTCAGTTGGACTACATCTCACATCTCATATATAATCGTTTCCTTTTTTAACAAATTATTTTATTTATTTTTATTTTTATTAGTTTTAGTATGTGCAAAAGACTGTTTTGCCATTAAATGTTTTTTTTTTTTTTTACATTTTTAATTAGTCAAACGTCATATAAAGAAAAAATAAACACTTCAATATACACAATACAAGCGTGTAAAAAATATTTATAAATTTGCATATGTCCCATATGCACTCATATATCCTCAGTTTTGAAAGATATTAAATGAAATAAATGTTTCCCTTCCCATGTTATATGCACCTATTTCTCTCTTTTACATAATTCCAAAAAAAATCATTAATTCATCCATTCAACCTACAATTTTAATATTTTTATTTTATTCTTATATATTTCGCATGTATATTTTAAATCTATCTATCTATTTCATGTTGTGCACCTGCAATGTAAAACAACATATAGAACAATTTATTCCTCATTTTTTATCCACAGGGCAATTCAAATCTTTAACTTTATCATATTTTACATCTAGGTGTTCCTGTTTTACCTGATTCATGTGTTTTTACATTTTAACAGTTTTTATTCATCATTGATGCTTTTATTTACATTTTTAATTGTTTTTTTTATTGCTTTTTACTTCTTGTTGCCACTTTTATGTAAGTTTCTCCTTTTTTTCTTTTATTTTGTATTATTTTAATTGGCTACATTGTAAGTGAGATCTCTGCCTCAGTGTATTTATGAGTTTAAATTCAGGTTGAATGAATGGATGAATTCAAAAAATGATCCCAAACTTGTCAAAAATGTCCTTTGTTATCATTAAACCTAGATTTCATCAATTCCAAGGAAGCATTATCAGTCGTCAGCTTAATCCCGTGGCTCCTTAGGGGTCCTTGAAGGGGTTCCAGGGGGTCCCTGGAATAATAGGGAATAGTTTATTTTCACTAATTAATTCACTATAAGTGAACCCAGTGTGAGAGACACTAAAAGTAAGACTAATAAGAGTGACTATTTTTAATGCTGTAATGACTGTGCTCATCCCAGCCAGTAAATTCTGGTCGACTCTGACTCAGCAGTGAAGAATAAATCTTGCTGCAGTGGTAAAGACTGTTGGTGCCAAACCAAATTCTGCTGAGATATTCCTGATTAATCTCCCAATGGACAAAGCTAGGGAGTTTCTACTGAGGATTTTTGAGGCAATTCACCTAATTTTCCAATAACCTCTTTCCTGAGAGGAAAAACAAACGATCATTCCCACAGTGAGTGTAAGAGGGTATCTGCCTCTGTGTTACATTTCCATATGTTGTTATGTACTGAGCCTATTTTATGAAGTGTTACTTGTGTAAAGTAGTGCCTATGAATTATTTTATAATGTGTAGTACATTTACCTCTGACATCCCTAATGAACCGTCCTGTATTTTGCAAGATTCTTGTCTTTTATTGTGCTGTAAACATGGCATTTGTTGAGAATGTATGGTCAATGTAACTGTTCCAAAGCTTTAGATCATATCACATGATCTTTATCATTAGGTAAGGTCTGCCAAGATCCTACTGAGGCCTGAACTTTCGTTTGGTATGCATTTTTAATTTCTCCCAGCTATTTGGGATCAGTAGGACCCAATAAGTATAAAAAACTAAACATTGCCAATGATAATTAAGTCCCAGTGTCCTCAAACGAGACAATAATGAAGTCCATAATTCATCGTGAATGAATAAGTTTCAACCATAACATGAGATCAGGTTTTGGACCTTGTCCACAGAGATGGCTGCCATCTTGTTTTACATGGATTCGTGTATTGTGCTCTTACTACCACTAGATGGCATAAAAAAGTGTCCATGAACGAGGACAACAGGTCTGAGTTGAGTAGGATGTAGTATAAGGTCAAGTAAAACAAGACTGTGATGTCCTCATATGAGGACGCAGGGTCTCAGGAGGATATGATCTGAAATGTGGACAATCAAATTTACTTGTTTTTTCCAATTAAATTTCTTTTAGACTTATCGGCAATAGTAACCTCAAGCACAAAATGGTTTAGTAATCCTGCGCGTTTATAAGACAAATGCAAATTTGTGTTAGATTCCAAGTGGTTCTCACCTCACCTAATGAAATGGTATGTTATGGTGTTATGTAACTTTGTTTTGACATGTTGTTTGTACGGTATGAATTTCAAATCTGTAATGTTGTTGGTGTCACAGCTGCTTTCCTTTTAATAGACTCCGATCGAAGCAGATTCTAAGTAATACAACTCGTCCTCATTTTTATTTCAGTCTATAATTTGGCAAACTGAGCATCACTGAGCTCATATTGCACCATGGGGAATATTCACTCGCCCTCTCTCACACACAAACACACACAAACACAGCCTGTGCCTCTTTCCTGCTGTTTTGGTCCAAAGTTTGCCCTCACCTTAAGGTAATCTCAAAACATTATAAGCACATGAACGATTTAACAGTGAAAACTGCAAAACAACCCATGTTTAATATGATCCCAATTTAATGAGTGATACAGAAACAAAACATTTTTTTTCCATCTTAGAAAAAAGCAGCCCCCAGTGATGAACAACACCAGGAGCATGGCAACTGTGAAAACAGAATAAACATGTTCTCATAGTTCAGAACACCAAAGACGCAAACATCATCATCTCTGTACGATAATAACAGTCTTTATGAGTGCCACTTGTGACCGTGAGGCCAAATCTCAAATGACACCATTCCCCATATAGAGTCCTACTTTTAGCCTGAGACCCACATACAGAGCTGTAACTGTGGGCAGAAAGTAGAGCACCATCCAGATGAAGATGGCGTGATCTGAGAAAAGACCTCAAAGGAAGGACCCTCATTTTTTCTTCTTCTCGTCTTTCTTGGCACCATCTGCTTTCTCCTTCTCCTTGTCTTTGTCCTTATCGTCTTTTTTCTCTTTGTCGTCTTTCTTCTCTTTCTTGCCTTCCTCCTTCTCCTGTCCTTCCTTCTTTTCTGCGTCTCGGTTGGAGATTTTGTTGTTGATCAGGTTGTGCAGAGCCACCACAGAGCGTATGAGCGAGGCCAGGTAGACCACCAGCATCTGGTCGTTGGTCTTAAGGTAGAAAGCTTTTGTGAACTCCTGCAAAGACAGAAATATAATATTCAGCAACACAAACAATGTGTCTAAAACAATGTGACATGCACAAAAACCTGGGGGGTAAATATTGAAAAATGACATTCGAGGCAAACTGATGCATGTGATGCAGCTTTAGGCAGGGATGTTTAAACCTTTTGACCAAGAAGTGTTAAAGATGAAAAGGATCAAACCATGGATCAAAAACAGAGCTGGACTTTTATCCAGACATGATAAAAGCAGGTATTTATCCCAAGCCTAAATTGAAATAACACACCACCCACAGCTGACAAATGTATTTGCAAGCAGCTACAGATTCTGTTTGAGCATGAGAGCACAAATGTGTTGGAGGTGTGTGTCACTAAATCTGACTCAGTTTGCCCTCCAGTGGATAAACTAAGAAACTGCAGCTCAGTTTGAGATTGTAGCTGAAGTAAAAACCAGTAGATTTTATGTTTTCAGTTCAATGTTCTTTCCTTTCAGAGTCTCTTTGTTTCACTGAATTAATTCAAAATTGTGCAGTTCTTGTAACTGTGTTTTTTTTAAGCACGTGTGCTACTGTTTTAATATAACATAACAGTGAGTAATTGCTGCAGCTTTAATTCATTGTTAAAAAAAAGCCGGCTCTCAAAGTCACATACAATAACCAAAATTACTACATCCCTTAAAATTAGGTGAAATTACAGTTACTACAATTCAAAAGACACCAATTTCCCTACAGTGGTTACTGTAAATAAATATGAAATTAACGCCCATCAAACACAACATACCAGTAGATTTACGTCTGGCAGCAAGTTGAAGACATCCTGCAGCTGGTAGATGATCTGGTGGTTGATGGGAAGTTTTCCTGCTGCCACTCTCTCCAGGTAAGAGCGGATGTCCAACAGCTTTGAGTTGAGTCCCTTCAGGCCGTGAACCTGATTTGTGATCCGTTGCGACAGAGTGCCCACTGTGGTGTCCTTGATATCTCTGCAAATGGTACAATCCAATGAGAAGTGATGAATGTCTTGTTTTGTAAGGAGTTTTCATTTGTTCATCATTTTCGTCAGAAGGTCTTTGCAGCATTAGTGATTACAGTAGACAGTAGAGGCAGAGTAGTGTCATTTATACTCTGTATTATAATCACAATTATTTACTCTGGTGACTAAAATGGCTATTACATGATTAACACTGTAGCAAAGTGTGTGAAATGTTTGTTTGGTACCTGAGCAGGTGCTCCACGCCCACTTCCTCTGCTTCCTCAGCTCCAATCTCACTGGTGACATGTTCAAATGTCTTGGATGTTGGAGTGCCATCCTAGAAAGAGTAAAGAAAAGTCTCAGTGCATTGTTTGAAACCAACAGGATGGAACAGGATAACAATGCAGTACACACTGTCATCTTTCACTGGAAATACTTTCTAGCAACTCAGACAAGTAAGAAAATAAACTATAGCTATTTAAAAGGCCTCAAACTCAGTGTGGTTTCCATTTTACCTTTTGGACAGATTAACTACAAAGAGTAGTCATAAACCCTAATTTAAAAAAAATCAACAGACTTGTGTCCAGTAAACCCTACATGCATCATCACCAAACTCACACTGATGGAAATGTATTTATTATATTACTTATGATTCAATAAATCAATTCACAACCCAAGTTTTTCTAGAGACATCTGGGGCCATATGTATAAACGATGTGTATGCACAAAAACCATGGGGACCCTTCTTTACACATACACTGGTATTTATAAAAGAAGACCGAGTGGTGAGACACTTTTTTACCTGACATAGCTGTGGGCCATATGATAAGGAGGAGATTACATATTAGTTGAGACAGAAAGCATTGTTTTTAGGTAACTGCCAACTTCAGTGATTGTTTTATTATTTTCGCAGCTTATACAGCTTTCTGTAAAATGTCAATCAAAGGCACATTTAAAAAGTTGATCTTAAATCATTTATGAGTGATAATTCCACCATTATTTTAATTCATCTTCCTGTAAGTGATCGTTAAGTTTTATGCTGTAAAGCACTTTGTAAAATGAGTTTCCACGAGTGCTATAGATAAATCATTAATCATCCTTGTGACATTTAATAATGGTTATTGAGATTTAACCATGATGATGGTTTGCAAAAATGTAATGAAATAGTGGTAGGGATGCAACAAATACTTATAGCTGTGTATAATGATGGCTACGCTGGCACCGTTGGAGAACCTCGCTGATGCAACACAGTCAGTGAAATTGCAGTTTCTTTACCGTATTTCTCACTGACAGGTCTAATGAATTGTAGAAGGGCACAAGTATCGATATGCAAATACATGTTCAAGAGCGTCTTTACTTCCATTTTTTGGTGAACTGTGGGTGTGGGAATGGGGCTCGTGCCCATGTGTTTAGTGCCACAATGATAGAGATTTATAAAACTGAATCAGGCGTACGCACAGATTTATAAATCTGATGAAAAGAATGCGTATGCACATTTCTGTCTTTTTGCGTACATATAGTTTTGACCATGAATCTACAGAGAGTTTTACGCATCTGGCCCCTGCTATTCTGTCTGCTTCGATGCAATCCATGATTCACTTACGTCGTGTATTTCCTCCACAGAGATGTATGCTTCTGTAGGTAGACCAAGATCTTTGGGCTTCACATCTATAATGACTAACACCTGGTAGGATAGAAGACAAATATATGAGCTATTTATTCAACATCAGAATATGAGTAGAACAAGGTAATGTCACAACACAATCACATTAAGCAGAGAAAAAAGTTAAGCAGTTACATACCGAGTTGGTACAGTACTGCTTGATGAGCTCATTGATGGCAATGTCATTCTTATGTAACTTGGGTCCTGTGTGGTACCATCCGACTATCCTTTCTCTGGCTGAAAACCATTGAAGACAGTTATTCACAAGTATAAAATCAAGGTAAACCTACCATGAAAAACAACTGAATAATGTAGACAAAGGCAGTGCCTTACCATTGACTTTCTTGAACATGCCATACATGTTCTCCAAGTAGTCATGATCCAAGAACCACACTGAGTCGTCCCTGTCATCCTCATCAAACGGCACTGTAAAGGAACATTGGCAGACATTAAAGAATTGATGGAATCTGTCTGTGGCAGACACTCCTTGACTTTTAAGGTTCATTTTGCTTCATAGAGTGCTGGGGCAGGTGTGAGTCAAGTCTAAAACTGTGTAGTTCACTTTATAAATGAAAAAAAAGTTTAAAAATAAGGCAGTAAACACATATAAAACTGGGGTATGATTATTGGGTCTGAAATGTTTTTAAATTTCCGTACCGTTTTTCTTTTTTGTTGTTTCTGTTTTGTTTTTGTTTGTATAACTTAAACTTAGTAGTTAATTAGCTACTATGAGAATATACTTAGTAAGACTTAAGCCTACACCTTTATGGTCTATATTTTTCGCTTTTGTTTTTCCTTTCAATTCCTTGTTGTTATTGAAGTGTTAACAAGGGCCGAGTAAAAATGACCACAATATATACTATACTAACTTCTGTAAAAGGCATATTCAAATATCTTAAAGGGGCGCTCCACTGATTTTACACATGATCAGCCGACTACTCTGAAAACAGCTGTGTAATGTTTTCTGTAGCTCAGGTGAGAGCTTTTCAAGGACTGTAATTATGTCTATAGTTATGTGAATTGGGTTATCTTGGCTTAGGATCGAAGAACACGAATCCATAACAAAAATCCAGCATTACAAACTGAAGTATATGAAGTTTGAATGATGTGAGAATTTGCTGACAGTTAGGGTCAATAAAAGACACTTTTGAGTTGCATTACAATAAGTCAAATACCCAGTCTTCTAAAAGCACGAAACATAGGGACTATAACTTGTTTATCTGCCCCTTTCTTTATTTTATTATTAAACATTATTCAATTTTACATCGTGTTCATTGAATGCTTTCACAATGTCACTCACCTGCAAAACTATTTGAGACGTCAAGAACTTTTTTCTGCCATGATCCCAGGAGGACACCAACCACTCGTTTCTGATTACCAACTTTTCCTATCCTGTAGATTGAATGGTCAGATGGATAGAAATTGTTAGTTTACTACAGTATCATCAAAAGTGAACGCGATGAGTCATAAACATGGACTGATGTGTTAGCTAGGTTGCTACCTTAGGTTTAGCTAATGAAATGAATAACACGATTACAACAGTTGTGTGTACATGCTAGCGAGTTCAGAATTCTACTATATTATTGACTGACCTAACAGTTAAGCAAACATTATTTTCTGACATCGCTAGGTAAAGAACAAAACTGTTTTCAATGAGCTAACTAGCTCGGTCATGTCTGCATTCATTCTAAACGGGGCTCTGACTCAGCAGGGCTAACATTAGCTTAGCTTAGCCGCAACGCTACGCTTCTGGACATTTTAACTTCGAACCTTTGTAAAGACTGAAAACAGAGATTAAATCCACTGACCTGTTAAAATGATCGACCACACTGAGCAACACCAGAGGGTGAACAACCACATTTTCCACCGCTAACTCCGGCATTTTTGCAGTAGAGATAAACAGCTCACGGCGCACCTCTACACAATGACGGCTACGCTGCACTTCCGCTTGCGTCTGACGTCTCTTCCGTTTCTCTTGGCAACGGAGAGACGCGAAGAAAAGGCTGAGCGCTGTCTCGGGCAGCCGTTCACAGACAAAATGGCAGGAACTGAGCACGTAAGTTCACTGTTTTGTTTCGGAAGCGTTTTCTTAAATGTATATGCCATTATGCCTCTGAATGATAAACGTATTATTTTTTTATATAAATGTAATTAAAGGAAAACACCGACATTGCATCAATTATGTTAACTTTTACAAGTAACTCACCTTACTGGCACTAACCTTGCTGCTGTTAACTGAAATTCAATCAAACATAATTAAAGTTGCTGTTTACTAAGCTCACTGTCAAATATTTCACAAGTGGGTGTTTTATTAAATATCCATTTTATTCTGCAGACTGAAATTGAGGAGACATTGAAGAGGATTGAAGCCCATAAAGGTGTGATTGGAACAATTGTGGTAAATGCAGAGGGTAAGCCAAAAACTATAAATCTCCAGCACAACAGTTTTCTGTAGTACAATAGGTTTACAGTACTGCCTGACTGAGAAGGTAGTAAAAGCTTTATCTTTTCAGGTATTCCCATCAGAACAACTTTAGATAACTCCACAACGGTTCAATATGCAGGACTTCTTCGCCAACTCACGATGAAGGCCAGGAGCACAGTGAGGGATATTGACCCTCAGAATGATCTCACCTTCCTGCGCGTGCGCTCCAAGAAACATGAGATCTTGGTGGCACCAGGTGAGTATGTAGTAGCTACTTAATGATGATCACTGAAGCAAACATTTAATATCACAGCTTTAACTTAGAAGAGGCTCTACTATTTGTATTTCATTTGTGTGCCCCGTCTTCTCTTCTTTTATGTTTCTGCAGAGAACGATTTTCTGCTGATAGTCATCCAGAACCCATGTGAATAGCTGCTGGACATTTCCATGAGAGTCAGCCTTTGGTTTGTCACATGGTGGTGCTCTATCCAGGCAAATTATTTTTTTCCCCCACTGTGTTGTTGCATCATGTACTGCCTAATCCTTATTTTTTCACTTGGAACTCAAGTATATTGCCTTAATCTTTATCTTTATGATAAATTGTTTGATTTCCCCTCCTTATTCTGATTGAAAAACCTGAATAAATGTGGATGCTTCCATACAGGTGTACTGTGTCATACAATAAGAAATAAACTATGATATATAAAGGTATACAAATGCTGAGCTAGCTTTGATTAGGACTGTATATCTAGATGGTAAAAGTAAAAGATCTAAGTGACTTTAAATGAGAGATCATAACTGGCCCACGGGAGCTTCCATAACAAAGACTGCTCAGTTGTCTTACGCTAAGCAATCCTTGTTGTGACTGAACTGAACAGGAACAGTGACTAAAGTGGAATCTACATCCAAGTCCAGGGAATCAGCACATGCCTGAATGCTTTATCCAGTGTGGGTCCCAGTGGCTCTGTACACTCAGTTACACTTTTTGACATGGTTTTAGTCCATTTGTCCCCTTAGAGACCAGACTCCCTGGAAATCAACACAAGGTGACTGTAAGTGATCATTTTAATCCAGAGTGGTGGAAGAAGTGTTTTCAGGCTTTACTTAAGGAAAAGTAGTAAAAGTAGTAACTGCACAGTGAAAAAATACTCTTAAGTCCTGCATATAAAATATTAAAAGTACTTTAAAAAAAAATATTGTCAGAAAAAGTGTGCTCAAATGATCAGAGTAAAAATACTCCATTGTTACAACCCTGTTGTTGATTTTGTTGGACCTTTGGGGATGGGGAAACATACCCACTTATCATTCTTACATGTGTAGCATTTGGTGAAGTCATGTAATTAATTGCATAGCTCAACCCAACATACACCTTGGCTGCATTCCCAGAAAACATGGCGAAACGTATTCAAACGTTGGTGCATTGAACATGCTGTTGTGTTACCCAGGCTCACTGCCTTCAAATACTGCAAGGTTTCATTAAATTCAATTCAAAGGGGCTTTATTGGCATTGGAAACATATGTTTACGTTGCCATTACATTGACATAAAAACAAAAAAATATAAGTACAGTAAGTAAAATTCTACCAGACATTTGTTTATGTACGCATTGATTGGGTAACTCCTCTGACGCACCCACCAAATGAGAGAAAACATACCTCCAAGCCCATTGCACACCGTTTCAAGGAAATATGTCCTCCAGACTGTAAACTGTAGCAAAATGGTGCACACCGTTTTGAGATTGAATATGTCCCTAACTAGAGGTCTCATCAGCCAGGTCAACTGATAAAACCTGTGTGGGTGTGCAGAACCATTAAAGGAGCAGTGTGCAGGATTTAGTGCCATCTAGCGGTGATGTTGCAGACCGCAGCCAATTAAATACCCCTCCCTTTCCAAGCATGTAGAGAGCCTCCAGTGGCCGTCAGGTAACAAAAAATGTGAGAGGCCCTATCCAGACCCAGTGTTTGGTTTGTCCCTGGGCTACTGTAGAAACATGGCAATGCAACATGGTGGAAGTTGTAGAAGAGGACCCACTTCCTATGTAGATATGAAGGGCTCATTTTAAGCTAATGGAAACACGGCAATTCTTATTTTCAGGTGATTTTACACTAAAGAAAACAGACTTATTGTATGATATTTCTGCCAATACCCTACTATATCCTACACACTGGACCTTTAAACAAATCAAAAGAGGACAAAACTTAATAAATATTGCACGCTAAGGAGAACTGCTTTCTTAAATTGCCCTTGGGTAGTGAAAGTGTCAACCTTGACATTGACATTGGTATTCCATGACTGCCAATAAATCCCCCTAAATCCTTTATGGACCCTTCATTTGCAAAGTAACTATAGTTGTCAAATGAACGTATTGGAGTAAGCATGTATGAAGTAGCATAAAGGGGGAGAGCTCAGGTAAGGTGCAAATGCCTCAGAGTTCTACCATAAGTATAGTACTTGGGTAAATGTACTTGATTACTTTTATTAAATGTTGAATCATGTCTATCTTGATGAGCATGGTCTTTTGTAGGATGACAGTGACCCCATTCACATGACATAGGAGGTCACTGAATGGTTTGATATGTATGAAAATGATGTGACGCATATGCTGTAGCCTTCACAGACACTTGATCTCAACCCAGTTTAAACCCACTGAAGATTTTGGAGCGATTTTGAACCAAAGAAGACAGACATGGTATATCTGCCACAGAGTGCCTCAGGAAACATGAAATGAGAGTGAAATTAAACACGTATCAGAAGTGAAAACCCAGTCTCTCCTCAGATAAATGACAATGACTGACAAAAGACATTTTACAAATATTTTAATGTAAATTTCCATCAGAATGTACAGCAATATATGTTAATAAATAATTCATCACAATTATACAGCCCAAATAATAGATTACATGACAACTGATTGAAACAAATATGCAGGATTTCACAGCGAGTGTGTGGAGGAGACTGAACAGGTGATGCAGGAAGGTCAGGCGATTTTGGGAGATTGCTACTGTAGCTTGTGCTTGTAGGAACGGGCTCCTGGGATTTTAATATTCAGAGGGAAAGGGGGGCAGAAATTACGAATTAGTGACATTTGTTTTATCTGCCTGGAACAAAAATAAATTTCATCAAAAGAGAAGGTGTCGTTTATTGTTATCCACAGAAGGCTAGTGTCATTCTGATGTTTATGTCATCCATAAACAATTAGAGATTTGTTTCAAGTACTCTGCGAGTATCAAGTGTAAAGATATCGTTTATCAGTTTTGACAGTCCTGAAATAGAGCTGAATAATAATTTGGCTTTTTCGTTTCCTTGACAAAATCACTTAACTTTGCTTTTTAAAATAATGCCACATGAAATCACCTTCAGAGGGGCGAAAACAAATGCAATGTCGGACAATGTGTCTGAAAGTACTGCTGTTTCACTCAAGTGATGCCAATTATTAAGAACGTGTGTAGAGTGCTGCAAAAGGCCTTTTAAAAATATCACAACTTTTATTCTGTTCAAGTTTTATCAACATTTATAGGCATGTGGAGGGACACAGACTCTGGGATAAACCATCTTGAGTAATCTTCATGAGACAAAAACTGACATTTGCCATGTTGTCTTCCAGCCCCAGTGTATCTTGATCCAAACATTTTGACATCACATAACATTTTTTTTTCAAATACAACTGTCCTAACGTCCTTCATTTTCTAAAACAGTTTTTATTCTGACCAGCAGCAATTCAAACAAAACATATGGCTTCCCACAAATAATGGTTAAAACAATAAAACATACAAAATTCTTCATCTATCACAAGAGACATTACCAATGGAAAATTTATTAAACCTCAAAAAACTTCATTGATATCATTTGCCATTATATAGATAATATCTTTTTAGGTGTTTCCTATCCTCTGCAGGAGCTTTACCCGCACACAAACTGCTTCATCTGTCAGATACGGTGCTAAGTAGACACTACAACATTACACCACACAGAGGATGGTCAAGTATTCACTCCAATTCCACTTCAAGTGCATCCTATCAAGTTTAAGGCCTGAGGTGTGCTTTGATTCCTTGACTCAATTTTCATTCTCTGAGTATTAACCGAGTGACCACTGCATGCTTAGTCTCTTCTCATTGCTGTCCACAGAGGCTACAGGTTTGTGCCGAGTGATGTGTCCCATTAGTGTGGATCGATATAGTTTATGCAGAAACATACATGATATGAATTACATGGTGGAGAGTCCTTAAAGCTAATTAGGGGACTAGTGGGAGCGGTTAGCTGCGAAAGATGCTGTTTGACCTACACAGTGTTGTTACTATCCATGGGCAGAATGAGATAGAGCAGGAATGCCCAGACATCATGGTCACCATAGTTACCGTGGCAAACATGGCAGGTAATCAGTTGAATCTGGAACCACACAGGTAACACAACTGATTGGCCAGAGCGTGTAACAAGACAAGGATTGGCTCCTTCAAGTGCTTCAAGTGCTTTAGAGAGTGGTCTGGCTCCAGTCTGTCTTGTTCTTGTTACTGTTCCTTCGCTGTCAGAGGCGTATCCGTCGGGGAGCTGGAGTCAGAGGTCACCTCGGTGTGTGCCCGTTGACTTGCCCCCTGCCCCAGTGAATGTTCGGTAGCGTCAAACACCTCCTGAAGTGCTCAAGCTGGGCCTGCAGTCTCTCCCTCTCCTCTCTCACTTTCTGCCTCTGACTCACCAGCTCCTGACAAATGAAGGACAGACACAACTCTCATTACAGAGCTGAGACTTTCTACACCAAGCTGCATCACTTACAAACAATACGTACAAACTGAACATGGGAACACTGACATGAACAGATGGAAGTAGAGTCTTAAAAATAAGGGCTCAAAAAGGTTTGTTCATGAAGGGCTGGGGTTCTACCCAGAACATCTGCTTCTGAGGATCCCTTTTCTAAGAAAATGTTCTTAAAGGGTTGTTTGTAAGAATAAGGGTTTCATCCAAAGAACCTTTTTTGGAAGAAAGAGTTCTTCAATGATTGCTGAAAGTTCGAGGGGTAATAGATCCTTACCCTCAAATGTTTACCCATGTTTTACACAGTATTCTTAACTGTAGTACCCAAAATCAATTGATTTTACTTTTGTTCTGCCATAGTTAATATCTTTACCATAATTTTACAACATAGAATACCACATGGTCTGCCGATTTTCTTTTTTTCTTTAAAAGGGGTAACTGGTAATTGGCATTTTGTATTTGGTTCTAATTTGGGAACCAAGTTTCAAAGCCCAACCCTACTGCACCCATGACATCGTAAAGGCTGTAGTAGTAGTAGTGATTTTATTAAATCTCCAACCCATAAAAAAACCTGGTTGGGATCCAGTGTTGGTTGTGCTGGACCACATCAGTACTAGCCTTTTAGGAGCCTCATGAAGCCTGTGGCTACTGAATGTGGTTCCTTTAGCCTCAGACTTACTTAAACCATGATTAGTGGAAGAGATATCTATTACTACTATGGGTAATGTAGTCTATTACTACTTTTTGAGCCACCTTGGGTGGGCTCTAGATGAAACCCTTGGAATATAAAACGGTTCTCAGTAGAACATCCTGGGTGGATTTGTGTTAGCATCCTTAAAAGGTAGAAAGGTTCTGTATAAAACCCCAAAAGAGAGCAAGAGGTAGTCACAGATAGTTCTAGGTATAACCCTTTATGTTGGGTTTTAAGTAGACCCCTCTGAAAGGGTTCTAGGGCTCTCCTATTGGGATAAGCCAAAGAACCCTACATGGGTCTAATTAGAAACTTTACTTCTAAAATAGTTTACACAAATCTATGTGCAGACATGGTCTCAGGAACTTACCCCCATTGTGAGAGAGAGCTGCTCTGCAGTTCTGGTCAGATTGTAGTTCTGTGCTTCGAGTCTTTTACACTGACCGTGAAGGACCTGCCTCTCTATACTCCATTCTGTACAGAGAGAAACACACAGAAACCACAAATGAGAGGAAATTACATCCATCCTAATATCTCCTTTACACAAACAATCTGAGAGTGTAGTGTAGTCAGTACAGTTTGGGGCCCCCTGATGAATGCTTAATTTTTCTTTGTTTGTATCAACATCTTCTACATTTTTAACCACTGCTCTTAGAGCAATAATACAAGGCTTGTATTGTTGCTTAACTTCTATTAATGCTGAAAAATAATCATTGATTTGCGTCTTTTTTTCTAAGGTTACAGCACTTCAGCAATAAATGAAGCACGTCAGTGTTTGCTGAGTGCACATAATCGAGCAAAAACATCTATAAAATCCCTGAAATATTCACTGACTCACCATCAACATACTCCTGATAGGCCTCAAAAATAGCTTCAATGCCCTGCCACTTCCTTGGAGCTTCTTCTGTCTCCTCCTCCTCATCTTCCTCCTCCTGACCAGACTCTTCCTCGTCCTCATCGGACAGGTTTTCCCGTGGCCCTGGAGCGTCCCTGCTGGCTACAGGGGAATGGAAGTGATGGCCGTTGATGTGTACATGCTGAGGGGCATGATTAAGAGTTGAAATTTTCAGTTGAGGGTTGTTGTGAGGCAATGAGCGGTCGGCCTTCGCGCCGGCCTCAGGGACACAATTTGAGACTCCTTAAAAGAAAAGAGTGAGACAAAAAGGGCTGTCAGTCTTTGCAGCCATTTTTAGTACCTCATCAGGAGCCAATATGGTTACTAGTACTGTACATTTTAAATGCTAGGATATTATATATATACACCACTAGGTGGCAGAACATTGTCATTTTAAAAGTCACAATTAAAGCCTAATGGTTGTGCACCCATGGGAGTGAGTGGCTCACCTTTGTTCTGCAGTGTGTTGTGTGTGGACTGCAGCACGGCCTGGTGGAAGTGCTGAGCAAAGGCCTCGGGTGTAAACCTCTCCCAGGGCCGATTCCGCCCATTCTGCACAGGATTGGGCTCCTTTTTCTGAGGAGAAGCGACCACGCCGTTCTGGAGGCCCTGGAGCTTCCTGTTTGGCTGAGCCTCCATATATTCAGCCTTTTCATGATGGGGAGCAAAGGATGGAGGGATGCGGGCCATGTGGGTGTCCTTTGAGGGTTTGAATGTTTCATTATGGGGAAGATGTTTGGGTTTGTGTGAGTAGGGAGGGGAGGGGCTGGGAGAGTCTGGGTACAGATGTCCATTTGATTGACTCGGTAGAGGGGCTGATGAAGAGTCACCTGAAAACAAATTTGTACAGCTCCTTAGCAGAAGTTTTTATCACTTTAACATGCATATAAATGTATGTGTGTATTTGCGTAAGTGTCTCACCAGTTGAGGGAGCAGGAGGACTGTTACAGGGAGGTAAAGGATTATATCTGAGTGTGTCTAATGTCACAGTCTTCCTCTGAATGGCCTTCAGCAGCTCCTCTGTCCTCTCCTTATCTACAGAGAAAAAGACAGAATGAGAACACCTGTCATTCATATTTGAAAATAGGGCTTAAAATATTGATTGGCACAAGGAACTGACGGAAAAGGGTCAACGAATGGGTAACTTGAGGTCATGACCATCACAGAGTATGGCCACACACATTTAAGAAAGGTTAATCCTTTTCAGGTCCTGTTTTTTACCAGCTTTTGCCTAAAAATAGTTTGTCTGTTTTTTTCCAGAGGAGCCAATCGGTTTATAAGATTTTCATCCAGATATTACGTCTGTATCCAAAAGCTGGTAACCATAGTTTATAGTAAACTAGGTCCTCCTGCGCTGTCGACAGATTAGAAAAACGCTTCCGGTCACAGGAAATTAAGAGAAACATTGAGAGAGAGTGCAAATGAGCTGCTGATTATGCACCAGCCTCCCTCTGAGCAAGTAATGAACAATAAACATTTAAACATCAGAGAGTTCGCCCTGCAAACCATATTATAAAATCCAGTTTTCACTTTGATTTTTCTATTATGATTTTTTAAAATCAGATTTTCACGTTTTTTTGTTTGTTTTTTTAAATAAAAGTACAAAATTGATAAACTATAACATTAGCCCCTTTTACACTGCCTGTTAAGGGCGGGAATATCATGCCACTATGCTGCCTCACTGTTCTGTATATAAGGTATGATCAAGGGAAGGGGGGAAAGAGTGGTCTTGCCTTTAAGCCACCACAGGAGGTAGTAACAGCGCAGAAACAGTTTCTGTATAAACAAGACAGCCTGCAAGATGGCATCATGGGTGGTACAGGTGTGACATTTTGACAACGTGTTAAGCTTGTGAGTAGTTGTTAGCAGTTAGCAGCTAACTCAAAGAAGAAAAACAGCGTCTGTCACTTGGGAAAACAATGAGATTTGGGAGCTCCTTACCCTCTGAGCAGAGGAGTTGAGATCCATATAACAGGGGTGGTAAATGATTGTTATTGACACATTAATGCTATTGTTACTGTTTAGAAAGTGCTACAGACGTATGTCATGCTCGTCATGCCTCTTTTGAATTCACAAAAACGTGATGCAGTGTACAATCACACACTGGTGCAGAATGATGCTACCGTTGTTTGATTCTGTGTAAAAATGCAATGGAAGTTTACAGAAGGGACTTTGTAGCGGCCCTCTAGTGCAATCCTTACTGTTAACCCGGGGGAGAAACCGGAGGGTAGGCGCTACGCTTGTACGACAACATCCCCTATGAGCAAAGTGCAGAGCAGTGGTAATAAGCAAGCCAGCAGGAAACACTCACAAGGACTCACATGTGTGGCCATACCACCTACCACAACATCAGAGAGAAGCTCAGATTACAACACGCACAAAGGGAACGGACCTTCACTCTCTGCTCAGGACACTGTTACTTCATTTTGTCTTTACATAGCAAATAGTGGTTTGCTGCTGTATTGATGCTCTGAATGTCACATACAGAACCTTTAAAAAATAAGTAATGGAAAGTAGACTACATTTTTACATTAACAATACAGTAATAGGCTTTTAATAGGCTTTTAAAGAAATTCATACATTTTTGACAGATACTATATATAAACAGGCTGTGAATTCAAATCTACTCTTGCTAGAGAAAGTAAACCTCCTCTCGAGATGCCTCCTAACTTTATTTTCTTCTCACCCCTCCTACAGCCGCGGTAAAAAGCAAAACTGAGAGAAACCGAGGGTTGTTTTTTTCCACGGGGAATCACCAGAACAACTGTGAGGAGAGCGGAGTAGCACGTAGGATGTGTGTGGATACTGAACAGGCTGTTACCTCTCCTCTGCTGTGGGCTGACATGGGACAGGTTGAACATAAGGAGGAAGTCTTTTTTCTCGTCCAGTTCGGGGGTGCTGTCCATCTGCTCGGCAGAGTACGGGGTAGTTAAGGGAGCTGTAGGTGTTGAAGGTGATGAGGCCTTCCTCTTGCCCCGCACGGCCGGCGGAGAGAGGCTGCGCTCTCTCATCATCCTCCTCCTCTTCCTCCTCTTTCGCGCCAGAAGCTCATCGCGGTGGGCCAGCGTGGTCAGACCACACACACGCAGAAAATCCACCTTCTTTGGAGAGAGACATTTGGGCAGGTTAATATCACTCGTACAAACATTTTCAAAGCTTGCGTGTATATATGAAGTCTGTCATGTTTATGCACCTCGGAGGATGTGTCCAGTTTGAGTGGGGGCTGTTCTGTCACTCTCCTCAGATGGGCTTTCACCTCCTCCTCGTCACTCTCATCATATGACTCGTCCAGGTCATAGTAATAACCTGGTTGGAGGAGAGAAACAGATCTTTAATCATAAACACATTGCAGCAGTATGTAGTCATCTCTTCTGCCTACCACATCCCCTCCTGCTCATGTATCCCCCCTCCTGCCACCTCATCCTGCTCACCTCCTTCTCTGGCCTCCCTCCTCCTCTTCTCCTCCAGGTCCAGTTTGCTGAGCAGCCGGCGGTGCTGCTGGAGAACCTCGTCATACACCAGCATGCTGTCAGGCGGCTGACTCTGTCGCTCCCTCACTGGAGACGGAGAAGCTGCCTGACACCGTCCCAGCAGGTCAGCGCAGGCACCAGGAATAGACGGAGGCGCACAGGATTTCTGGTGGAGGTTATTGATGTGATGCCGGTGATAGAGGCTCTGAATGGCTCTGTCCTGCTCTGCTTTGTTCCAGGAACCTGCTTCTTGTAAACTAGCTGCCCTCAGTGAGGTATACCTCTCTGTGCCCTCCGCCCTCCTCCTGCCTCCTTCTTCCAGCTTCTCCCCCCAGCTCAGGGGAGGTCTCTCGGCTCTGGTCAGTCCTGGTGGTGGCCGACTTGGCGGCGTAGGAGGGTTGAGTTTTCTACGGGAGTCTGCAGGGGTGTCGACAAGGGAGGCTGGGTTCCAGAGTGTGGTTGGAGGAGCAGGAGGATGATGGGGACCTTTAGGGGAGATAAGGGGAGGTGGAGCGCCGAGGCAAGGGGGTGCATCTTTGCTGCCCGGGTTGTGATGGACTGAATTGGTTCTGTTGAGAAGAAGCAAAAGCAAATTAAAATTCCATTTAGATTCAAAGTCTCCCCACACTAAATCGTTTTCTAAATCTTTAGGCATGTGCACCTGTGACTGTCTCTCCTCAGCTCCACCCCTTTCCCAGGTGACCTGAGACCCATCTCCAGTGCACCCTCCCTCTCCTGGCCTTGCCCCCGTTGCCGTGTTAACCACACCGCCTCACTTGCCCTCTGAGTCATCATGGCAGCTGCCAGAGCTCCATGGAGTCCCCCAGAAGCAGCGTGATGCTTCCCCAAGTGAGAAGGCACCAAGCTGGGCACAGGATGTGGGATAGAGCCCCTGGGGGAGTGAAGGCCAGGCTGCAGGGACAGAGGTTTGGGTGCTGGGAAAACCGGGTGCTCTGAGTCCTTGGTTTTATCTGGAAAAACAGTTTTGGACGCATGAGTTAGTTCCTAGACAGGTAGCACAATTCATGTGTGTAGACATTTGGATGAGATTTATTCAGACATCACTCAGCGTCTTGTACTGCAGTTCTGATGAGGGTGACAAAATGATGGATCACCAATAATATTTTAAGTATGAGTTCAAGAAGAAATGTGCATGCAGCGTTGTGATTTCTTTAAATTTCAATGCATACACTTGGTAAGTTTATTTGTGATACATAAGGAAATCCAACAGATTGGACTGTGCCATATTTCAGGTGGATTCAAACCAACAGTCTTTGCACATGGGGTGCCTGCTCTCCCAGGTGAGCTACGGGTGCCCCTGAATATTCTCTTAAAGGTGGCACTATGATTGAGTACATATTATCATTCATCTGACACAGTTCATCTTACAGAGTGCAACATCATGTGACAAGTTTAAATATGGCCCTAAGCCATATCAAGTGCATTTACTGTTTCTGCATGACTGACTACTGTGCTATGAACAACTGTCTTTATCTGTTAACTATAGTGTGAAAGTCAATCTGGGACAAGGAAGGCACCCAAAGGAACACAAAAGGCACATTATTCATTACTCAAGATTGATACGTAGTATACTTCACACACTGACCCACTATGATAAAGGTCACGGGGTCATTTCAAGCACAAGTGTTCAACATTTAGCACACATTCAGCAAATCTCACAACAGTCTGCCTTGGTTTAGATTATGAGATACTATCTTGTGTGCAGAGATGACATTTCGGCCTGAGGGTGACACCAGCTCCGGAGAGCAGATTTGCCCAGAAGATTGTAATTTTTCTTGTGTACAAATGGAAATTCTGCCTCGATGGCTGTGCTAGAGGAGAAGTCAGAGCATCACCATAATCATAAGTAATCGCCCTTTGGGGGACATAAATATTCATACCAGATTCTAACCAACATCAGCATCCTGAGGCCTCACAGCAGCAGGACAAAAAAGGTTATGATTTATATCTGTTAAAAAAAGTTAACTACTGAAGAGTTTCTCCCCTCCTCTTTGATTTCCAGTGGGTAAAATATTAAAGGAGCAGTGTGCAGGATTTAATGGCATCTAGCGGGGAGGTTTGCGACCAGGTGAAATTTCTCCTGCACCAGGCGCAAACTCCAGGTTAGAATTCCTTCAGTGTTCATTGTTTAGGAGGTTTTACCAGGAGCCGAATTATCCGCATAGGTCTCTCCCTCTCCAAAACAAATGGATCAGGTGATTACAACTGGTATGAACACTGAATAAAGCAGTTTCATTTTACAAATCAGTGTTTCTCAGACGGGCCTAGCACTTGATAATTTAAGATCCAGACAATCAAAAAGTTTTTACCAGGAGCCGAATTATCCGCAGAGGTCACTTCCTCTACAGAACAAACTGACCCGGTGATTTAAACCAGTAAAAACACTGAATATAGTAGTTTCATTTAAAAAATCTGTGTTTTTCCGATGATGTTTGGCCCATGATGGAGGGGCTACTAACTACAGTGGCGAACATGAAAACATGAATGTTCCTATCTGGAGCCAGCGTTTGGTTTGTCTGTTCTGGGCTACTGTAGAAACACAGCGGGGCATTGTGGCGATCTCTGTAGACGAGGACCTGCTACAGAGATCAATTCGTATTTTCAGGTGACGAAACACTTAGGAAAAACATACTTATCCTAATGTATGCCATTTCTGCTAATATATCCCTATAAATCCTACACACTGGACCTTTAACTCAGTCATCTGTACTCAGCAAACCTTATTTGGGTAACTTAGACCAGAAGTTTAACTTTGTTTCCTCCTTCATGTTGGATTTTAACACAGAATATTATTACAAGTTTCTTCAGCTCTAGGTCTCTGGTTGTGCATGTGCGACACACATGCATGAGTGCACGCGTGTGGTTTGTGTGTGTTTGTGTGTAGGTACCCAGTCTGTTCGGGGTCAGCCTCTCCCCTGGCCTGGCCCTGTCCTCCGGTGGTGCCCTCCGAGCCTGCAGCTCAGCCAGGTAGTGGCTCTCGGCCGCTCTGACCATCTGCTGCTGTCTCTCCCTCTGCCTCTCCTTCTGTCTGTCCAGCTCTCTCTCCCGCTCCTCCTCCCTCTCTCTCTCCCTCTCGCGCTCCAGCCCTGCCTCGCGCTCCCTTTCTTTCTCTCGTTCGCGCTCTTGCTCTCTCTCTCGCTGGCGGAGCTCATTCTCCATCTGTAGCCTGTGGGGGAGGTTGACAAGTATGCACACATACACACACACACACACACACACACATACACAGGGGGAGAAGGTGAGAGATGCAACACCCAACATGAGGCAGATATTAACCACACACTGGTGAACCTCGCACAAACATTTCAAACATACACACACTTGCAGAAACACACGCAAATATGCACACACACACACACTCTCTCCACTTACCATGAGGAAAATAATCCATACACAGCATGACTGAGCAAGAGCAGATGAACACTTAATAGGTATCCACAGGAAAAGGACACACTCGCACACACATAGACACGCGCGCACACACACACAGACACACACACACACACACACACACACACAACAGAACACATTCAGCAGCAATCATTAGCACACAAACAAACCTACAGGATACGCAGGAGCCATTACAGAACCAGACGATAAATACCATCCATTTCAAACACAAACATTTCCCCCGTGCATTATGCCACAGGGAAACAATGTGTATTGTGAAACTGAGAAAGCAGCTCAAAGTGCTGAAAGAAAATGGAGAGAAAGAAAGAGAGACCTCCTTATGTGTGAGATTTAATGTGTGCACTTGCTCTGCATATGCATGTGTATGGGTGTGTAGTGTGTGTGTGAAGGGCAGTGTGTGTGATGAGTGTATAGGAGGAGCACTGTGGGGTGTGTGCTAAAAATATCACACACTCAGCAACCTGTGCCTACCCTGCAGAGAGAGATTACACAGCCCTGCAGACAGAGGAGGGGGAGAGAGAGAGGAAGAGAGGAAGAGAGAGAGGGACAGGGAGTGTGTGCGTGCGCATGCATTTGTGTGCGTGTGTGTGTGTGTGTGTGTGTGTGTGTGTGTGTGTGTGTTACCTTTCAGCCAGCGCTGCTGTGTGGTTCAGTTCTCCGGGGTAGCGGCCTCCAGGCAGGTGCAAGTGGAGGGCAGAGGGGTGAAGAGGTGGGAAGGCGCCCCCTGCAGGCACAGAGTAGAACTGCGACCGCAGCGCAGAAAGACACAGGGACTCCTCCATCCTGCGACAGACAGATGGACCGGGGGTAAACCAGTCACAGGCCAAGTGTGAAAAAAGTGGAAAATATCTTATATGTAAAGGTAACATTGCAGCAATGAAGATGAGAGGATGATGTGTGTATGAAGGTATTGTGGCAGGTATTATAGGGTACATAAAAGTACACAAATGCAGGTTAGACAATGAAATTGAGTGTTTACAGGAGCACTCCTGGTTCTTGGCAGCATGGATCTTTTTTCATTATCCAGCACTGCAGTCTAACATAAAGTAGAGATGACAACATAACTTGGACATAACTTTTCATGGATGCTTTTGATAAAACTTTGAACTGTTTTAAACTCTCTTTAATTTTGAGCAGCCCATACAGTGAGTACAGAGTGAACTTCAATACGAGCATAAAAAAAGAAAGCATTTTGATTGTACTGTCTTATGCTTTCAAGTCCCACAGGTTTACTCCGAACTTGGACACTGGCGTTAGTTTTTGTGCACCAAACACATGGAATTATTTACAATGCAGTGTCAAGATCAACATTTTCATAACCTCAAGGCAAGATGATGTTCTCAAAGCACCTTACCTTAGTATGCAATTTGTACTGAGTTTTGTTCTCTTTTGATTTGTTTAAAGGTCCTATATATTGGTGGATATAAAATATAATATAATAAGTATGTTTTCTTTAGTGTATAATCACCTGAAAATAAGAATTGCCATGTTTTTGTTACCTTATAATGAGCTGTTTATATCTACATAGGTAGCAGGTCCTCGTCTATGGAGATCACCATTTTTCATCACCATGTTTCTACAGTAGCCCGGAACAGACAAACCAAACACGGGCTCTAGAAAGGGCTGCTTTTTTGAGTTTTCGCATCAGCCATTGTCATTAGCAGCCCCTCCATGACTCCATAACTCGAGCATCAGAATTTTTTTTTTTTACGTGACACTTCTTTATTTACTGTTTTTTTTTTACCAGTTTAATTGCTAGGTCCATTTGTTTTAGAGAGGAAGAGACCTCTGCGGATAATTTGGCTTATGTTAAAAACCTTCTTAACATATGTATCAGAAATGAAGTGATTACACATTAAGTTATCAGAGGAAAAAGGTGAGCACATATAAGCATGAGCTGGGCAAGTGGGACATCTGAGACATGCCGAACAGCGTAGGAGAAACACTGATTTGTAACATGAAACTGCTCTATTCAGTGTTTTTATTGGTTTTATCCACCTGGTCCGTTTGTTTTAGAGATAAATAGCGATCTCTGGATAATTCCGCTCCCGTTGAAAACCTCAACAATGAACACTGAAGAAATTATAACTGGGAGAAGTTTCAGCCGATTGCAATCTGCAGTGTTCACCACTAGATGTCATTAAATTTCCCTAAATATTACACACTGGACCTTTAACTTGAAACCATTGCAAATTACAGAAAACTCAATGACTTTCAAGATTTGAATGAATTAATTAATGAGAAGTTTAATTAACTGCAGACCCATTTTAAACAAGCACCTTCAGTTGTATTCTTGTTGTTTCCTGACCTTGCTGCTTACTGTATATGGTAATGGATTTAATATGTACGCTGACTAAACAATCTCTTGAAAAATCAATGCACTCTATTAAAAAGTGAAATGGGAAGGGAACACAGGGACGGCGGTGGAGTCTGCCTACAAGGTAAAGGTATGGTGGTGTTTTAGTCATGTGAAAAGATGGTGTGCTTATCACTGGCAGTGTTATTTTGGTAAATCCATAGAGCAGCATAGTTTAGCTTTTAGCAGTGTTTCCAAAATTCCCCTTAAATCTCCCCTCAAGAACTTCAGTTGATTGTATTATAAGTAATTTGCTTTAACTATTTTTATCTACGCTACAATATACTCCTAATGAGAGAAATATTCAAACCAAAGACGTGATTCTTACAGCTGCACCCAAATGTCTTTATTAGAATCCAAACAAAACTTTGTGGGTGACAAGATAACATGAGTCTGAGAGGTTGAGGATTGGGAGTTTAGGGTGGTGTTATTACCTTGGTAAGGACAGTGGGTGGTGCAGGTAGGCAGGATGATAGTAAGCAGCAGCAGCTGCAGCGTGGGCAGCAGCAGCAGGGTCCAGACTCAGGGGTAGAGACGTCAATCGGAGGTCATCTGAGGTGGCGAAGGGCCGCAGTGCTCTTAGGTACTCCTCTGGGACGGCACCGGAGGGAACCACGGGATGCATCTGCCCAGGCAAACTGCAGAAAGAGTGCACACACACCATTAATCTTAAACTGTTTATGTGCTTCCAAATAGATGTATGAAGATTTTTTTAAAGGTCATGAATACATACGGTCGAACTATGAGTGCATTGCTCTTACCTAAGGCTCTGTATTCTGGGGTCCTGCATGACAGAGTTGGGGGTGAGGCCAAACGCGTGAGCCAGGGGGTGAGGTGAAGGCGTGGGTGGAGTCCTCTTATCCTGTTGGGGCTGGGTGTTCTCAGCACCCACCCGCTCTCTGCTGTGTCCCTGAACACTCTGCTCAACCTGACATAGAGACAGACAGTGTGAGAGCAGACATTACTTTGTATATTCATGGGGTTATAGTGTGTGCGACGTTGAAACTGAGCAGAAAAAGTTCAGGAAAAGAGGAGAGGAAAATGAGACAGGGTAACCCCCCCCCCCCACTCAGAGGAGTGGAAAAAGTGGGTCTGATATGTCATAACAGGTCAAGATCAAAGTGGAAAGATGATCCTAATATCTGGCCAACTGCTCTCTCCTTCATTGCTCTCACTCTCTCTAAGAGCTTCCCACTCAGAGGATTTGGTTGCCACAAAGTCCTTGATTGCTCAGAGAACAATTCCAACCTTCAAATCACCACCATGACAAAAGCAGTCATGGAAAAAAAGCCAAATTACAAAAAGATGTTTCCCAAACTTGCATATAAATTAAAAACAAATAGTGACACAGTTGGCAGGGATGCATACCATGTGGCTGTGCTCTGGGCTTGGCTCTGTCCCAGGGTGCTTAATATGTCATGTGTCATTTTTCTACTCTCTCTCTGAAAATTTCAACTAAAGAGGCAAAACGCCAAAAGATAGAAAGAGTTTACAGCCATGCTAGCAGCTCTGAGAGGCTGTACTCGCAGAGTGTGACATGCTGACCTCAGAATACTAACATGCAGGTGAAAATGTTACTGTGCAGGAGATTTTTCGTGTTCATCATCTTAGCGTGGTAACATTTTTTTACAATTTAATACTACTGCTTTGTTTTTAAGTATTGTAACTTGCACTGTATACATCTCAGGTATGCAGGCTCAAGGATTGTGCTGTGCCATCTAGATGTTTGTGTTCTTGAATCTTGTATATAGTGTTATTTATTTATGTTGCAGTTTGATCCCAGACAAACATTCTCTCATTCTGTGTTGCACAAGAGATGTGTGGTAAAATAAAAATACTGACTGATTACTATTAGCACTTTTACACAAAGTCCAGCTGAAGCTGATGGTAATGGCATTATATTGCAGGTATTTGGTCAAAAAACAAAGTTTGGGTGGAATTAAAAGTTTGACCTGATGATGGTCCATCCACCCATTTTCATCTGCTTATCGAGGGCCAGGTCGCAGGAATCATAGTCTGGGCCAGAGCTGCAGCTAATGAATACTGTGGATTCATTAGTCACTGTGGAAGTCCAAGATCATGCCCTTACATATCTTGTTTTGCAGCACAGGACTTTTATTTTGACAAAATTTAAGACATTTCCACCATAAATCGATGCAGAAAAGGCACAAATTGGTGCAAATAATTCACCAGAGTGCAGGAAATTAGGAGTTAGATGCTCAAAATTTTCTGATGGAGGACACCCCAAACCCCACGTGTCATATGCACCCTCATGTTGAAACAAAACCCATGCCTTTGCATAGAGAAGTACAGAAACCACAAAATATGAAGAAGCTGGAAACAGAGAATTTTTACCTTTGTGTTTATTGAAAATTATTCAAATCAATTAAATGATCATCAGATTAGTTGGTGATTAATTTAATACAGTCAATCAGTTAATCTATAATTTATTGCAGTTTTACTTTGGACACCTGTGCATATTTAATGACAATTTATCCAATAGTTGTTGACACATTTCAGTCCTGATCAAAGTGGTTGACTGACCAACCCACTGACCGACATACTGACTTTAATGACTGTCATTCAGAGTCACACTGCTGGTGTGGCTGACAATATAACTTTGTGGGAAACATCTTTGACGACACTGAGTTCTCCAGGATACAAAAGGAATCGCTGCCAGAAAACCTTGGACAACCATATATTGATAAGAAGAAAACATACGTTTCCCATATAATGTGTCAAATCTTGTTGCTACAGCAACAGACATCAATACAGGTCGGACCGACCACAGACAAACCAAAAACAAATGATTTCTCCCAGCAACACCCGATCTGCTACCTGAGTTTTGTATAACACTTGACCTGCAGTGAAAAATCTGCGCTTTGAATATGTTTGAATAGTTTTGAATGTGTCATTCATGGAAAGCAGATTCAAACCAGTGATAGACCGTCTCTCTCAGTCTAATTCAGCAATCTTCACTGGTTCAAAATGAGAAGGGAAGACGACACACAGAGGGTCTGGAGACCAGCCATCGCATTCCTTGACCTCTGACCCCGCAGACAGCCAGCGGCCTTCACAGATGCAGCAATAAACACACACAAACAGTCTGTTTCTTTAGCTTAAATCGTCCCGTTCTAGGACAAGTTGCATACAGTAAGGACAAACACTGAATCCACACAAAGCTTTAGAGCCCTCTCTCTGTCGCTCTCCTGCTCATTCTTCCTCTCCCTCCCCTCCTTTCTTAACATCCTATTCTCTGTTTTCCTGCCTCCCTCCCTCCTTCTTTCTCTCTGAATGTCTGAATGGGAGCCCCAGGCAGGCAGAGCCACAGAGTGGTCTTTGTGAAGGGGGAGAAAGGCAGCTCTGATCCAGGGGGAAGTGGCTACTGTGGGGGCTAACCCCTGCATTGTGTGAGGGGCCTGGTTCCTCGCCCCACCTTAAATTCGCTCGCACACCCACAAGCAAACACAGCCATAGACGCACGCAGACACACACATACACTGGTCCCTCTTCACATCCTAAGCCTTTTGTGGCGAAGGGTCAAGTACACACACACATATACGCGCACACACGCACACAAACACTGCAGGAAGCTGAACACAATAGGTGCCAGTCTCGGCAGCCTCCAGTGTTTCTTTACAAACCCCTCATGTGTTGCAGAAAAAGACATGGACTGATTAGTGAGAGGAAGAGGGAATGAGGCGGAGGGGTGAAAGCATGAAAATGAAAGAATGAGACAAGACATGGAAAAAGAGAGTGGTCGGTTGGAAGGAAAAGAAAGAAAAGAGAGATGGCTGGTTTTGACAGTTTGATGTTGACAAGCACTGGGACTATTTCTTTAATGGAGGGAGCAGCAGGAGGACGGATAAAGGAGACAGAAAGAGACAGACGACTCATCTGTGCTGAGAGAGAGCACGAGAGGGAGAGAGAGAAATGAGAAAAGGAGAAACCAGCAAGACAGGGGAACAAAAAGTACAGATACACAGAGCGAGAGCAGCAGATGTCTTGTCTCAAATTTGTCTGGAACACCAGCGTGTACGACCATTTGATAAATGACGTGTCTTACCTGTCGTCCGTCGGCCCTCCACAGGCCGTTGCTGGTCTTGGTGGGGGCAATGGTGACAACTGGAGGGGTGCTGGGGACACCGTGGCCCCGGGTCTGGCCCAGGAGGGGCCCTAATGAGCCCCGCTTCGGGGTGCTGACTGGCGAGCTGTGGCTGGTGGCCGGGGAAGAGACTGGAGACGACTCACCGCTGAGGGCAGAACCTGAGGCGGGGAGAGACAGGGGTTAATGACAGCAGGAACAAACTGCAGCTATCAGACGGCAGATTAAAAAGATTTTCAGGATCAAACAATCCCCCTGCGACATAATGCAGATGGCGCACGAAAGAGAAACTTTTTTTTGTCAGTGTGCTGGCCTGTGACAAGGTAAACAGTGATTCAATCATTCTGATGAAAAGCATTCCAGATAAATGTGACAGAAATAAAGGAAAGTGTAAAAAGGTACACAAGGTAGAAGAGATGTGGAAAATTGTACAAAATTAAAGTGTGTGTGTGTGTGTGTGCGCGCGCGCACGCTGATGAAAAAACCCACAAAAATCAGATATAGAGAGAACGAAAGAAGGATGTCATAAATGAAGGTGTTAAAAAGAGGCTGGGGTGTGACACGGCGAAGGGGGAGGTGTTAAATGTGATAAAGAGAGAATATGTGTGTGTGTGTGTGTTGTCTGTAACATTCACGCTACCATTACTCTATTACTGTAACACTCAGCAACCAGCTGACACACAGAAACACACTCAGAGATAGAAAGAGGGAAGAAGTAATGAGATGTAGAGAAGGTGGGAATGAATGAGCTCATGTAGAGCTAGAAGGTAGAGAAAGAGCTACAGGGACAGAGCGAGAGGAAGAAAACTAGATGATGATGAAGAGAGAGCGGGAGAGAGAGAGAGAGAGCTTGTTATAATTGGCTGTAATTAGATTCTCATTATTAGGAGATGAATGGAAACGGATGAAGGAAGAGACAGAGAGGGAGAGGTCAGGATAGGTCAGCTCTTATTCAACACCTTCATTAGGACACCAATGAGCTGAGTGAGGACACACATACACACACACTTATACACACACACACGCACAACCAGCGAGCTCCCAGGCAGTAAAACGTTTTACATTAATCCACAAAACACAACCTTGGTCTGTGAAATGATCTGCTTGCACAATTATTGCCACTGTGTTGCAATACAATGTGCAATTTTCTGTCATTAACACCTCGTTTACATCTTAAAGGAATAGTTCAACATTTTGGGAAGTACACTTATTTGCCTGCCAGCAGAGAGTAAGCTGAGATGCCTGACGCCACTCTCACATCTGTACCTAAATAGGAATTTGTGGCCAAGAGACGGTTAGCCTAGTTTAGCGTAAAGAATGGAAACAGAGGTTAGCTAGCACCGCTACAGCTCACTGATTAACATGTTATATCTGGTTTGTTTAAAGGGGCATTACTATTTATCATCTACATTAGTGGTTCCCAACTGGTGGGTCACGGGTTCCATTCTGAATGGACCACAAGTGACTTGCAAACGTGTCAAATTTATTTTGGTACAGTGAATTTCCGGCACAGAGCTTTTATTTTGAAGTGATGTTTCCTGCTGTAGAGTAACTGACTAACGGACAGCTATTTAATAGAGACAGCAAACTAGCTTGATGACATGTCCAAACGCAAGTATGACACTGAATGTATTAAACTGTGGGACCTCAAACTAATGACCAGTGAGAAATCTGGACCCCATGGCTGGACCAGTTGGGAAACACTGTTCTAGATTCTGAAGAAGCTTCTTGGATGAGAGGCGAAACGTCTTCAAGAAACGCAAGCAAGTCCAGTTGCCTACGATATAGCACTTACTATTACCATCACCTGGATGACTGAGAATCTTCACCGACAAACTGTTCTAGATTGTTTTGGGGTGAGTTGCCAAGTGTTGGAGATATCAGCTTTAGAGATGGCTTCTCTCTCTGCTTTCCTGAACTTCACCCACCAATTGAATCACAGCACAGAAGGAAGAGTGCATCTACTGCTAGCTCACCTAATACTACTGAGCTAGATAACGTTACAGCTAAGCCCAGATGGATGCCATTAATGTTTACATCTCATGCTGTCACAAGCACAAGAATCTTGTGCATGAGTAGATGCACACTTCCTTCTGCCCAGTGATACAGTTTGTGGGTGTAGTTTGGTAGAAAGAAAATAGTTCCTACATGAAACTGCTCACAACAAGGTCTGTGGATTACCCTGAGTAACCGGGTCATGATCTCTGGAAAGAGATGTTGCTGTTGAGTTTTACAACAGTGTTTTTGGCACTTTGAGCACCAGAAGCCGAGTGCCATTTAGTTTAATTAAACTGGAGAGAAGGCAGACATCTCTGTGGCCGATATCTCCAACTCTCTGCAACTCACACCAAAACAATCTAAACTGATGAAGAGCGCTACAGGTAAGAGGAAAAATATGTATTTTTGACTTTGGGATGAATTGTCCCTTTAATCTGTCCACAAAACAAAGTGTAAAAATGACCAACTGAGGTTTCCCCACATGAAAAGGAAATACTGTAAGTATATCACCTAAAATGTTGAACTTTCCCTTAAGACTTAGTTTTACAGCTCAGTTTCTCTGTTCAGAGTTGACAAACAACAAAAACATACGGACACATTAAAGGATGTTGAAACAACCAGACAGCAGGAGCAGAGGTGTTTTTTTGGAGTGTGGACAACAAAGAGGAGTTTATTGTACGTGTGTGTGAGTGTGTGTGTGTTTGTGTGCAGCTCTGGGTTTTAAAGAAGTAAGATCACCACTCACCTCTGGGATCCTCGGCCTGTTTGGCCAGTTTACGCAGGGCAGCAGCGAATCCGGAGTTTGCAGATTGGGCAACTGCGTTCCCATTGGTTAGTGGGCTGAGGGGACTGACAGTAGCCGTGGTGCGAGTTGCCGTGGAGATCATTCCTAATGATGGTGATTTATTGGACTCATGGTTCATACCTGAGGAGGAGAGCCGGAGGAAATGTTGGAGGAGCTTTGATATATGGAGAAATTTCACATTTATCGTTTGATATACCTCGATAAAACACGGGACAATCCTGTTAGAAAATAGTGTGTGATTCTTTTGTCAACTGGGGAATTCAATTAACACTTCTTTCTTTAAAAAAAAATAAATAAATCTTTCGATGATTTTGTAACAACATGCGTCAGGTTTTGAACACAGTTGGTATCTCATTTATCTTGAATGAATGAGACTCGTACACAAGTGCTCAAAGAGAATGGGCAAGTGTGTGTGTGTGTGTGTGTGTGTGCGTGCGTGTGCGTGTGCCTTTGTGTCTGGACATCATAGTGAGCACATACGCATGGGTCAGCTCCACAAGAGACAAGAGTGGAGGGAGTAGAGCTGTGTCAAATAGAGCGGTGACCCTAATAGCAAATCACACACATGAGTGCACACATGTCCATTTCCTCAAGGGAGCCAGCCAACACATCTTAAGACCTCGGGAGTATCTACACGCAAACATTATTAAGTATCACTGCAGTTTTACACCCTCTAAGATGCAAGCACACACAAGTAAACACACACAGCCACACACACGCACGCACACAGATAACCAGGAAACCCATCGATCTACTGAACAGTGGACACACTGAGCAAACGTGGTTAGCGTAACCTTTGTCTTCACCCTCTACCCTCTTACTGACCCACTAATGTTAATTACAGCTGGAATTAGCCAGCAGCCCCCCTGCCTGCTACAGCAATGACCTCATTACCACCACACACACACAACCACCTTTCAAACATGGATACACACATGCCACAGGAAGAGCAAACAAACAGCCAAGGCAGTAAACACACTCATGAAAAATTCATACGTGCACATTGAACACCATTATCGAATGCTCTGCTCATCACATGAAAGATTTTTTTTTTGAAGAGGCGATCTAAAAAGGGGCGGTCAGCTCTCTGACTTTTGTTAATTCAAAGTATCATAAATCTCGTATCATTCGCAGACACCAGATGAGACGTCTGCCTTCTACCTGCCAGCTTTCACACATGTGAGCAAAGACAGGCAGAGGAAGCTGCAGAGCGACAAACAGAGTGAGAGTGGAAGATATATGAAGGCAGGAGTGAGGGAAAACACAGAGAGGGAGAAGAAATGAACAGGAGCCAAATCTTAAAGTAAGTGGACATGAAGTGGAGATCCATCAGAGCAATGTACATGCACATTTTTCCTGCATGTTTTGAAAATTTAAAACCAATAATCAGTTAAACGTAATCAAAGTGTTGAAAGAGCTACTCCAGGTTGTTACCAGCTCCCACAAAGCAACACAGACAGATAAGAGTGTGTCAGCCTACATCACAGTGCTCTGAATGACACGTCTAGTGTGTGTAATGTACACAGCTAACATGCTTCTCACATGCATGATGTGTTTAAACATCAGAAGACAAAAGGCTACACAAGATGTATGTATTTCTTTAATGTTCACTGTTCTTCTCTTACCTTTTTATAGTTAACTTACGTTTTATTTCCTTTCTTTCACCCACTATTTTGCTTTAATTCTTCGGCTACACTTACGTATTTACATGTCATGCCGATAAAGCAAATTGAAAGTGAAACACACAGACAGAGAGGGAAAGAGAGATGAAGAGAGTAAAAGCTCAGATCCTGACAGGCTGTGTGTGTGAATGTGTGTGTGTGTGTCTATATCTCTGTCTCTGCTGAGCCCAGCAGTCAAGGGAGAGATGATAAGACAGTTTCTATCGACTCTTTCTCTCCCTCCTTCCTCTCCACTCACTCAGTCCTTCCTTCCTCTCCCTCTCTCTGTGTGCGTCTCGTTTATCTCAGCATACTGGAGCTTATTTAACAAAAGCCAACACAAATAATCTCCTCTCTGTTTCTTTCTTTCTTTCTTTCTTCCTCTCTTTTTTCCCCTACAATCTTTTGTCCCGGGCTATTCCTGTGATATTTACTCATGTCATTCACAAACACAAACATACTAACATATGCATGTGAGCATAATTCAAACATGCAAACAGACACACTCACCCTCCCGCTCACTGTTCTCCTCCTGCTCGTCGTCTTTCTGCTCCTCTGTGAGACTCTTTCTCTCTCTCTCCCTCTCAGCCTTGCAGCTGCTACGTGGTCACGTGACCTCTTTTCTATCCACTTCCCCCCTCCTCCTCTCCATCCACCGCGCCCCCACCTCCCCTTCCCCTCCCTCCCCATCTATCACCCTCTCCATCCTGCCTCCTCCTCCTCCTCCTCTCTTCTCTCGTCTCTGTCACTCTTTTTATCTTCCCATTTTCTCTCCTTAGCTGTCCCTTCTCTCCCTCTCAAACTGTGCTCTCTGTCGTTTTCTTTTCTCTCTTCATTCTTCATCCTTCCTCCTTTTGGCTCACACTCCTGGGAGGGTGGTTGGGGGGATGGAGGGAGGGGGGGAGTAGAAAGAGGAGGAGGGTTTAGGGTGATGACGGGGAGGGTGTGTGTGTGGTTTTGAGCTCTGTGTGTGTATGTGTGTGTGTGTGGCAGCGGGTAGTGTTAACCCTCCATCCATCACTCTGTCTCCCTGCTAGTCAGCTCTGTCTGCTTTGGGGACAGGGGTGAGGTGGGGGAGGGGAAGTTTCTGACAGTGACCTGTCACCCTTCACCTCTGACCTCTGCTGCCCCGGACAGCAGGAGGTTGGAGGGTGAAACACACAACAGCCCTAAATACAAATTAAGACATTTAACTCCCTTTAGGAATCTTTTTTTAAAGTGATGTCTGAATAAATAAACACGAGTTGAAGGACATGCCAGCAGCCTCATGAGGCTGTGATGCTCACTGTGCACCAGAGAACTGTTGGACGGAGGTTAAATGGAGAGACGACTTTGATATTCATCAATATTGGAGCAGAAAAATTAAATTTGGGCAGAGGATGGTGCCACTGGAAAGGCCATGTCTTTACCATAATCTCAAGGGTTTATCCTTTCTAAATTAGTCATTAAAGGACATCTCGGACATGCCAGGTTTGACATTGTCACGTCACGTTCAGCAGTTTCTTCTTAACTTCACTTTGAGATGAATGCAAGTGTAAACATACTGACATGATTACATTTAGCATGTAATATATGAGCTACTGACATTACTACAAATATACAAACACATTAACGTTGCTATAAAAATGATGGCGTCATCCTGACAGTACATATGTTCCCCAGCTCTAAATTCCTGTAATTGTAATAAGACACACTTTACATCTGTCATCCTAGTGATTTAAAAGATTTACAAATGTCCAAATATTTCTCTTTGAGACTGGTAAGGGCTATCTTTCCAAGAGCACAGGGGAGGAGGGATGTTTCAAATGCAATTTGAACAGTAAAAATCTGTTCAGCCACAGTAGAGATATCAATGTCTGAAGGCAAGAGAACTGTCTTGCACAAAATTTGAAGGCGTAGGTGTCAAGGAGGAAAACATCAGGAGGCTGTGAGCTGTAGGTTGGTGATTTCAACATATCGAAGCAGGGGAAGATACATTGCAGAAAACATAAAACTCTTTCAAGGATTTAAATAGGCGTGGGACGATATGAAAATTTAATGTCACGATTATTTTGGTAAAAAATAATTGTGACACATGGTGTTATCCAAGGAGACATCTAAATATGCTTACAATTCTGACAGCTTATGCTCATGTTAAAAATTAAAATGGTACTAAAACAAATTGGAATCACTTTACCTTATATTTTGGGTTTGGGTTGATGAATACTTCACTGCCCCAAAATGACCATTTGTTTATCAATTTCTCGCCCATGTTGAGTTAGATTAATTCAGAAAATTTAGTTTTTCTTGCATGCCTCCTTAGACCAAAGAATCCAAAAATGGCAAACATTGTTTCTGACCAGCACTGAAAGTGGGAGCAGAGATTAATTTCACTTTCAGTACCCATTGGAGAGGACTAAACGCAAGATGATGCAATGTGTTTGGGAAGCACTGAGCATGTGACTAGATACATGAGACTTGGATCATACTGCACGACTTGTAAACAGATGTTTAAATATAGTTTTGCTGCTGTTAAACGTGGTCCCCAATTACTTAAATTCATCAACAATATTTGGTGTTTTTGGATTCTTTGTTCATGCAAGAAAAACAACTTTTTCTTCAAGAATTCAACATAACACTGGGTGAGTAATTGATATAATACTGGTCATGTGGGAGGTGTGGTTTTCTTTTAAGAAACAAATATTTTTATTTCATTACAGAGAGTCCTGTAATGCAATAAAAACAATCTCATCTCATCTTTTTTTAGTGAACATCCTTTTTAGACATCCTTTTGACTATTTAAAATTGCACCATATCTTTCTATATGACATATCCCAATTATTTATTAAGATCTTTTACATTTTTCTTAAGTTGGTGCGTATGCAGCCTGTTTTTCCAGAGTCTCTTATTGTAAGTGTCCCCAGACTTAATGTGTGCTGGAAACATAGATTTGCTCCCGTCAGCCTCTGCTGTGCTTTGAGCTGAATGTAGAAATAATGCAAACACTTAATATATGACATTAAACTTGTTAGCATACTAATGCTAGCATGTTAGCATTCATATGGTAGACTACAAACCTGCTGACCTGCAACACAGCCACACACTCAAAAATTTGAGCATCAAACACTTAATTTCCTGTATAGTGGTAATGTGTGCCTTTTCTGCATCAATTTATGGTGTATTTAAGTGTCTTTTATTTTTGTCAAAGTTAATGTCATCTGTTGCTTTCACGTTTTTATTGGGGGGACAAATGCACATGTTCTACGTATTGAGGTGGGTGTGTGTTCTGCGTCCATCCCAAAATCTACACCTGTGTGTATTTTAGTTTTAAAGTATCTTGTATGATGTTAAGTGATGACCAAGTTTAAAATTTGACCTGCTGGTGTCACTAAATGAAAGTCACAGTTCATCCTCTGGGAACCAGAAATATCTTCAACAAATGTCTTTGCAATTCATCAAATTTCATATATAATGTTTCTCAGGATCAAAGTGTTGGACCAGCTGACCAGACATGCATCAACCAACTGACGCTCCCGTCCAAAGAGTCATCAACCAGCCGTGACTAAAAATATCCTGACGTATGCCACAAACTAATAATAAAACTACCAGCTTTGCCAAAATGGAAATGGAAATCCGGGTGTGACTCCAGTCATCCACACACACACGCACACAGACACACACACACGCGCACACACAATCCCACTCTGCTCTACATGATGTAAGTGATATCGGACATGTTGAGGCCTGTGTCTTTGACACCTTTTTTGTGTCTCTCGCTCGCTCTCTTTCACTTTCACTCCCTCTCTATCTGACACACACAAAAACAGACAAACACCGACTACACAGGGGAACAGTGAGGACAGCAGGGGGGGACCTGCTCTGCCCCGTCAGCTCATTAAAAAAGCACAATGCGTGTGTGTGTCTGTGTGTCTGTGTGTGAGTGAGAGAGAGCAGAGATGGGTCATTAGGATGGAAGAAGAGGTTGTAACACACTACCTACTCATTAACCCTCATCACGTTGGCATGTCTGAGTGTGTGTGTTCTTGTGTCAGCTACTGTATTAACACTTAGACATTAAATTGACTCTCCTCATTTGTGTTTACAAACAGTTACCTCGCAATAGACCAATAATGAGCATGCACGCACACACACACACACACACACACACACACAGTCTCTTAACACAATATACACTCTATTTAAGTTTTAAGACATTATTATTTGGGCTCCTACAGCTGATACTAATCACAACAACAGCTACTGTTGCTGTTACAATAGCTGGCAGACTTTTTCAAATTCCTCTGACGAGCACACACACAAGGAGAGAGGGAAAGAGAGGCAGAGGAGAAGTAGCCAAATGTTTTACAGCCTCTTAAACTTGTCTGTAATAGCAGTCAGAGTGGCGTCAACACAGCAGTCTCCAGGGTTACTCCAGGGGCTGCTAAATGGCTTTACTAGCTCCAGTCACTCTGCAGCTCGCACAGAAACACTTAACACTTCCTTACAATCCATAAACAACGCACACACTCCCCCACTCCGGCATCTCACACACTCACGGACACAAGAATAGGCACGCAAATTAACATAAATGTCAGAAAAATCACACGAGACCCGACAACCTAAAAAACACACATATGCGAGCCGTCTGTGCAAATCCATGGCAAAGACGGGCTCATGCAGAATTAGCTGACTCAAGATCCAGGCATTGTGCGTCACAAAACGTATGCATGTGACCCCTAGGGACCAAACAGCCAGCACGCATTTATGGTCCTGGGATAAATGGAGCAGAAAAACCACATACTGTAATAACCAACACCTCCAGCGAAAAAAACAAACAGGAAGCAACATCCAAAGACACACTGGAGCAGAGAATTAGCAGCACGCAGCAGGAAAAGACGGAGAGAGTATGGGAAGTGTAGCAGTCATTACTCTGTTTTATATTAAACAGTGTGTCCGCTAGAGCAGCGCCATGTTTACTGTGCAATCATAACAGAGTCGAGATGTTAGTGAAAGGTCTATAAATTATCACCGCCACAGCTTAGAGCAGAAATGTGGGCTGTCAGCAAACAGGATGGCTACGTTGGAAAACTCTTCATCTGTTTTGTTCTCGTCTCCCCTCCCCTGAACTCGGGCCCTTCGCTTGCACCTCCTCCTGGCTGCAGGGCACTTTTCCTCTCCCAGTGACCCCTTCTCCATGTCTCTAATCAGTGTACTTGTCTACGAGCATCTTGTCACTGTCTGTCAGATACAGAAAGAAGATATAAATAGCAGCTGTTTTGGGACTTTCACTCTTTTCTCTATCTGTCCGCGTTATCGTTCCTTTGCCTTGTCATTTCCTCCTCGCTATCTCTTTCTCAGTCTCCTACCACTCACTCGACAGCTTCTCCCATCACGTCGGCTGCATTTCTGTTTTTCTCCTCCGAGTCATCGATCCTTTCTGCAGTGTGTGGCTCAGTCTCGCCTCTCTCTGATACTGAGATGATGCAAAAAGATAAAACAATCTGAGGCAAACCAATCTTACTCTGTCTCAGTTTGTTTCGGCTCCTGGCTGCGTCTGACTCTTGCCCGCAGGTTTTGTGTGTGTGTCTGTGTGTTCAGCGTTGGTGGTGGAGGTGTATACAGAGGGTCGTGTCAAAACAGTTGACAGCCACAGCTCCCCCTCTTCTGGCCCGAGGCCGGCTCTGCTCACCAGGTGCAGACACCAAGGTGGCTAGACCTCAACCATCTGAACAAACACAAGGACGGAGAACACACAGAGACACACTCTCGTTGCACAAAGGTGTACAAAAACAAACAGACCAGCAGATGCACGTAGAGCGGCCTGACAGGCAGGTGCTGGTTAAGTATAAAGTGCAGGGTGTAACTGAGGCGTGTGCTGCAAAACAACTATCGCTGTAGTAAACAAAGACGTTGGTGTTAAAAGAGTAACATTCAAGGTGAGGTTTGGGTCAGCAAATCAGAAGAGGGGCTGATCCTGTTGTCTCTGAGGAAATTAAGTTTACAGATTTTATGGATTATTTCCTCGTATATTACCACTGAATAGATTAGACTGGAACAATGAGGAAAGCAGCCTTGGCAGCTGATTTATTCCTGTCATCACCTCCGTCCTCTGTGTCAGCTGTCGGCACTGTAACAAAATAATTTGCTTTGTGGCACCATGTTGTGCCCGTCCAACTCTTTTTTTCTCAGTATGTGGAAGATGAGGACTTTGCAGTATAGATTCAGTCTGCAGTACAGTATATACAGATTTAGTTTCAGGAATGCATTTTACACTACATACTACACGATACAGTCATGGACAGAACAGGACTACTTAAACGTCCAACTAATAATTACTTTCATTGGCAATTATATTTCTGATGGACTGAAATATTTGGTCATACTGTTTTCTAAACTATTATTTAAGGTCACCAATGAACTTTGAACCTCCACCTACAGAAGTTGCTAAAGTACAATTCAATGACAACTGGCAAAGACGATGCGATATGACGCTCCAGAACAGATATTAAATGGTCCTTTGGGGATAGTGTTTAGTCAAATGTTGTTTCCAAGCTCAAGAGAGTATTAACTTCTCAATTAAAGCTGGATTGACGGACTTTAACATGTAAATGAATGTCTGTTACATTCAATCCCAAATGAGTTCACACAATGCTGATTTAGCCTATCATCGCCCAGCCTGGTCTCACTACAAGCTCGTGAATAGTGATGATGTCACTGAAGTGTCCCGACATAATTATAGTGATATGTGGGGCATCACTTAGAGGAACACATTCAGCTTTCCCATCAACTCCAACCCATGTAAACCCATCTGTATCACTATCAGATGCCCAGAGCAGCTGACATAGAGCATGAAAGTTTGCTCAGGGTGGGTGGGACCTGCACCGGAATTGTGCATTTTATGAAGCCAGCCAGGGGCAAAGGGGACAGGATGGTGGGGAGGGAGCATAGTGACGGAGCAGCAGCAGCTAGGAGTATGGCAGAAACTATGGTGGAAAATCCTCAAAAGCGTCCAAGAAAAGTTTCTGGAGTGGATGCTCTGGGTAAAAAAGATACTCAGCACTTAGTGGAAGGATTAAAGTCATAAAAAAGATTAAAGAGAGTGCTCCTGTGGGAGGAGGGATACAGTGAGCTCACCTGAAGGTATATGTCATAAGTATGCGCCAACAGTGTTCATGTAATTGCTCTCACTGCCAGAAGGGGGAGACAAAAGTGCCACACTCCAGCTTTAAACAATTAACTAATGGTACACTAAACATAAAAAAACAGAGAAAAATGTTATTAGCAGGTGCCAAGGTGACATCTTCCATTGTCTTGTTTTGTCTGACCAACAGTCCAAAATCAATTTCAGGTCCAAATACAATTATATTTCATCCTCCTGCTTGAAAGGCTGGAAATTACCTTAATTAAATAAATTCATTGATGATCAAAATAGCTGCCAATTAATTTTCTGTCGATAAATCAATGGGCTGTACAATAGTTTCACCTCTAATGATATTGAAACTACAGGAGATAAGAAGTAGGATTAGATAATTAGATACACTGAGTAGTCTACCAAAAACACACACTACAGAGCAAGGATACTCAACTTGTTTCACACAGGGGCCCCTTTTGCAAAATGACAGGAGGCTAGGTGCCAAATAATAAACAAACTACAGTGATATTATTGGTATATATAACAAATGAATTGCCTGATTTCAACCTCGAGACCTTTTCTGTCCTCACCAAGCAGCAACCTGCGGGGCTGAATACTGATGCCAACACAGGAGTACCAAAAACTGCAGTTCATCGAATGGCCACTTGAGGCTGGCTCCAAAACAGAGTAAATCCCCATAGACCCCCATGTTAAAAAGCCCAAATAAACATGTCTACAGTCTGGTACAAAAAATGGTTTTGATCTCTAAAGCTAATCTCCTTACTCATGACAACTGTACAGGGGTGAATTTTTTCATTAACTCACCCGTTTACATTTTATTAAGGCTCAAAGTTATGCATATTTAAGGGCGGGGCCACTTGAGTGACAGTCTGTCTGCGAGGCGTTGTTGCAATCTATGAGTAAGATCCACCCCTTGTTCCTCCACAGCTATACTCTTTTGTCCAAATATGGTCACTTCTGGCTCCAAAAAATCACCGGGTGATGGCCAAAATGTCCAACCAGAGGTTTCGAAGGTCACGGCAGCTACATCCATTATTATATACAGTCTGTGGTCCTCATTCATCTTCACCAAGAGGCAAACCCAGTCACACCAGCCCACACAGGTCAGGTGCACACAAGGGCATTTCTAGCATTTAAGGACATTCAGGGTTTCACCAAGACCTCTGTCATGGAGTCCGAGGGATCCTCTCCTTGCACTCTCTCTTATTAGACATGCTCTATTTTCATGCTTTCTTATGCTCCTTAAGTACAAAACAACCCCAGTGTGAATCAATTTATTTTCATTGTTAATTAGAAAATGGTTGGTGGGCCACCCTGTACCCTAGGCTGTAAGTTGAGTATCACTGCCATAGATGAATATTATGTTGATTAATGTTTATTAGCTTTTAACAATTAATTCACCAATACACATAGTTTTAATAATTTAGATAACTAAAAAAGACTGGGGTGACTCTGAAGCCATGGTGTGTTTGAGCAGTGCAGTCTGGGTTTACAGTATCTATATGAGAAGGAGGTAATTAAAGAGATTGGAGGTTTACTCAGTAACCCCTGCTGAGCAGCTGGTCTACGGCAGGTCAGGAGCAGCACATGGCGCATGGACCGTGTGTGTGTGTGTGTGTGTGTGTGTGTGTGTGTGTGTGTGTGTGTGCTGAACTCCACCTGCGGGTTGTGTACACACACAAAAGCGACGTGATCCGCTTGACTGCTGCTAATGCGCCCGGCGGCATCTATCTCAGCCAAACAATACAGTCGCTGTTAAAGGTCCCCGGATTAAAGAGCGACTCCTCTGACTCCCATGGGTGCTGTGTGTGTGACAAAACCACCACAAGGAAACTAGGTGACACACCGCTGTGTTTCAGGTCGGTCTTACTTGTCAGTTGAGTTTACCAGGAGCAAACAGGAGCGGTGTGTGATCACCGACGAGTTTGACAAGAAAGATAACATAACAAGGAACCACAAACACCTTCACAACCTGCCTCACCTTCTGCGGCTGCGTCAAGGCACACACCATTAGCAGAGCGAAACCGGAAGTGCGGAATTCTAACTTCAAAATAAGAGCATGCGATGTTCGCTACATGGAAACACGCGATGTAAAACTATTTTTAAAAAGGAATTGTATTTAATTGTGATTGAATTATTATGACAAAACTATCTCTGGTCAAGCTACCGTGACAAACGCTGATAACAATTTATTTTGAAACAGGAAACCAGAAGCAGTTTCCTCCTGCTGCCTTCACACTGTCCGTCAAGCTGAACCAGTTTGTCTGATTACATATTTTCGACTGATTCAATCACACAGTGTACACTGTGAGTGTTATAGTCTACAGCAGTTTATCTAAAAATAGCCTCCAACAAAAGTGGAAATTCACTTCCTCCAGCAGCCCATCTAGACAATAAAAGATAAGATGTACAAAGTGAGCACACAACTGCCCACACACATCAAACTGATGCTATAACACAGGGAAACACATATAGCGGAGATAATGAGACATTTTAAGTGTTTTTTTTTTTAATTAAGAAGGAAAGTCCTAAGGTCATCAGATAAAGTCACCTCTCAGCAACGCAGACGACATCCAAGAAATAATTCAGATGATTTAATTCATCTTAATGGTAACTTTAAAAGCAGTAGGCTGGATACGCACAAATGAACGACCTTATTATTTCACACCAGTGCACAACAAAGCAAACCCCAGGACGTTTTGTAGTAAAACAACAGAAAACAGACAACTTACCGCCTCACCAAAGAAAAGACAATCCTCGGGTTTTGCGCATCCTTTAGGTGGATAAATTACAGAGGCTCTGCGCGCAGCAATTCACTGTGTGATCTCCGCGACACCACTACAACACACACCGATGTGGTGATGTGGGAAGGAGAAGGACAACACGTTAACTGTCCTCAGAGAGAGGGAGAGAGGCGGGGTATGAGAAGGGAGGGGAGGGGAGGGGAGGGGAAGGGGAGGGAGGAGGAGGAGGAGGAGGGCGAGCACCTGCTCCACTGATGCTCCCTGGAGAGATGGAGGGATGGAGAGAAGGAAGATGTGGCCCCAGACTGCTGATACTTCACAGCCTGGACATGTTTACTGTCCACCGGAGACAATCAGATCTGTTCAAGTCAGCTCCTCCTGCTGCTGTATGCTCACACAGTACACAGGAGTACTGGCTGGCTAATTTAACTCATCATGATTATACTGCTGGTATTGATCTACTGCTGCTGCTGCTGCTGCTGACAATAACTCACCACTTTACATACTAATATTATTATCATCATCATCAGTGGAAAAATAACCTAATCTTGACTTACACAATGGTAGCAATGATGTGCTACAAATATCAACAGCAGGGTTTTAATGTTGCAGATGGCCCAGGTGTTAAGTCTGAGGATAGTGTCCTTTATAATGGGGCATCATGTTTGAGCTGCTGCTTGTATTTTTAGCAACTAAAAACCTAAGTGGCAACCTCTGGAGCTGAATAATGGAGCCAATGTGCAAGTGCCAAAAACTGCAGTTCCTTGAATGGCCACTTGAGGCTGGCTCCAGTCAATTCCATGTTAGAATTAACTTAACAGCAGAAATAAACATGTCACAGCCTGGTACAAAAATGGTTTTGGTCTCTATAGCTAATTATAACATTCATGAAAACTGTACGGGGTTGAATTTATATATGACTAACCCTTTTACATTTTATTAAGGCTTAAAGTTGCACATATGTGGGGCGTTGGTAGTGTAGTGGATAGTACAGAGGCATTGCCTCGCTGCAGCAGCTGCAGGTTCGGTTCCTGGCTTGCGGCCCTTTGCTGCATGTCAGTCCCCATTCTCTCTCTGTCTCCCCATTTCACTCACTGTCCTGTCCATTAAAGGCAAAAACCCTACAAAAATAATCTTTAAAAAAAATAATAAAAAAGTTACACATACGTAAGGGCGTGGCTGCTCTGAGTGACAGACCATCTGTGGATGGTGTCCTCAGGTTCTCGGTCAGATCCACCCTCTCGTTTTGATTCGTTTTTGACATTTGCCCAACTGAGCAAGTAGAGCTATTGTAACAGATGTATAATTGTAATAGGTTTGTATTTCACCAAGTCCATCTTTCGTATTTGTTCATATTTTGTCTGTATTTATTTTGAGGGAGTTTTATTTTGGTAAATTCGATTTTTGTTGTGTGACCAACATTTTGGGGCCGTCATTTCCTTTCTGCACTTCATGAGGAGAGGTGTGTTTGTGGAAAGCTGGTCAAGAAAAGTTGCTGTGCTGATTTTGATGTGTTTTGCACAGAAAATAAATCCCCCTGGTCAACACGGCAGAAGTTTTCCTCCTCTCCTTCCTGCCTTGTCCATGAACACAACGCAGAGCTTGTAGCAAACTGAAGTGTCAGGCCAGAGCAATTACACTAGGTTTCTGGTGACCTGATGAATGCCATTATTGATTCTGCCTATTAGCCCGATTCTTTATTGACCGCCATATTGATTCCTGATCAATTTTCTGTGTGGAAAAAGTAGGCTTAAACAGGTTTTCATCATCAAAGCAGCTGTCTCTCCAACACAGTGTAGAAAAACACAGTAGAGAGTGTAGCAAAAATATACATGTGACTCAGCGTGATGCCAATGTTAATATAGATATTTGCCCTCAGTAATGGGCGTGCTGCACTGTTGGGAAGCAGCGGTCGTGTGTAGAATGTCAAATACATGGCATTCCTGGTATTAAAGCCCATGTTGCTTAGAAAGATATGTCAACATACTGCTGGTGTTTCAACCGCTACTTGAAATGATCATTTTACAGACATTACAAGCAGCACTGTTGTCATCTTTCTTCCTGGAGTGAAGCCACGCTTTAGAGCGTTTCTTCCTCTCTGCCATGACTCCTTCTAGTTGCAAGTTTCCAGCAGTGACGATGCAGGAGTTTGACATTGTTTTGTGATGTGCAGCCGTCAGACAAACATGCCGGCATTAACCAAAGGAGCTTGGAGGCATGCGATTCCGTTAATGCGATTCCCTTCTCTATGTAAGTCCAATAGGCATTCTTCTTTCAGCCCCGAAAAAAATATATCAGGTGCTTAAGCCGCTAAATGCTCCATATGTTCACCAGCTAGCTGTTAACCTTGTCTGTCTGCTGTTTGGGGCTGCAGCGGGTTTATGAGAGCCTTTTTCACTTTAAACATCTACCTGCAGTGGCTGGAAATGACACTGATAAGAGTTGTGAGACTGAAACAGTACAGCTGCCGACTGGAAAACCAAAACAATGAGCTGAAAAATGCTAAAACGCTCTGTGCATCTGAGGGGAAGTGATCATTCGGGTGAGAATTGTTTGTGGGTTCACTAAGAGCGACACCTTTCAGATTAAACACAGTCATTGCAGATATAAAATATATGAATTGTACTGTAGACAAAGTTACCTTAGAGCTTAAGTTGAATTTGACTTCATTTAGTTTATATTCTATTACCCTTACCATTATGTAAGGAGGATACTCATGATGAGTTTACTGATTTTCTACATGAATCCCTCTGCTATTCATCAAAGTAACAAACACACTGTATGAAGTAGCGAGTAATAAATGTGTTTATTAACATTCATCTGTCATCATACGCTATAGGCTCACTCAGCCTGCTTCATTTAGTCTAATATTTCAACATCTCCCCTGGGCCTCTCTGTCTGTCTCCCTGTCTCTCTCTTTCTTGATCGTTCCTCCCTTCATCTCCCCATCCCTCTCTCCTCATCTCCCAAGCAGCTGCTCCACTTTGCAGCTATTTAACAGCTGTTTTGCATCGATTTGCGCTTCCGAGTGCAGATTTCTACCTTGTCCATCTTCCTCCTCCCTCTCACTTTCTATTTCTCCCCCTCTCTCTCTTTCCTCCCTTCCTCTTGCATTTCTAAGATGCCAGACACACAGTAGCACCAAACAGCCTTGATGTTTTCCTCAATGAATAGACTGTCTCCTTCAAGTCTTTCCCTGAGATCCATTCACTGATGAAAGACGCACACACACACACACACACAAGCATGCATGCACCCTAATGGACACACACACACACGCGCATGCACATACACACACACACGTACATGTGTGCGCAGATTAGCGGCCCCCTGCTTCCCTACTTTTCTCTCTATGGAAACAACAAGTACTGAAGGAAGCGATGAAAAAGAAAAGAGAAAAGTGAGGCTCCCCTATAATCCCCAAATCCCTCTCTCTTGTACTCAAACCTACACAAGAGAAAAGAGGGGGAGTGAATGAGTGTGTGTGTGTGTGTGTGTGTGTGTGTGTGTGTGTGTGTGTGCATGCTTGCATGTGTGTGTGTTTCTGTGTGTGTGCTTGCAGTGTAGGGGTCAAAGCACACAGCGGTGTGTATTCTCTGGGTGGGTTATACTTGGCGGTGGACTGTAGGATCCCCCATTAAGTAGCGTGTAAAAGAGGCCAAGCACAGAGGCCATTATGAACTCCGGCAGTAATAGCTCCAGGAATCTTACTGCCTCTGGAGAGCTGGTCATTAGCCTATTCCTCTCTCATAAAGCCCTCTATCCATCACACACGCAAGCATACACACATTTGTATGCAGACGCAGCCACATGCAAACACACGAGCACATGCACGGCTTGTCTCCGTCTCCTGCTTTCTTGCTCTCTGTCTATTCATCTCCAGTGAAGAAGAGTATAGTGCTGGGGATACTGCTACAAGAACAATCCACCAAGACATCCGCAGATGTCTTCAAAAACAGATGCACATAAACACACATTCGCACACGCACACAGATGCTCATTTACAAAAGCAGCGAGGCATAATATCAGCCATGAACCCAAACCGCTGATTATTTAAATGTATTCCTCCTTCCCCATCCAGTGAAAGTGAGACGCTGTAGCAGCCTGTTAGCTCTGGTCAGGTAGGAGATTACAAACAGAAACACTGTCACATGTAATGGCGCTACGTGGCTGGACAAGCATTATAATGGCAACTAAACCCACCTTCTGAGCATTCACACACACAAACGCACACACACACGCACTCATGTACATCTGCATACACACACACACACACACACACACACACACACTCTATGGCAAGATTTATTGGCAATTCAGAGAGTGAAGACAAACTGCAAAGGCAACAAGGAGGTGAGTACGCTTTTTATCCTCAGGCAGCTGCACACACACACACACACACACACACACACTCTCGCATACTATACAGTGGTATGTTCACAATCCGCATGCAAAATGGCGTGCACATACATACACACACGCACAGCATAACAGAATCACTACTGGCTCAGCAGCACACATACTGTGAGCACATGTATTTACTTTCACCTCTGCACACACACATAAACTCACACCCTCAAAGTACACAGACTAAAGCCAGAGTAACTGTGGTTTTAATAAAGGCGCGTGCATGCCCACACACACACACACACACACACACACACACACACACACACACACACACACACATCGAGAACATTGTGTACCAGCACACACAAAGCAGAGGGAGTCCAGAGAGAAGAGATACCTGGGGATGGAGACACATTGGCAAAGGTAATGCTGGAGTCAGTCACTCTTTCCTTGGGCAAAACACGCGCACACACACACACACACACTCTCCTTGGGCAAAACACGCGCACACACACACACACACACTCACACACACACACAAACACACACAGTGCTGTAAAGATAAGCACTAATCCTGTTTATTACCTCCTCCCTCTCCACACTCTCCCTCTCTTTTTCATTTTATCTCTCTCTCATTTTCTCCCTCTCTTCTCTTATTTTTCCTGTCTCTCCTCCTCAAGCCTATTTCAGAAGGGTGCACACACACACACACACACTCTCTCACTAACACACACATTTCGTGCACACACAAACACGCGCACACACACATTGTCAGTTTACTCCTGTGATGTTTGTTGGCCTGGGGCTGAGACGAGGAAACAGGGAGGGGAGTGTTGATGTGTGCTGCTCTTTTCCAGCTCCAGCTCTGTTCACGTCCTGCAGAGAGAATTACCTTTCCTTTGTCTGTGTGAAGGGGCTGCTGCCTTTACCATCTGTGCAGCGGATACAGTGGCAGGCATGTGTGTGTGTGTGTGTGTGTGTGTGTGTGTGTACTNCTTGTGTGTGTGTGTGTGTGTGTTTGTGTGTGTGTGTGTGTGTGTTTGTGTGTGTGTGTGTAATCTTCCCAAATAAAGACATTTCACAGGATCTGATGTCTTAAGGGGACATTTTGAGAGTTAAGACTTAGGGGTGAGGTTAAAAGTTACAGGAGAGGTATGTAGTAATTTAAGGAAACATGACAAACATGATGTTCTGGTGCTTTCGATCATATGAAGTTTGTACATTTGTCCAGAAATTTAAATATCAATTTAAACAAACACTTAAAGGACTTCTTGACCTTGAAAAACAGCAGTTGACAATTCCACCTCAGGGTCCAGGGCACTTATACTGGAGCTTTTGATCACATTATGGGCTTCATCTGCTGATGGAGTTTTACATGTTAAAATTTGTTCGAAACTTAAAGCCTTTTTGCAATGTAATATAAATCTTTTCTATGCCATTGTTGGTAGTTTTTTACTAAATTGGTTTATATGTGTTTTTTTTTTCAGATTACATTATATATTTTTTAAAGCAGCTGTGCGGAACTTTACGTTTTCGTTGATTATAGTGCCCCCTTTGGTCGAAGCAGTATGACACCCACAGCCTGGTGTCGTAAAATTCCGACTGCAGCCGGCATTCGGCTTCATTCGTAAAATCTCGACTGCAACCGGCAATTACCGCATGCATTTGTTTTGGAGAGCGAGAGGAAAATCATAAATGTTCTGGTGTAGCTCTGAATTTCTTATAAACTGAGGACAACTGCCTGCTGTATATTTGTGTTCATGGTCACAGTCACAGATAATTTTGTGGCGTTTGTTGTAACGTTACTAGACAAAAGCGGTTCACATCAGCTAACGTTACATTTAGCTTGCTTATAACTTCCATGTCGTCATATATTGAAGTGAAACAACGTCTAACAAGTTGCGGTATATTCTCTAAATAAAAACAAAAATTACATACCTGTCGATTAGGAAAAGGGCCAACTCGGGATCAGTTTTAAAACCTTTCAAATCTCTCAGCTCTCTCCACTTGGTGAATGCCCGACCGAGGTTTACACGCGTTTGGGCTCGAGCCCTATCACTGTCCCGTTTAGCCTTCTTCTGTTCTTTTTCTTTTAGATGGTGCTCCTTCTTTATCCGCCATGACATCGAAAGTACAACCAAGTCCTTATAGATACATCTGGTAAAACTGTTATGTGTTCAGCAATGCCCGTTGCGTACCGCTTACTCGAAGAACACTCTCTGTAAACACGGCTCTTCTTCTTCTCTCAATTTATTGGCAGATCGCAAACAACTTCCAGGTGCATACCACCACCTACTGTACAAGAGACTACTCCCTACTACATGTCATTTAGCCTGTTTCTTAAATCCTACTTGTAAACACGGCTCCTTCTTCTTCTGTGGTTTAATGGCTGCGGGCCGCTGCAGGCGTGTAGACTTACTTCCGCCTCCGTATTCTGGTTTGCTGACTTCCGCTGTGTCCGACCCGACTGAGGCTACGCTAAATAGCCATATAGAGAAAGGCTTTTTTTGTCGCTGTTGGGTTCAAATAAATATGCGGATGTTCAAGGGGGGGTGATACAAAATAGGGACAGTTTTATAAATGGTAAAAAGTTTTGCACAGCTGCTTTAAATTTTTTCTCATTCATACACTATCTATATCAAAGCCTCTCTGTTTGTTCTTCTAAATTACACATGTTTCTAATACTTAAAGGTCTAGTTTATGGAATTTAGGGGGATGTCGTGGCAGAAATGGAATATAATATAATAAGTATGTTTTCTTTAGTGTATAATCCCCTGAAAATAATAATTGTTATGTTTTCATTACCTTGAGAATGAGCCATTTATATTCAAATAGAGAGCTGGTCCTTATATACGGAGATTTCCATGTTGCACCACTGTGTTTCTACAGTAACCCAGAATGGACAAACCAAACACTGACTTCAGATAGGGCCATTTACATTTTCACATTTTTCCATTGTCCACTGTAGTTAGCAGTCCCTCTGTGATGAGCCAAACAGCGCAAGAGAAACACTGATTTTTAACCTGAAACTGCTTTATTCTGTGTTTTTACATGTTTAAACCACCTGGTTCATTTGTTTCGGAGAGGAGGAGACCTCTGTGGATAATTTGGCTCCAGCTAAAACCCCTCTGAACATCTGGATCTTAAGTTATCAGAGAAGAAAGGGGAGCACACGTTAGCAAGTGCTGGGCCAGTGATCCGTCTGCGCTGAGCCAAACAGCATTGGAGAAACCCTGATTTTTTAAACATGAAACTGATTCTGTGTTCTTATTGGTTTTAATCACGTGGTTCGTTTTGCAGAGGTAGAGACCTCTGCTGATAATTCAGCTCTGGGTAAAAACCTCCTGAACAATGAACACTAAAGGAGTCCTGGTCAGGAGTTGACATTTGGCACACGGGAGAAGTTTCAGCTGGCTGCAATCTGCAAACCTCACCACTAGATGCCACTAAATCCTACATACTGCTCCTTTAAGATGTGATTGTAATAACATAAGAAGAGCTCATGACCACATGATTTACGTTGTCTTTATCACACCCGTGATCAGTTTTCCTAGTTGTGACCCAAGCCTGAGGAAACACATATAAAATGTGCTTTTTGTTCTTCCACTTCTGGGAGATGTTGGAACAAATAAAAAACAATTATTTATTTGGGGGGAAAAAATCCTCCCACAGTCACAGCTAAAGGCTGCCCAGTACAACCCCAGTCTGTCCTGGTGGCCACCGAGCAGTGGGCGGGTTAAAGGCTTTGCTCACAGGCAGCTCAGTGGAGACAAGGAGTGATCAAACTGCTTCTCTGACATTTAGACCACCACTGCCCCCAAGATAATGCTGGCATTATTCTATGTGTTCGTTATTGTCAACTGTTTCCATGAAAACACCAAAATCAATGTAAGTCTGTCCCTCAACACTGTTCGACTTCTCCAGCCTGCTTGTGGCACTCAGTCCCAAGCCCCATTGTTCCCACTGACAATGTAAATCTTCAAAAATAGGTCACAAACAGTTTTATTTTATTCTTTTAGCATAAACTAATTTCCTAAAACAGCGGGAGTAAACAGGAATAAAGAGGAGTACTTTGGTCTATTTTAAACTGCAGATTAATACATGTTCTGTGCTCCAGTGAGTGTTCACAGCAGTAGGATGGTGTGTGTGGGATCAGTTTAAAATCAACTTAAAATGCTCACGTTCATTAAGGAACATGTCACCCAGTGTGGCTCACTGATGTGTTTTTAATAGTTTCTGGACGACACTGGAGCTCTGTGGCACAGAGGAATAAGCTAAATTACGCTCACAGAGGCAATACTTGTTAGGAGGATCGATTCATTGCTTGTTTTCTGTGTTTTCATGTAATTGTTTGACGTTAGAAAAATATAGAGTATTGCCAGTCTTATCCTTTAAGTTGAGCTGTGTTTTTTATGAGCAGAAAGCTGTCTATGTTTTTAAATTCATTGATTTTCTGGAGCTGAGGATGCCATTTTCTCATGGGGGCAACTACAAAAGAGGGAGCTGAATCAAGCGTTACATTAAAACAGAGGAACTTGTAGGTGAAATCTGCAGCAAATCAAAAATATAGAAAATCACATATTTCTTCCTTTATCCTTTTTGCTCTACATTCCTGCATTTTTCTAATTCTCCTCCTCTTTCTCTTCTCCTTACTCCTTCCACACTGTATCTTCTCTCCTCCGCCTTCCTGTCCTCATTTGTTCATCCCTCCCTTCCTCCTCTCTCTCCTCTATTTGTGTCCTCTCTCATGATGTTACTCCTCCTCCTCCTCCTCCTCCTCCTCCTCCTCCTCCTCCTCCTCTCGCTCTCTCTCTCTCCAGATGGGTGGCAGAGAGTAGCAGCTTGCTGTGGTCAGGCCAATTATTTACATAATTATGATCTCCCACTTAACCACATGATCCCTTACCTGGGTGTGGGCAATTAAAGCCGGCATCATAATGCAGATTATGCAAATACAGCCGGAAGCGGAACAAGGTGGCGAGAGATCACACATGAGCAAACACGTGCCCTGTAACCGTGTGTGTGTTCGTCTACTGTTGGTGTGTGTGTGTGTCAGAGGGTACGTATGTATGTGTGCAACAGAATAAGGGAAATTGTATTTTTTGTTCTTGAAGTCCACAAAATGTCTAAATGTCAGACACCAGATTAGGACTGACATAAATATCTCAGTTCACCCAAAGCCCTGCCAAATGATGAAGATGAGTTTTCATTAAAACCAAATCTTGTAAAGGAAAACTCATGTCTGTTGATCTGTTCTGTACAACATCTATTGCACGTCTGTCCGTCCTGGAAGAGGGATCCCTCCTCAGTTGCTCTTCCTGAGGTTTCTACCATTTTTTTTCCCCGTTAAAGGTTTTTTTTGGGGGAGTTTTTCCTTATCCGCTGTGAGGGTCCAAAGGACAGAGGGATGTCATATGCTGTAAAGCCCTGTGAGGCAAATTGTGATTTGTGATATTGGGCTTTATAAATAAAACTGATTGATTGATTGATTGATTGATTGATTGATTGATTGATTGATTGATTAAACTTTCTAGTTACTGAATTAACTATCAAAGGGCTGTGGGTGAAGTAAGAGCACGGGGACAGCTTCTCTGTGTAACTTAATTCACTTTAATGTCCAAAAAAAGGAACAGAGGACAACTGAACATCGACAACAATATTAGAATCTCACATCTTATATCACTCCGCCAAACTTAATCATAACTCTCATTACCTGCACGTGAGGTTCATGATGTTAAATAGTTCCAAATTTAAAGTAAAGAGCAAAATAAAATTTGTAAACAATATATGAATGTAGTTAACATTAAACTATGTAAATGCAAAATAATGAAAATAAATCTCATCTTACAATAACTTACTACCGATACTAAGTCTTTTTTTGAGGATTGATACTTGCATCAATAGGATCATGACCCCAAATCTGTCTGTCTCATGTTAGATCAAGTTTTGGGCACATTAACACTCTCATCTTAGCCTCTCTGTTGTGTACATGTGTGCACATCACCTTGTTAGTTCAGACACATTTTTATGAATTATCATTAGTAACTGCTTTTCATAAAACAAGGCAATCAGTAGAAAGACATGATTACTTTTGAAATTGTTGCTACATGACCAGAGAAAACAGAGAAAAAAGGCTGGGGCATTCGCTTTTGCTCAAGAGGTAGAAAACCTACAACTACCAGAATGCACTGCACCAAACTGGACCAGTGAAAGCTCCCACTGGTGGCCAGCTTAGCCATTTTGACTATGGATGTGTAATACTAACTAGATAAGGGATGCCAAGATGGCACCGATTCATTCTCACCTGGTACACACGCCATTTAAGTTTCTAGTTTCCGTCCATGGTATGCAACCCATAGACTTTACATCGTGATGACATCATAGATATTAAAAATGTCTTCTCTCAGCTTGAGGAATGTTTTACAAATATAAAACCACCATGGCTCAAGAATTCATAAGAGAAAGTGTCATAATTAACTTTATTTGCAGTCCTGTTGTCAGTTTTACAAACATGTCTTTTACAATAGTGGCTGAAGCAGAAAATGCTTCTTGGGCTGCAAGATTTTTTTTGCTGCAATACCCTGAGTGACCACTGGGAAAAATTGGAAGCAAGGCTCAACGGTTTTTCTGGGGGCCTGGTTTTGACGCAGGAACAATATGGTGGCCGGCTGGTAACAAGCAATCTCGAATTACAGTTAAACAGTGCACTAAATAAGCAAGAAATAGGCACCACAGTAAGAAAAGTTTTCTATATGATCAGCACTGCTTAGATTTACTGTTTGATCTCAGGTTTTTCATCCTCCATTTTCAAATAGCCTTCAGGAAACAGTATGGTGCTCATTTCTTGTTCAAGAATTCTACTACTGCAGCCAAACAGTGCACTAAAATATGTTTCTGAAGACATTTAAGTCAAGAAATAGGCAATACAGTTACAGAATCTGAGTTTATATTTGATCAGCACTGCTTAGTTTTACACTTTGATCTGAGTTTGGTCTTGATCTGCCTCTACTCTGTGTCTGCAAATGAGGCAGTTCCATCTGTAGCTTGAGAAACAGCCCTACAGCCAACGAAAATCCAGATTTGAGCTGAAAGATGAGCAGGGAGATCTGGGTGCTTGTTAGATGGAGTGAAGTTTACCACAGTTTATTGACACATTCTGCCCACACTGTTATGACACAAAGGTGATTGTCAAATTATCCCTTTAATGTTTGGCTAATGGTAATGAGATGTATTCAGAATCAGCCTATCCATGATGCAGTGGTGTAACTTGGTACAAATTCAAACTTTGCGGTATCGTCCCCGCTATTCTAAAGTGAGGCCTGGGGATTATCCAGACTGTTGTTTCTCAAAGGAGCTGAGCTTTACAAATGTAATTTCTCAGTGTTGTGAGCACCAACAACAAAACTCACTTCCATTATACTGGAGTGACAGCTTAAATTTCAGGGAGGGATATCTCACAAAGTACACAAAATGGAAAATATCTGCATGGCCAGTCAATGCTCAGAGGAAATAAGAAAATATATATGCTTTGTTTTTTTATTTGTGTGAACTGACCCTTTGAAGTCAGACTGTATTTATGGTGCCAGCTTGTTTAAAGAACAAGATGCACTGCTGAGACAGAATATACAGAGGGGAGAAGGGTTAATGAGGCTGTGGGTCACCATGTGTGTGTGTGTGTGTGTGTGTGTGTGTGTGTGCGTGTGTGTTTGCATGTGAGATCTCACATCAAAGCTTTTTGCTTGTTCTAAATGAATGTAAACATCACAGAGCAGGCATGTTTGCCTGTATGTGCGCCCGTGTATGTGTGCGAGTGCGTGTGTGTTGCAGGGTGTACATGTGCTTTAAGTGAATCCTCTGTTAATTAAGAGCTCATTAGTGACACCAGCTCTTTGACCAATTAGGGCGGCTTGCTTACTTGCTCACTTGTTTGTTTTCTGGTTGAGACATTACCAAACACGTTGTTTTATTCATCCCTTTTCTTTTACACCCTTTCTCCGGGTTTATTTTCACTCTCTCTGGAGGACAGGAAACATAAAAAATACATTATGGTTGTTTTGCACTTTTATTCTACTTTTTTTTTTTTTTTTTCCTTGGCAAGAGATAGTCGCCCAGCTCCCACATGATGTTTGTGTGTGTGGTTTTTATCTCCTTTGTGTTATCAAGCTGTTGTCATGGTCTTTTATTCATCTCATTAATAACAGTGCCCTTGAGGTGGAGCACCGCGACCCTGTTTTCATCGGCACACGCTAGTGAGCACACAGATGCAGACACACACACATACACACAATTAACAGCACAAGAGAGCCTGACAGCAGCTTCCTTTGAGGCAGCACCCATCTCAGCCCCCCCTGCATGAACACACAAAGACTCCACAAACATACAGAATGGAAATATGGCCAAACACACACACACACACACACACACACACACACGTGAGAGCGTGCCAGCGGCTTCTCCACCCACTAAAAACATATACATATGCACACAATACCTTGTGCCCTACTTAAAATAAAGACACAGAAGCGGAGATTGAATTCTGGCTCCACCACAGCACAGAGGCTGACGTATGAGGCAGAGCCCACCTGGCATCTTAACCAAGGTAAAATGAAAGACAAGGAGGTGAGAAATGAAAGGAAGCAGGAAAAAAAGGGAAACAAGAGAGTCAAATTAAAGGATGCTGATGCACCACAGAGGTATTCTCAGTCAGCACAGGCTTTTAGGACTAGTTTACACAAATCAATTAACCATCCTGGATATCATTTTATGAGTTATTTTATACTGTTCTCAACTGTATTTTATCTTTTCCCCCTTTTTCCTCAATGACACTTCAGCAGCTCCCTGAACATTCACAAGCATTTTCTGCTGAAGTCATTACTCTTCTACAGCCCGAGAAACAAGTATTTATTTGTTGTACGTAGAACTGCTGCCGCTGCTGTGCAATGCAGGAAAAATATTTAGAGTGAAGTTATCAAATGCCGCGCTCACAGTACAGCAGCCTGAGGCTGAGTGAGAAGTGTGTGTGTTGTGCGTGTGTGTGTGTGTGTGTGTGCGTTCATGTGACATCTGCCATAAATCACAAGCCACAGTGTCCTTGTAGCTCTAACACATATCATGGAAATCAATGCAGAGGTCAAGTCGAACACAGCTACCCAACCCCCGAAAATACCATAGCAGCCAATAAATATGGCAGGCTAATACACACGTCAACGACCCGGCTCTCTCACCCTATTGACTCGCCGTGGATAATGTGTGTGCGCGCGTGAGTGAATGCATACATGGACAGAAACACAAATGTCACAGAGTGTGTGTGCTCAGTCTTTATGCAGACGTTTGAGCCTGGTTTGACCTGATGACATTGTGAGGGCTGGAGATGAACTATCTCAGCCTGCTGGACCCCTGTGTACAACATTAAAGGACAAATCTGGTGATTTATTCCTTATTTCTCTTTTTGTCTAGGTGACATGTTCCTTTATAATCAAGACCACTGTTCTGAATCAGTCGTCCTGCTGCTGTAAATGCTCACTAGGGGCCCAACTGTGTGTTAATCCACAGCAGAAAATAGTCCCCAGAAATACACTATTTACCCCACCTTTGAGAACTTTTGTTAACAACCACAGTGTCAAGCTGTTTTAGCAAATTACTTACTTTTTAAAATCAGAAATAAAGGCTCCTCCTGAAGGACTGAGGTCCTATACAGAGAAATTTGCCTCTGAGGAACCCATTTTAAGACGAAATGGTTCTCTAAGGGTTCCACTAAGGGAAGAAGTTCCTAATGGATTATTAGAGACTATACAATCGCTGTTCTTCAGCCATTCTGCCCCCGACCACTGGAGCTCTCTCCCCCATAACATTCACAACGTTGACTCCCTTTCCACTTTCAAATCCCGTCTGAAAACACACCTTCTCAAGCTGGCATATTCGGTCTGATTTAATGGAGACACACATACGCACTGATGATGACGTTATGATGATGATGATTTTATACCTAATATTTATATTACGATTTTTGTCTAATCATTTTATTATTTTTATTGTATATTACAGAATTGTTTGATTTTATGATCTATGGATAAATTGCTGCTTGTTTTTTTAATTGTGTCTTGTGAGGTGTCCTGAGTACTCTGAAAGGCGCCTATAAATAAAATGCATTATTATTATTATCAGTAGTAGCAGTGGTAGTGTTATTATACCACATGGTCCGCGGAAATACTTTCTTCCTTTTTATTGTTTTTTTTTTTACAATACCTGCTACTTGGCATTTTGTATTAAGTTATAATTGGAACAGAGTTTCTGTTCCCAGCTCTACAGCCCCATTGAAATAATAAAGGCTGTAGTTGTGATTTTACGAAACTTTACCCTCTAAAAACATGACTGGGAACCATGGGTGTTGTGGGTTGCACTGGACCACATCAGCCCCGGTCCTTCAGCATCTTCAGGAAGCTCAACGCTGCTGGATGTTGTTCCTTTGACCCCAGGCTGACCTGTTAAACTAAAAATCATGATTAGATCTGTAGGTAATGTAGTCCATTACTGTTTTTAGAGGTTTCTAGAAGCCTCTGATAGGGTTTCAGGTGGAACCTTTGTAAGAGGATCTACCAGGAATCAAAATGGCTTCACCTTCACCTGAGGAGGGGGAGTTGCAGCCATTTTTAACTCTAGTCTGTTAATCAGCCCTAAACCTAAACTAGATTATAATTCATTTGAAAGCCTCGTTCTTAGTCTTTTACATCCGACCTGGAAAACC